>NC_041737.1:3416773-3721290 GCF_004115215.2 Ornithorhynchus anatinus
TGGAAAGAGCATGGGTTTGGGAGTTGGAGGACATGGGTTCGAATCCCGGCTCCGCCACCTGTCAGCTGTGTGACTTTGGGCAAGTCACTTCACTTCTCTGTGCCTCAGTGACCTCATCTTTAAAATGGGGATGAAGACTGTGAGCCTCACGTGGGACAAGCTAATGACCCTGTATCTACCCCAGTGCTTAGAACGGTGCTCTGCACATAGTAAGTGCTTAAATACCAACATTATTATTATTATAACTGAAGCACAGTATACTAGACTGTAAGCACCTGCCCTCCAGTGTCTTCCAACTCTACTGTGTGATCCTCGCCCAGGTGCTCAGTAAACTGCTGCTCTGCCTACATTAAACTCTCACTAAAAATCATCGATTGCTCGTTTGAAGTGTCTATACCATCATGGTAGTGGTGTGGATGAAAAGGCAAGGGTCGGATTCTAGACCTCTGGCTAAGGGACAACCGACAGGATTTGGCGATTGCCTGAATAAGTGGGTTGAATGAGAGAATGAGTCTCTACGGAGAATTTCCATTGAGAACGATACCTGTTTACGGAGGAGACGTATTTGAGAGGCTGTGTATAATTTAATGTACATTAACATTTTAGGAAATGAAAATGTAAGGTACCATATGTTCTCTCGTATTCATTAGTCATCCGAATATGAGGGTGAGAATTCAGAATCACTCTGATTCACTAAGGAAAACAATTTTTAATGACTACGCTAGCGTAAAAAAATTCCCCATTTCTGTGCCAGTGCAGAGAAACTGGTAGTATCTAGGAGATTAAATTCCAATCTATTATAACATAGCCCTTTTGGGTCCACATGAAAGAACATTAAATATAATTTGGAATTTCTCTTTGAGAATTTAAAGTCTGTGTTTCGGGGTAGCCCAAACAGTACTAGAGCTGAGATCAACCTGTTCTTAGAATTGCAGCAGTCAATCAATGGTATTTATTGAGCTCTTATCCTGGGTAGACCACTATACTAGGTGCTGAGGAGAGCACAATACCACAGAGTTGGCTGACATATTCTCTGCCCACATGAATTTATAGCCTGGAAGGGGAGACAGACATTAATATAAATAAATATGTTTCAGATATGGACGTAAGTGCTCTGGGACTGAGGGTGGGGTGACTGTTAAGTACTTGAACGGTCCCTGCTCTGCCACTTGTCAGCTGTGTGACTGTGGGCAAGTCACTTAACCTCTCTGTGCCTTGGTTCCTTCATCTGTAAAATGAGGATTAAGACTGTGAGCCTCACGTGGGACAACCTGATTACTCTGTATTTACCCCAGCGCTTAGAACAGTGCCCTGCACACAGTTAGCGCTTAACAAATACTAACATTATTAACATTATTATTACAGATCCAAGCGTATAGGCGGAAGGGAGAGTAAGTTTGGGGGTAGGGGAGAGTCCTTAACGGTGGTTGTAATGGTCCTTATGAGCATCTACAGAGTTTGCTGCATTTAGAATAATGCTGACCCTTGGCGTTTTCCTCGAAAGGGACATCAGAGATCTCCAACTGAGCCCACTTTCCAAAACCTAGTAAATAGCTGTCCTCTGCTGATCCCCACGGCCCAACTCTTAGCTGAACGTGTGCGTATTTCCTGATCATTCTTGCACACCACCCGACTGCTCTGTAATCAAGTCATATCTGCCTCACTTCAGCCCTGGATAACCTGCGCTTCTTTCAGTTAAGTCACAGATGCTCAAGAATAATGACATTTTCAATTTTTCTCATAGCGTTCCATTGTGTTTGCACCAGTTTTGCTTTGGCTCCTGCGTGTACTATTTCCTGTCATTAACATGCTCATTGATGCCTTCCTTTATACTTCCCTTAAGTCTATAGCATTCACCGACCTCAAGCCCGAACACTGTATCCATTCTCAAGTTGCCATCTGCACGCCCTTAGGCAGAATGGCCAAGACAGACCAAACCCTGTCAAACTCTCGCCCTTTGCCAACTTCCCCACCCAACCTCTACTGTGTGTCATGATTGCGAATACAGGGTTAGCATTATAATCGCCGGTTTCCCGTCCCCATTGGCCGCTCCGCTGAGGCTTGCGTTTCAGAGGCAGGAGGGAAGGGGACACAGAGAGATGGTTATGGCTGATAAACCCATAACAGTAGGTCAGTTTGTTTCATTAAACTCAAAGAACATCTACACGAAATAAGCGTAACTGATGAAGGATAATCAAGCTCAGTTACCAAGAGGATTCACCTGTCAAACTGCTAGAAAAAAAAAAGAAATCCTAACAAAACTAGAAGGAATCTATTCAACTTGAATAGGAAAAAAAAAACAACCCAAAACGTTTCATTCTATAGGTGTGGAAAGTGTACGGGGTGTTAAACCACTGTCTGCTTTTCAAGTTCATTTCTGACTCCTGCCCACAATGAGCTCACAGTCTAGAGGATATTTAATTTTCCCTAACATGATGGTACAATCTTACCCAATTTTAATCATTAGGCACATTTTATTAGTATCTCTAAATCAGATCCAGTATGTTTTCATTGTTTGACTTTTTTTCCCCCAATATGTTTCATTCCCCCACTTAATAACTCTTAGATTGTGAGCCCGCTGAGAGACGGGGACAGTGTCTAATTCCTACCTGTTTATCATCTCCCAGCACTTAGTTCTGGACTTTGGGCATAGTAAGTGCTTAATAAATGCTATCATAATTAAAATAATCATCAATCGTATTTATTCTGCTCCTACTGTGTGCAGAGCACTATAAGTGCTTGGGAGAATACCAACAGAGTTGGTAGATACATTCCCTACTCAGAACAAATTTATAGTCTAGATCAGGAAGGAGGCATGAATATAAAAGAATAATTTACTACTACTACCATTTCATGGGGCAAAAGTCACTTAAAAGATGTTCTTTCATGCATCAGTGATTGTTCATTCTTAGATTTTGGATTATTACTTCTTGGATGTCCTATTACATTTTTGACATATCTCTGAAGGTGTCACCTATTAGTTCCTAATCATTTCCCATTATGCCTTGAATTTATATTTCATTCAATCGTATTTATTGAGCAGGTACTGTGTGCAGAGCACTGTGCTAAGCGCTTGGAAAGTACATTTCGGCAGGAGAGACAATTCCTACCCGACAACGGGCTCACATTCACAATTAACTGTTAACTAAGGTGCACTGTGGCTTAATGGAAAGAGCACAGGCCCGGGAATCAGAAGATCAGGGTTCTAATTCTGGCTCCGCCACTTGCCTGATGTGTGACTTTGGGAAAATCACTTAACTTTGCTCTGCCTCAGTTTCCTCATCTGTAAAATGGGGATTAAACTGCTGGTCTCCCTCCTCCTCAGTCTGTGACCCCCATGGAGGAGAGAGACTCCATTTGGTCTGATAGCAACATATCTACCCTCATTTCTTAGTGCAGTTCTGGACACATAATAAGTGCTTAACAAATATCACTATTATTCTTTTTATTACATTATTTATTCCTTATTAATCTTTGGCTTCCTTCTGCTACAGCCTTGGCTTATTTGCCGGGAGACATAGTGGTATGTATTGAACTAGGCACTGGGCCCACTGGCTGCAATTACTAATGCTTAGGAAGTACAAAACAAAGAAGTGACACATTTCCTCACCCAAAAGAGTTTATATTCTAACCGATCATTAGGGAGGAGAAGGTCTGGCTCTCCAGATCACTCATGCCTTTCTAGATTTTTTGATCCTTGGTCCATCCCGTGTTATCTTCATCATGATGATGTCAGGGATTGTGTCTGCTTATTGTTATAATGTACTCTTCCAGGTGCTTAGTAGAGTGCTCTGAACACAATAAGCGCTCAGTGAATGCGACTGAATGACCGTTCTAAGTATTTTGAACCATTCAACCAGACGGCTTAGAGATGGCTGATGGGTTTATTTAGAGTAGGATGCTAGAAATTCACTGGGGAAGGCTTTTGGAGCCAGTGGGATTTCAGGAGGGCTGGGATTATGGGGCAAGCAATGGGGGATCTTTAGTATTTAGAGATGGAGGAGCATGTGAAGGCGTTGGTGGCAGGGGAGTCCAGGGCAGTTACAGTTTTGTTCTTGCTTTTTGGAGGCTTTTTTTATGGTATTTGTTAAGCACTTACTATGTGCCAGGCACTGAACTAAGTTCTGGGGTAGATACAAGCTAATAAGGTTAGGCATAGTCCATGTCCCACTTGGGGTCACCATCTTAATTCCCATTTTACAGATGAGGTAACTGAGGCAGAGAGAAAATAAGAGACTTTCCCTAGGTCGCACAGCAGATAAGTGGCAGAGACAGAATTAGAACCCAGGTCATTCTGACTCCCAGGCCCATGCCCTATCCCTTGGGACACACTGCTTCTCAAGGCCATGGAGAGGTACAGTTAAAATAAAGTAGTGGGAAGGAATTTGATTCTATTTATTGCTATTGTTTCTGTCTACTTCTCCCGATTAGTCTGTAAGCCCGTCAAAGGACAGGGACTGTTTCTATCTGTTACCGATTTGTACATTCCAAGCGCTTAGTATAGTGCTCTGCACATAGTAAGCACTCAATCAATACCATTGAATGAATGAATGAATAAATGAATAAGAGAATGAGTTGGGAAGAATAGATATCTTAGGGCCTCCCTACCTCCTTTTCTACAATATTAATCCCAACGTTACAAGTTGACCTAGAGTTTCATATGGATTTGTTTTCCCAGGACGTAAGCCCTCATCATGTCATGTATGTTATTGAGGGCCTATTGAATGCAAAGCTCTGTACTAAGCACCTGGGGGAATACAGTGCAAAAAAGGTGCATATTCCCTACCCTTAAGAAGCTGCCGATCATTAAAAGGGCCTACCCTCCTAGAGAAGTTTGGGATGGTGAAGCCACATGGCCAAACTGTAGCAATGATATGACTAGGAATTGTGGGCTCCTTGTGGGCAGCGATTATGTCTACACTTCTAACAGTGCTAAGTACACATTAAATGCCCAGTAAATACCACTAACTGATTGATCGATAAGAAAAGAGGCATGGCCTGTGACTTCTGTTATTTCTGCTTTGATTTAATCTTTGCCTATCTTTTCCCAATGGTTCAGTCCTTTATCAAGCCTCTAAATTTGCCATTTTCAGCCCCTGTTGTGATATTTGAATTTGCCTCTTGGTTCCAGGTGTTCTCACAGTTTCTGTTCAAAAGAGAACAACTCCTCTCTTGAAACAATGCAGCCAGAAACAAGACTCACAATTCTGTGTTTCTGCGTGATTCACCATTTACTCTTTTCTCTACCACCTCCCTCTTCTCATTGCCTCTCAAGTATAACCTCTATTTCTTCCACCCTCTTCTCTTCTCCCACTCACCTCTCTTTGTTGTTCATTGTGTTCCCTCTGACAATTCCATCTGACTCATCTCCCGATTGAACGCCTCTCGTACCTTGAGCTCTTCTGAAGTACAATGCCAGAGTTTGATTTGATAGAACAGTTGAAAATACTAACTTTCCAGGCACCTATTCATGTTTGAATGTATAGATTAAGTCTACGTATCCTTACTGTTGTCATCTCTTATTCTCCGTTATTTTAATATATGAAGTAATTCACCAACGTGCCAAAGACTTAGTCTATGCTGGTTCTTCTTGCCACTGGGTAGAATAGATCGATTGTATTTATTGTGTGCGGAGCACTAAACTAAACGTTTGAGAGAGTACAATGTAATCAGTCATTATAGCAGAGCTGTTAGTCACATCCCCTATCCACAACAAGCTTACAGTCTAAAGAGGGAGACCGACATGTAAATAAAAAAAAAATTACAAACGCGTACATTTGTGACGTGGGGCTGAAAAAACCATCCAAGCGTAACAGAGCAAATACTTGTCATATTTACAAAGTGTGTTACTCTTTGCTGGAAGCTGGAGGAGATAGAAGATAATCACATTGCTCATAGTTCCGATCCCACACCACAGCACTTACAACGTAAGGGGGAGGGAGAGCAGGGAATCTTAACCTCCTTTCATGGATGAGGGAAACTGAGATCCAGAGAAGTGAAATGCCCAACACACTGAACCAGTGCCTGAGCTAGGACGAGACTAGGGTGTCCCAATTTCCAGGCTGGTAGCTTGTTCAGTAGACTTCACTGGTTTCAGAACTCTGGAGACCAGGGCATCCTTTACCACCATCGCTTGATGGTACCTATTCTCTTGCCTCTTCCTCCCTTTCCACGGAAAAAAGTACCTGGCCTGCCTTGGGAGCTGGGTGAGCTAATTCCCTTCCACTTCAGTGCCTTCGGGACCAGGAGTCACATCCGTCCGAGGGAAGCAGGAGAGTGAGTGAAGGGGCTCCTGGGAGAGGAAAGAGGAGGGCCCTCCCTGAGCGGCTTTCTAAGTCTCCCATTTCTCCTGGGCCAGTAAAGCGGCAAGGCCTGAATCCCGTCAACCGTCCCAGGTTCCCAGGCTGAGGCACTGAGTTTGGGTGTCACTGGGCATGGAGAGAAGCAGCATGGCCTGGTGACTAGAGCCCGGGCCTGGGATTCAGAAGGACTGGGGTTCTCATCCTGGCCCCGCCACGTGTCTGCTGCGTGACCTTCGGCAAGTCCGTGGCTCAGTGGAAAGAGCACGGACTTTGGAGTCAGGGCTCATGAGTTCGAATCCCAGCTCTGCCACTTGTCAGCTGTGTGACTGTGGGCAAGTCACTTAACTTCTCTGTGCCTCAGTTCCCTCATCTGTAAAATGGGGATTAAGACTGTGAGCCCCACGTGGGACAACCTGATTCCCCTATGTCTACCCCAGTGCTTAGAACAGTGCTCGGCACATAGTAAGCGCTTAACAAATACCAACATTATTAAGTCACTTAATTCCTCTGGGCCTCAGTCCCTTCATCTGTAAAATGGAGATTAAGAGCGTGAGCCCATGTGGGAAAGGGCTCATGTTCTCTCTGCTAGTCCACACTGCTTCTCTTTTTCACTGAAAAATACCAACCTTTTAGTCTTTAGTTCGTCTACCAGGGATTTCAAATGTTCACGGAGAACTCGGCTTCTGGAACAGGAAAACCTCGGCTGCAGCGCAGGTGCATATGAAATTATGCGGAGTATAATTATAGGTTACGTGCTTTCTGTAATACTTAAAATTGAAAATGAACAACCAGAAAAAGTGCTCATAGATCAGAAATAAGGATTGTTTTAATCCTATTTAGAATAATTTCAGTAAAGGATCTTTAAGATAATTTAAGATTTGCCCTCTGTGGGTGCTCACTCATATTTTCTTCATTTTAAACAAAGAAGCAGCGTGGCCAAATGGAAAGAGCACGGGTTTGGGAATCAGAGGACGTGAGTTCTAATCCCTGCCCGGCCACTTGTCTGCCGTGCGAATCAGTGGTATTTATTGAGCGCTTCTAGTGTCTGAATCACCGTAAACAGCAGCCGGGGGAGAACGATAGCGCAAGCGTACACGATCCCTGACGTCGAGGAGATTGCAGTCTAGTGGACAAGACAAGCATTAAAACATACCAAGCATTACTTTGCTTTCCCTCCTTCCTTCTTTCCTTCTCTCTAGCTACATCTCTCCTTGGGGTGCCTGAAATTCTGTGTGGCTTCTCGCTGTTTTGCACGTGGAAGGTAATTCTTACACGATCCATTCTCTTCCTGCTCATAATTCACAGCCGCTCTGCCATCCAGGAATATCAATAGAGTTGGCTACAGTCGAAAAAGAATAAAGATTTAAAAATGGGTTTAAAAAGTATTCGTTTTTTAAACATCAGTGCCTTTGCTGGGTAATTATTATGGCATTTCCATTCTCTCCACAAATCGATAGTACATGCATTGTTAGAGGATGTGGCTATGATTTCATTTTCAATACTTTATCTGCTCAGTCGGGTTCCCCATTAGGAACGAATAATCAGTAAGTTAAAGGGAAGTGCTATATTTTTTTTGGCTCTGAAATCCACACAAGGGGAAGCCACAACCACCCAAACTGTCTGTGGCTTATTCATGCAAGCCAGTTGCGAGTAAAGTCCCTAGTTCCAGACTGTGGGAGGTGACTGGAGACCACAAAGCCAACAGCAGGGCTACGGTTTTTATCGTTAGGATTCAACAGGCACACGGAGCTGAAAGCGCCTCTTCTCCTTTGACATTATCTACAGATTCAATCTACAATATGCTGATTCTATCATAAAACAGAAAATTGGTTAATTCCCACTGGAAATCCACAAAGAAAAAAATTCCTCTCCTTGAACCGCACTTGCCTCTTTCTGTGATTGGATGATGCTATCTTTTCTCCCTTCACTTGAGGACACAGAGAACATTTCAAACCAGAGCGTGTGCATTTTTATCAAATCTTCCCACTCTCTGTTCGTATCTGACGTGCTCTCTAAGTCCTGACCTCGAGAAACAATGGAAAGAGGACCCTTACCCAATTCAAGAGGAAACGATGCAAACTTGTGGAAAAGTTTCGTTCTTCTGGCGATTATGCTTCTCACCATCCGACTTTCAATTTCGTGAGATTTGGTCTAAGGGAAATCCCTTAATCGGTCAGCGAGGGGTATGTACTGAGTGCTTACTTTGGGCAGAGGGCTGTACGAAGCACTCGAGAACTTACAATGCAATAGATTTGGTGGGTACAGTCCCTGCCCATCCTCTTTCTCTGGCTGCATCCTAGTTTTGGATCCAGCCCCAGTGACCCCTCCCCGTGTGGGCCGTGCACACCGTTGGATGAGAATATTCCACCGTTACCCCTGTAATTAGCACAATGCTTGACCCACAGTGAGTACTTAATAAATGCAAATCATTATTATTCTTATTAGGCCAGCATTTCCTCCATCAATCAATCAGTTCTATTAATTGAACACTTACTATGTGCAGAGCACTGAACTAAACATTTGGGAGAGTACAAGGCAGTCAAAAATACTTGCTGAACACTGGTGTCCGGCACTGTATTGAGCGGTTGGGAAAAGAAATAGATTAGACTGTAAGCCCGTCAATGGGCAGGGATTGTTTCTATCTGTTGCCAAATTGTACATTCCAAGCGCTTAGTACAGAGCTCTGCACATAGTAAACTCTCAATAAATACTATTGAATGAATGAACCCCATTCGAGACAGAGACTGTGTCCAACGTACTCTGGCACTTGGTACATAAGCGCTTAACAGATACCACAATCATGATTAGTAGCATATAGAAGGCAAAAACACAGTTCCTGTCCTTTCATACTTCCAGTGTCCTGGGCGGAAGCATGGTGACCACCATCCTTGGATGCGGGGAGGACAACTTGTGAAAAAAATTGAGCTTTGTGCCACATTAATTAATTCACTGTAGTATTTGTTAAGCGCTTACTATGTGCCAGGGACTGTACTAAATGCTGGGGTAGAGACAAAGGGATCAGATGGGATACAGCCCATGCCCCGCATGGAACTCACCGTCTTAATCTCCGTTTTACAGATGAAGAAACTGAGGCTCAGAGAGATTAAATGACAGACCTGTGGGCCGAGTCCTCCAGACGGAGCGGAGGGGGCTCAGGAACACGGTGCTCTCGTGGCCCGTGGAGTCCGAGTTGGGGGTCTCTTCCCTTTCCCCTGCTGAGGACCGGGGCCGGCAGTGACCGGTAGCTCGCAGGAGACCCCCGGCAGGGAATTGTACGGTTCAATAGAACTGTAACCCTGTACACTGGAGTTGAGGAACCTTAGAGTCCTGAGGTAGTGTTAATAATAATAATAATAATAATAATAATGGTATTTGTTGAGTGCTTACTATGTGCCAGGAAATGTATTAAGCACCGGGATAGATACAAGCAGATTCAACCACACACTTCCTGTCCCACATCGGGCTCACAGACTTAATCCCCATTTTACAGATGAGGAAATTGAGGTCCAGAGAAGTGAAGTGATTTGCCCACACAGCAGACAAGCATTGGAACAGGGATTAGAACCCATGACCTTCTGACTCCCAGGCCCGTGCTCTACCCACTAGGCCATGCTGCTTCCCAATAAGTCATGAACTGTGAACTGTAATAAACTGTGAACCCACCTTCACGATGCACCCCGATGGCCTCTGGGTCCTTTTGTCTTGCCGGACCGGGGCCTGGCACTTACAGTCCGATGAGGGGAAGGTGGACAGAGATTAACAGAAATTACAGATAAGGGAGCAGGCCTTCCTAAGGGTTTGTAAAAAGACGGTTATGGGGGTGGGGATCTGCGGAGTACCTATGTGATTAGTGGGTAGGGCTAAGGGCATGGTGGAGGGGACCACGGCTGCTTAGTCGGGGAAAGCTTGGATGAGGAGATGAGATTTCAGTAGGCCTGACCTCAGGCGGTGAATCAGGACTCAAGTGGAATTTTGGGAGAAGGAGAAATATATATCCCAACCTGGCCTCGGGAATAACGGGAACTGCGATAGCCACATCTCTGCAGCAGAGGGTGGACAGGCAGAGTTTTCTGGAGACAAGGGTCTGAGATTCATGCCCATTCCTCCCACTCCCCAGATAAGGTCCAGGACCAGGTTGGCCTGAGGGATGAAACCTGCCTTTTTTTTTTTTAGTGGCATTCGTTAAGCATTTCCTCTGGGCCTGGCACTGAACTATGCACTGGGGAGGATAGAAACTAATCAGGTTGGTCACAGCCCACGCCCCGCGGTGGGCTCACCATCTCAATCCTCATTTTATAGATGAAGTAACTGTGGCACCGAGGAAGGGAAGTGACTCGCCCACGGTCACGCAGCCTACAAGTTAAGGAATCTGGTCCTTCTGACTCCCAGGTCCGTGCTCTATCCGTCAGGCCAGGCCGTCTCTCTTGCTTCTGCATCTGTTTCTTTTCTCCTTTCTCTCCACTCGTATCACCTGGCCAGGAGAGGTGGCTGTCCGACCCTAATTATTCATAAACCCGGTGGGCTCTCGGCCCCTCGACGGGCCCCGCTGAGGCGTTTCACGACGACTGCTATTTCTCCAGATGGGTTTCGGGCTCGCTCACGATCCCCATCTCCTGTAATGAGGCATACCCGAAGAGAGCATATTCACATTGGAGTCTTATTCACAGTCCTTGAATGAGTCCTGAATTGTAAAATGGAATGTCCATGGTTTGTTAACTCCTCTCTCCAAAGCCCCGAGTTCCAGACTGTTTTAAGAAGGGTAGATAAAATAGCAAATGGCTCCATGCTCCACGTCCCCGAACTAACGAACTCTAGTTTCTTACCTGCCTGACCTCCCATTAGCAGAAACCACTAGTTTGACAACTGTGATAATCATTACATAGTTCAGCTATTTGGCTCCGGGGAAACTGCATACTGAACAACCCTTTAAAAGATTGAAATCGGCGTGGGTCTGAGTTAGTTACCAGCTAATGCCAGCAGCCTGTCCGCCCGTCTGTGTATCCGTCTCTACTTTTTCTACTGCCTTGTGCTCACCAAGTAGATTATACTGGGAACTTTATTTTATGGGCTCTGTGCATTATACACAGTCATTAAGTTTATTTTTAGTTAAAATTACAGCTAAATTATAAACCAATTTAAGAGGTGCTTTCTATCTGCCGTAATCAGGTTTGGAAGACAATTGGTGCGTGCTTTAAATGAGAAATGCATGTTGTTGACTCCAAATGACTTTGCAGAATCCCTTGGAAAGGATGATGAGCTGCTTCTGTTGAGAAAGTGACCGTGCCATCGGACACAAAAATGTATCTCTTCTATTATATTGAGCACCCTCTGTACATGCGCTGAAGCTGCGGTAAACAAGAGGTAGTGAGCGAGAGCAGCCATTTAACAAAAAGACCACGGTATTTTTCCTACGATTTCTGATTCTGGCCATCCACCTACCAGACAATCTTCCCCCATCTGGTCTTTCCCTGTGGAAAGACCTTCCCTCCTTCTCTACCTTTAGAACGCCACCTTTGAGACCACCTTCTTGTTCATTCACCCCGCTTCAATCCGAAGGATTCCTCTGGGTCAGTGTCAATTCCTCTTCATTCCTTTAGATTGTAAAATCGTTATGGGCAGGGAACTTGTCTGCTAATTCCGTAGTATTGTACTCTCCCGAGTACTTAGTACAGTGCTCTGCTATAGTAAGCGCTCCGTAAATACCACCGAGTGATTAATTCCCACATCCAATAGGCAGTCTAGTGATTCCAGACAGAGTGCATCACTACTCATCAAATCCCTTTCCATTAAATACCATTTCTCCCACTTTAAAAATGACAACTGAGTAGATGGAAACTTTAGTATGGCTAAAGGCAGTTGAACATGTAGTAGAAGTAATGATATTTTTTTCTATGGTATTTGTTAAATGTTTACTATGTGCCAGGCACTGTACTAAGCACTGGAATATATAGAAGCTAATCGGGTTGGACACATGTACCACATGAGGCTCACAGTCTTAATCCCCATTTTACAGATGGGGTAACTGAGGTCCAGAAAAGTGAAGTGACGTGCCCGAGGTCAAACAGCAGACAAGTGGTAGAGCCAGAATTAGAACCCGGGTCCTTCTGACTCCCAGGCCTTGATTCTTTCCACTAGGCAGCTCTTCTTGCCCCATTGTTAAGCACCTTTTCGTGACTGGTAGAGAGTGGATGACAGACACAGAGGGAAGAGGAAACCATGAAAACAAAAAAGTGCTAGCTGGAATGTCCAGCCAACCTTCCCCCAGTTACCAGATAGCAAAAATGACCGTGGTTCCAATCAAGCACACTGAGCATGAGGGAAAAAAAAAAATTACAAAGATTTAGAGCACGGTCCTGGAAATCAGGGGACCTGGGTCCTAATTCTGGTTACTCCACTTGTCTGTCGTGTGTCCTTGAGCAAATCACTTAATTTCTCTGGTCTCCATTACCTCATCTGTAAACTGGCGATAAAACCCTACTCCCTCCTACTTTGACTATGAGTCTACGTGGGACAGGGGCTGTGTTCCACCTGATTATTTTTCAATTACTCCAGCACTTAGTACAGTGCTTGGCCCAGAGTAAGCCCTTAACGAGTATCATTAAAAAAAATGATATAGTCAACGACCACCAAGGGGCTTATAACCAAAGAATCAGGGTGGCTGGGAGGGAGTTGATGACAGACACAAAAGGAAGAGGAAAAATTGAAAACACCAAAGTTTAAGCCAGAATCCCCAACAACCCTTTCCCCACTTACCTGTCAGCAAAAAGCTCCATGTTTCTGATCAAGTGGGAAGCAGGTCAGATTCTTAGTTCACCTGCCTAACAAATCCTCCCCTGGTTAAATGTCTGCAAGAAACGTGCGCTGGGAACCGCGTTGGGTTTGTTGCCTGGACCTTACTGCAGACCCTTGTCCCTGTTTTTATTTAAAGGCTCAGAGAAGTGAAGTGACTTGCTCAAGGTCACACGGCAGAGTCTGGATTAGAATCCAGGTCCTTCTGACTCCCAGGCCTGTGCTCTATCTCCTGGGTCCTTCGCCCAAGATGGCAGTTTCAGAACCCGCGATGCAGGTGAGCACTTTCCAAAATGCCTAGTGGACGAGTTCCCTGATGCCGAGTTGGTGTGAAAATGCTGAAGTGAGAGTCGGGATTGGAGGGTGGGAAATAATCAGAGAAGGCTTCCTGGGCTTTTGATAGTCACCCCTCCTTCCCCACCCACCTCCACCACTCAGCCCCACAGCATTTATGTACAAAGCTATAAATTACATATGCTAAATTATTTATATTAATGCCTGTCTTCCCCTCTAGACTGTAGGCTTGATGTGGGCAGGGAACGTGTCTACCAACTCCACTGTGTGTGCAGTACTTTGCACACACAGAGTGTTCAGTAAATATCATGAATTATTAATCTCATTGATGGTATTCGTTGAGTGCTAAATACCTTTCCAAGTGCTGGGGTAGATTCAAGTTGATTGTGTGGATCCAGTGTCTCTCCCGCATGGGGCTTACGGTCAAAGTAGGAAAGGGAACTGGTTTTGAATTTCCATTTTAGAGTTGAGGCAAATGAGGAATGGAGAAGTTAAGTGATTTGCCCAAAGTCACAGAGCAGAGCCAGGATGAAGATCCAGCTCCTCTGACTCCTAGTCCTGTGCTTTTTCCACTAGGCCACGGCTTCCCTTGTTGAGTGAAGACGATGACGATGATGGTGGATGAGGTGTGTTTTTACCAGGATTTCAAGGGTGGGGAGTGGTGTGAAAAGAGAATGGTTTTCAAGCAGGAGAGAGGGCGTGAGTAAAGGATTTATGGCAAGAGAGGTGAGACCATGGCACAGAGGCTAGGTTAGCTTTAGAGGGAAGGGAAGGGAATAAACTGGATTGTACTGGGAGAGGAGTGAGCACAGATAGAGGTAAGATAGCCATTTTGGTGCCTTAAGGATGATGGTCAAGAGTTGCTATTTAATAGTAATAATAACAATAATGATGGCATTTGTTAAGCGCTTACTATGTGCAAAGCACTGTTCTAAGCGCTGGGGAGGATCCAAGGTGATCAGGTTGTCCCAAGTGGGGCTCACGGTCTTAATCCCCATTTCACAGATGGGGTAACTGAGGCCCAGAGAAGTGAGTCGCCCAAAGTCACACAGCTAAGTGGCCGAGCCAGGATTTGAACCCACGACCTCTGACTCCCAAGCCCGGGCTCTTTCCACTGAGCCACGCTGACACAGATAAGCACGGGTAGATATGTGCAAAACGATGTTTCATCAGGTTTAATCAGAATCAGGGTAATTAGAGGAGAACGTGTAAGAACGATGAAGTATTTACCCATTTACCCAGTAATGAGCTTATTCTACTGATTAGGTACTGAGCTTTTAATAATCATAAGAATGGATTAAGGTGGTTAAGCAAATTCACAATATTTCACTGAAAAACAACCACAATCGGAACCAGAAAAATTACAGTCAAGGATGCTAATGAACCCCAGGCTGTAATGGTGGTAATTTGGTTTGAGTGTCACCAGCGACGGTGCTAAGAGTGATTACCCGTCCCTGTTATAACCCGGGTTGCAATGACTAAGAATAACTAAGGAACATATTCAATCTAGCCTCTTATCTCTTCTAATTAACCCAGATGTATTGGACTGGAAGTAGAGACAAAATTAGCAAACAATGCCAAACACCATCCTGGATGGGAAGAAAGCCAGCAGGTTTCTTTTCATCATTAGCTGTTTGAAAATCCCTCAAAATAGCAGACTGCCCCCATTTAAAGGCCAGTACTCAAAACTGGATAAACCATCAGCCATCCTTATTACTTGTGCAGTGTGGCTCGGGCTTGGGAGGCAGAGGTCATGGGTTCGAATCCCGTCTCTGCCACTTGTCAGCTGTGTGACTGTGGGCAAGTCACTTCACTTCTCTGTGCCTCACTTCCCTCATCTGTAAAATGGGGATTAACTGTGAGCTTCACGTGGGACAACCTGATGACCCTGTATCTACCCCAGCGCTTAGAACAGTGCTCTGCACATAGTAAGCGTTTGACAAATACCACCATGATTATTATTATTACCACAGCTGTCCTCCGCATTTACGTGTGTATGTTTATTCGACTGAACATTCCACTATTTCTTTTGTTATTCCATTTGTAAATATTTGTCAGGGAAAAGACATGCAATTCATCAAGGTGTGAATTTAGGGAGAGCGGTAAGTGAAAGCATCAAGGCGTTGTTTCACCTCTCCTTATGATTTATTTCTACCTTTTGTATAACTAGAGAAACGGGAAGATTTGAATGGACATTGGTTTGCAGATTTCCAAGATATAAATCCCGTGAGAAAAAAGGCCAAGAAAAACCGCTTATTTAAAAAAATTAGCATTTATTGGTGCCGATCCAGTAGACAGCGCTATGTCGAACCTATTGCTGATCCTAAAGAATTATCAACATTTATCAAGCTCCTATTGTGTGCAGAGCACTGTGTTAAGCCCTTAGGAGAGTACACTCAAGCTTGAAGTCATATTTCCATCCCTCAAAGAGTTTATCATCTAACTGTGTCAACCTTCAAACTGAAGGACAAGACTACTTTTGTCTGTTGACATCTTTCCCGTGGAGAAGCGGTGGGTGTGGCCTAGTGGAAAGAACATGGGCCTGGGGAATCAGGGAACCTGAGTTCATTCATTCAATCATATTTATTGAGCGCTTGGGAAAGTGCGATACAGCAGTGAAGAGTGGCAATCCCTGCCCACAGCGAGTACACAGTTTAGAGGGGGCGAGGCAGGTGTCAATATAAATAAATAAAATGACATACGCCTAAGTGCAGTGGGGCTGGGAGAGGGGAAGAGCAAAGGGAGCAAGTCAGGGTGACGCAGAAGGGAGTGGGAAATGAGGAAAAGTGGGAAGGCCTCTTGGAGGAGAGGTGCCCTAATCCTGCCCCTGCTAACTGCTTACTACGTGACCTTGGACGAGTCACCTAACTCTTCCGTGCCCACTTTCCTCAACCGTAAAATGAGGATTAAATCCTCCTCCCTCCTACTTAGACTGTGAGCGGCGTACGGGACAGGCACAGTGTCCTTTCTGATTAAACTCTTTCTACTCCAGCACTTAAAACAGTTCCTGACCCAGAGTGAGCACTTAAGAAAGGGGATAGTGATAATGGTAGTAAAAATACCAGTGATGTGAATCTTGTGGGATCCTTTTGATCTCTTAGTGAAGCCTGCGAAGCGATAGGAAGTTGAAGGTTAAGTGGGATCCCTAAGTATTTGGGATTTACTTTCAGAGCAGGCAGTCCGGTTTTCAGCTGATCCACCCCAGTTCAGCACTCGATGCCTCTGTTTCCAGCGGAGCAGCCTAGTGGAAAGAGCACAGGCCCACGAGGCAGGAATTCTGGCTACTCACTGAGCCGCCATTTACCTGTTGCGTGACCTGGGCAAGCCCCTGAAGCACCGTGGCTCAGGGGAAAGAAGCCGGGCTTGGGAGTCAGAGGTCATGGGTTTGAATTCCAGCTCTGCCACTTGTCAACTGTGTGACCGTGGGCAAGTCACTTCACTTCTCTGGGCCTCAGTTCCCTCATCTGGAAAATGGGGATGAAGACTGTGAGCCTCACATGGGACAACCTCATGACCCTGTATCTATCCCAGCGCTTAGAACAGTGCTCTGCACATAGTAAACGCTTAACAAGTACCAACATTATTATTATTATTATTATTGTTATTCTGTGCCTCTGCTTGCTCATCTGTAAAATGGCAGTTAAATATAGGTTCTTCCTCCCCCGAAGAGTGCGATCCCTGTCTGGGATAGGGATGCTATCTGATTTGATTGCATTGTACAATCAAAGTCGATTTGATTGCATTATATAGAGAAGCAGCCTGGCCTAGTGGCAAGAGCACAGGCTTGGGAGTCAGAGGTCATGGGTTCTAATCCCTGTCCAACTCCTGTCTGCTGTGTGACCTTGGGAAAGTCACTAAACTTCTCTGTGCCTCAGTTACCGCCTCTGTAAAATGGGGATTGAGACTGTGAACCCCATGTGGGACAACCTGATTATCTTGTATTTACCCCAGCGCTTAGAACAGTGCTTAGCACATAGTAAGCGCTTAGCAAATGCCATAATAATTACTATTACCATCATTTATACACCCCAGGCCTCAGCAGGGTGCTTAGCACATAGCAAGCACTTAGCAAATTCCACTCTCCTTATTATATTGTATTTAATACTCACATATAATGCAGCAGTAATACTGTCAGAGCCAGACTCCCTTCATTTCTTCTCTTGTTGCTGAGTCTCACGGCTTGGAAGTGGAATCCAATCAGAGGGGATCTAGAGGGGAATGCAAAGCCTTTCAAGCAAGTGTCTGGTCGGGAATCTTTATTATTATCATTCTTATTATTATCTTTATCGTATCTGTTAAGTGATTGCTATGTGTCAAGCACTGTCCTAGGTGCTGGGAAAGATGAAAGTTAATCAGAATTGAGCCAGTCCCTAGCTCACACAGGGCTTACAGTCCATGTAAGAGGGAGAACAGTCATTGAATCCTCATTTTACAGTTAGGAAACTGAGACACAGAGAAGTTGACATCCCAGGTCGCAGCAGACACATGGCAGAGGCAGGATTAGAACTAAGGTCCCTGCTCTTTTTACTAGGTCATACTGCTTCTCCTGCTGCTCTCTACTCTGCCGGCAAGACACTAAAGT
This sequence comes from Ornithorhynchus anatinus, assembly GCF_004115215.2. NCBI lineage: Eukaryota > Metazoa > Chordata > Mammalia > Monotremata > Ornithorhynchidae > Ornithorhynchus > Ornithorhynchus anatinus. The sequence goes on from NC_041737.1 coordinate 3,434,741, forward strand.
TCGTGTCACCTGAGGCCCATTTCCACAAAATGGTGCAGATTCATTCATTCGATCGCATTTACTGAGCACTTACTGTGTGCAGAGCACCATCCTTTACTCTTCATCACTGGTGTTTCACATTTCCTCTAATGTGCCATGTGAAAAACCTAGCCAGCCTGAACTTGTCCAGAAAACGTTCAGTTCCTCACAGTCCCTTTGGCCGCAGTCTGGGGGCAATTGGACAATCCCCCCCCAGATCTCACGGATCAAGCCGTGCATCCGGGAGCCCTCACCGTGCAAAGTCATTCGATACTGCAGAGGATGTCCATCCTCCTTCCAGATCCGGGACTGGATCCCGGCTACAGCGTGGATTCCCCTCCCTCCCGGCCCCTCCCTTTGGTTCATCATGGAAGCTAAAGAACTTCCTCACCAGCCTTCTCAATCCCATGCGCTTGGTCCCCGGTTTCAGTGAAAAAACCAGCTAGTCTTACCGGCCTCTCACAGCCAGGTTATACGAACTCTGGAGCCTCCGTTGCTCCTGACGATAAATACCAGTGCAGAGAAGCAAGGAATAGGGTGGGGGATTGTTCTGATCGCTGTACGACTGGCTTTGAAGCGTGTAATCGTTTGCCTCCAACTTTTCCACCATTTCCACTAAACTCCAGCTCACAACCCTTCCTTCCTCTCAAGCCAAGGCACTCGCTGTAACTCGTATCCATCTTTCCCTCAACTGACCTCTTGCTCTCACCTTCCCCCCAAGTCTTCCCCTATCTGGGACTCCCTGCCCTTGAAATTTGGCATTAATAATAATAATGTTGGTATTTGTTAAGCGCTTACTATGTGCGGAGCACTGTTCTAAGCACTGGGGTAGATACAGGGTCAACAGGTTGTCCCACGTGAGGCTCACAGGCTTCATCCCCATTTTCCAGATGAGGGAACTGAGGCACAGAGAAGTGAAGTGACTTACCCACAGTCACACAGCTGACAAGTGGCAGAGCGGGGATTCGAGCCCATGACCTCTGACTCCCAAGCCTGGGCTCTTTCCACTGAGCCACGCTGCTTCTCTAATTACATTACACATTAAACAGCTCTCCCCAGAGAAGCAGCGTGGCTCGGTGGATAGAGCACTGGCCTGGGTGTCAGAAGGACCTGGGTCCTAATCGCGGCTCTGCCGCATGTCTGCTGTATGACCTTTGACCAGTCACTTAACTCCTCTGGGCCTCAGTTACCTCATCTGTAAAATGGAGATAAGAGAGTGAGCCCATGTGTGGGACAGGGGCTGTGTCCAAACTCATTACCTTGTATCTACCCCAGTGCTTAGAACAGTGCTTGGCCCATAGTAAGTGCTCAATAAGCACCATAATCGTTATTACTATTTTCCCGACTCGGAACCCTTCTGAAACCACATTTCTTCTAGGAGACAGCCCCTGGTTCATTTTGAAACACTGCGCTTTCTAATCCTGCCTCTTTCCACTCCACTCCTACTTCACTCTACAGCCCAGATCATTTTTTCTAAAAATAGTTGAGTCCATGGATCCCCAAGAACCTCCTCAAGAACCTACAGTATTACATCTCCACCTCCACATCGCATAGAAATTGGTGGGTGCACATCCACTTCCACTTCAAACAAAAACTCTTTATCATCAGATATCAAGCTCTCCGTCAGCTCTTCCTCTCCCACCTCACCTAGAGGATTTCCTTTAACAAACTAGGCCACATGCTTCGCTCCTCTCTTGCCATCCTTTTCACCCCTTTGTCCTTATCCATCCTCTGTCCTGGAATTCCCTCCCCTTTCACGTAGAGTGCTTGGTACATAGTAAGCGTTTAACAAATACCGTAATTGTTATTATTTACGTTGGACAGGTCACCACTCTCTTCACCTTCAAAGCCTTACTAAAATCACATCTCTTTGAAGAGGCCTTCCCCGACTATCGATTGATCGATCAAAGGTATTTATTGAGCACTTACTGTGTGCTGAACACTGTACTAAGTGCTTGGGAGAATATACTAGGAACGAGTTTGTAGACGTGTTCTCTGCCCACAAGAAGCTTGAGCGATTACCCTGGAAAATGGAAGGATGAACGAATGAAGGAATCAATAGATAAGTTCAGATTTCAGTGGAGGCTCAACCGTCCGTCACTGAGGCTTATTAAACATCAAAATGGGCTCACGAGTAAAGTTACATCTGTCGTTCTCGGTGAACTCTTATCTGCTTGGGATTATGAATGTGCATTGTATTCAGTTTTGTTTTATTCATTTGTTTCTGAATGACTATTTAGATTCATTATTTTAACAACCAAATCCAGTGAAACTCCAAGAAAAATATATATTTATGGGTAAATAGTGGCATTTATTTTCCGTTTGGAAGGCAGAATAGCTTTGTGCTCTACTAAATGGAATTTAATGGGGTTCGCTGCACGATCAAACTAAAACAAGATGACATTGCTGAAAACATTTGTTCATTAAATCTAGTGCTTGATACTTAGAGTTTAGTCTAAATTCAATATTTTCCTGTAAAAATGAAACTAATAATTTAAAATGTTTAAAACTGTTTAATGGGGTGTTCATAGTGCAATACAAACTTCCTTTCTTCTCGTGTGCATTCGCACTGCTCTCTGGTGAGTAGTACATTAAGAGTCACACTCACTGCAGAATTTCCGTGGCTACCGATTTATTGAGTGTATTTATTTGGGGTAGCTGATGGTATCAGATCCCTTCTGGTGTGACTGTGGGTAAGTCACTTAACTTCTCTGTGCCTCAGTTCCCTCATCTGTAAAATGGGGATTAACTGTGAGCCTCACGTGGGACAACCTGATTACCCTGTATCTACCCCAGTGCTTAGAACAGTGCTCTGCACATAGTAAGCTCTTAACAAATGCCTACATTATTATATAGTACGGTAATAATAATAATAAGAAAAACCACAGTGGCATTTGTCTAGCACTTACTGTGCATCAAGATCTGCGATAGATACAAGATGATCAGATCAGATTCAATATCTGTTCTCCCTCTTTTTTAGACTATGGGCCTCATGTGGGACAGGGACTATGTCCAATCTGATTATCCTGTATTTACCAGAGTGCTTAATGCAGTGCTTAGTATTTAATAAGCACCTAACAGATATCATTAGCATTATTATTATTATCTGGTCAATCCACTGATGTGAAGCGGTCCTGTTAATTGGGTCCCTTTCCTCCATTTCAAATATAATAAATGGTGGTATTTGTAAAGTGCTTACTAAGTGCAAAGCACTGTTCTAAGCTCTGGGGGATACAAGGTGATCAGGTTGTCCCACGTGGGGCTCACAGTTTTCATCCCCATTTGACAGATGAGGTAACTGAGGCCCAGAGGAGGTAAGTGACTTGCCCAAAGTCACACAGCTATAACATTTGTAGTTTTTTGTAAGTGCTTACTATGTGTCAAGCACTGAACTAAGCACTGGGGTAGATACAAAATTATTGGACTTTACACAGAAGCTGTGCGGCATAGGACTGTAAACCCGTCAGTGGGCAGGGACTGTCTCTATCTGTTGCTGATTTGTACATTCCAAACGCTTAGTACAGTGCTCTGCACATAGTAAGTGCTCAATAAATACTATTGAATGAATGTATAGGGCCCGCAATCAAAGGGAGTAGGGAGAAGAGTTTTTTTAAAAAAATCTCAATTTTACAGTTATGGGAACTGACTAGCCCAAGGTCACAGAGCAGTCGAGTGGTAGAGCTAGGATTTGAACCCAAGTCTTCTGACTCAGGATCCTGCTCTTTCCACTAAGACTCACTGCTTCTCCCGTTTCCATCTCTGTCTCCTACTTTCAAATATAGTAATAATGTTGGTATTTGTTAAGCGCTTACTATGTGCAGAGCACTGTTCTAAGCGCTGGGGGAATTACAGGGTCATCAGGTTGTCCCACGTGAGGCTCACGGTCTTAATCCCCATTTTACAGCTGAGGTAATTGAGGCACAGAGATGGGTAGCAAATGCATCTGATGTATCTGTTGTACTTCTCAATCGATCAATCCTATGTAGTGAGCGCATACTGTATGCAGAGCTTGCAATGAATGTTTGAAAAAGCACAGTACAACAGAGTATTGTGTTCCCACCATGAGCCTGTGGTCCAGAACGGAAGGGAGACATTAATATAAATAAATACTGGCTATGAACATAAGTGCTGTGGGGCTGAGGAAGGGGTGAGTAAAGGAAGCAAGGGAGTGAAGAGGAAATGAGGACTTAATGAGGGAAGGCCTCTTGGAGCGATGGGCTTTTAATAAGGTTTTGAATGTAGCGAGAGAGATTATCTGGTGGATTTAGAGAGGGAAGGCATTCCAGGCCAGAGGCAGGACATGAGCAAGGAGCTGATGATGAGATTGACGAGATCAAGGTACGGTGAGTAGGTTGGCATTAAAGAAGCAAAGTCTGAGCACCAGCCTGAAGTAGGAAATCACGGACGTAATAATAATAATTACGGTATTCGTTAAGCGCTTACTATGTGCAGAGCAACTGTTCTAAGCGCTGGGGTAGACACAGGGTAATCAGATTGCCCCACGTGGGGCTCAGGTTTTTTAATCGCCATTTTTACAAGTGAGAGAACTGAGGCCCAGAGAAGTTAAGCAACTTGCCCAAGATCACACAGCAGACAAGTGGCAGAGTCGGGATTAGAACCCACGACCTCTGACTCCCAAGCCCGGGCTCATTCCACTGACCCACGCTGCTTCCGAGGTAAGGTAGGAGGAGGTAAGGCAAAGGAGTGCTTTAAAATCTAAGGTGAGGAGTTTCTGTTGGATGCAAAGGTGGATGGGTAACAACTGGAGGAGAGGAGTTACATTTACCGTTCAATCATTTATTGAGCGCTTACTGTGTGCCGAGCACTGTACCGAGCGCTTGAGCACTTTACCGCGCTTCGCACAGCGATGAAACCTAATAAATATTTAATGAATATTTTTATTGATATTCTTAATAGCCCTGGGGAGAATTCAGCTGATGAAGGACATGCCGTCCAGAGATTCGATCCCTTGCAGTTTTGGCAACAACCTATGCCGTGTCTTGTTTGCGAGAACTTATAATGACAAAATATGGCACCTTGGCCCTGGATCGCTATGATTTATAAGAGAACCGATTTGAGTATTTTGGAAAATAACTTACACTGGATTCACTGTTTAGGGACTAGAAGATAAAGAAGCTGGAAAATTGTTGGAAACCTCAGACTCAACGGAAACTCCAATTAGTTTTTTTAAAATTTTATATAGGGAAAGTGAAAATCTAGTGGAGATGGGTTTCAGTGTGAGAAACGCTTCTGATTTTTTGGTCTTAAGGCCTGGGAAGGCGTTCTTACGATACCAGGAAAATGAGATCGCCTGCTCAGAAATTCACATGAAATCAGCTGAATAACAACCTTTATTTATGTTTTTATTTCTATAATTTGGCACCTTTAACTTCTGTCCGTTTCTCTTTGCTTTCTAATAAAGAATTCCCTAAATTTTCATCTAAATATAGATTTCTTATCTCCTTTATAAATTACAATTTAGCACTAAGAAAAATCTAGTCATGTTTTATTCTAGGAGATGAGAATACTTATTATGGAAAACCCAAAAGCACAGCACTTCTACTCCTGCAAACCAAAGACCACTTTTCAATTAACGCAGAAAACGACTTTGAAATGTGCTCATAGAAACTATTTTTTAAAATTTTCTTTCACTGTATTTTAACCGATTTTTGCAGATTTTGAAACATATGAACCTTTAAAAGCCATTTATTCTAGCCTATTTAAAAATTATACTAGAGAAGCTTCCTGGCCTAGTGATAAGAGCACGGACCCGGGAGTCAGAGGACCTGGGTTCTAATCCTGCTCCTCCACATGTCTGCTGTGTGACCTGGGGCAAATCACCTGACTTCTCTGTGGCTCAGTTACTTCATCTGTAAAATGGGGATTGAGACTATGAGCCCCATGTGGGACAAGGGAATGTGTCCAGCCTAATTTCATTCATTCATTCAGTTGTACTTATTAAGCATTTACTGTGTGCAGAGCACTGTACTAAGCGCTTGGAAAAGTACAATACCAAAATAGTGACATTCACTGCCCACAGTGAGCTTAGCCACCCCCAGCTCTTAGTACAGTGCCTGGCACATAGGGAGAGCATACAAATGCCATTTAAAAATAGTCACGTTCAAAGGCTTCTCTTCCAACTGATCAAGTATTTTTCAATTCACATATTTCTGTTTTTATGACTCACATTGGAATTCCTGGTATTTTAAGAAATTAGGAGTTCCGGCTAGTGCGCGACTCAGATTTTCAAGCTGAGTCAGAAGTGTAAGAAGAATGCAAATGATGACTCAAAAAAGATTCATTTCATTTTCCACAATAAGTACTTAATGAAGGCTGTTGCGAGGGTAAAAAGCTAACAGTTTTGAAGTATGTACCTCAATTTCTGACTTGTTCACTTAGAACATCAACAACTTGTTGTTCACTTAGTCATCAACAGGTCTACACTTTCAGAGTGATTTTATCCACTAGATGTAAACTTCTTGAAGGCAGGGTTCATGCTTCCCCACTTAATTGTATTCTCCCATATGCTTAGCCCAGTGCTCTGTATACACTAGGTGCTTAATAAATATTGTTGACAGGTTGATCCTCTTTGTATCCACAAAGGCCCTTGGAAAGAACCCTTGGGAGAAAATGAAAGTCCTTTCCCTTCTTCTAACCTTGTCTTTATCCTCCCCTCCAAAAGGAGTTGTACGGGGGAAGAGTTAGGCTTGAGCGCTAATAAGTTTCCTCAGAAATGAAGGGATTTCAGGCTCCGGAAATGTCCAACAAGCAGCTTTGACATTCAACATTCAGCAGTGTGGGGGTATCATGATCATAATAAAAAACAACAGTGACATTTATTAAGCTTTTACTGTGAGCCAAGTCCTGTGTTAGATACAAGGTTATAAGACTGGGCACGGATTCTGTCCCCCACGAGGTCACAATGCATTTTACCCCAGTTTTACAGATAAGGAAACTGAGGCCCAGCGAAGTTAAATAGCTTTCCCAAGGATGACACACCATAAGCGCTCAGTAAATATGCTTGATTGATTGACTGGTATTTACATAAGGAAGAAGCAGCATGGCCTAGTGGATACAGCGTGGGTCAGGGAGTCAGAAGGACCTGGCTTCTAATCCTGGCTCTGCCAAGTGTCTGCTTTGTGACCCTGGGCAAGTCACTGAACTTCTCTGGGGCTCAGTTCCCTCATCTGTGAAACCGGGATTACGGCTGTGAGCCCCATGTGCGACACAGACTCTGCCCCACCTGATTTTTAGACTGTGAGCCCGTCGTTGGGCAGGGATTGTCTCTATCTGTTGCCGAATTGTACATTCCAAGTGCTTAGTACAGTGCTCTGCACATAGTAAGCGCTCAGTAAATACGATTGAACGAATGAATTAGCTTCCATCTACCCCAGGACTTAGTAAAGTGCATGGCACATAGGAAGCACTTTATAAATGCCAAAAACAAAAAAAAAGTGATGTGGAGCTGGCCTAGAGTAATAAAAGGCTTAAGGGCTTCACACTCAAGGGCACATTCATCTTGGAGTGGAGGACAAGATCCCCATATTGAAGTGAAAACTCCGTATCCTATGCTCCTAAGGTAATTTCCCAAGCACTTAATCCAAACCATCCAATGCTCAATAGGAACCATCCTGGCTATTTCAATTCCAGCTCCTTTTCATTCAGTCATATTTATTGAGCGCTTAATGTGTGCAAAGCACTGTTCTAAATGTTGGGGAGGATACAAGGTGATCAGGTTGTCCCACGTGGGGCTCCCCGTCTTAATCCCCCTTTTACAGTTGGGGTAACTGAAGCCCAGAGAAGTGAAGTGACTCGCCCATAGTCACACAGCTGACAAGTGGTGGAGCTGGGATTTGAACTCATATCCTCTGACTCCCAAGCCCGGGGTCTTTCCACTGAGCCACGCTGCTTCTCTACTGTACTAAGTGTGGGCAGGGATCACGTCTCCCGTCTCTGATATATCCTACTTGCCCAAGTGCTTAGTATAGGACCCGGCGCTCAGTAAGTACTCAACAAATGCCAGTGATTTCACTCCATTTCCTCTTACTAAACCTATGGCATAGCTTGAGTCTCGTGGGTGCAGCATACCTAATAGAAGTAGGCAACTGTGGACTAAATAAACATGGAGCACGCTTATAAAACAGAGCAAACAATTCCAATGGACCACAAGGAATGCTGCCAAGGAAGACGATTTAAATAGTCCAAACCTTGACATTCAATAACTTGATTAATCATTTGGAATCGATGCTTTACGATTCAGTCGGACACACCAGTTGCCATCTTTATGATGGAAAAAGAGAGAGTGCTGTGGTTTTGATTTTAAACAGAACAGAGCTGAAAGAACATTTGAATTATGAAGAAGTATTAGAGGTCCTTTGACAGCATCACAGTGAGTTCTGTTTATGAATAAGTTTGCAGTTGATTAATACTGAAACAGTGTCTGGAAGAATTTCATTGTTTAATCAATACATTAATCACAAAGTTTATTGCATTGTTTTATTATGACACAGTGAAACCTTTGTTATAATATTTTCCATTTATGTATATAGTGTTCTCTTTTTAAAGATCCATAAAGCCCTGTAGCCCACATATAACAGTTTTTACATAAAATGGTGAAAACTTCATTCAGAATGGGAAATTCTCATCTTAAATATGTCTTAAATGGGGTTCTGTACCATCTGTACAAATAGAAGAGAAGATGGAGAATCTTTTAATGCAAAAAGGAGCAGCATAAGCTTATAGAAAGAATACGACCCTGGGAGTCAAAAGACCTGGGTTCTATTCCAGCCTGCCACTTGTCTGCTCTGTGACCTTGGGCAAGTCACTCGACTTCCCTGTGCCTTAGTAACCTCATCTGTAAAATGGGGACTAAGACTTTGAGCCTCATGTGGGACATGGACTGCGTCCAATGTGATTGCCTGTGTGTACCCCAACACTTCATTCAATCTTATTTATTGAAGGTTTATTGTGTGCAGAGCACTGTACTAAGCACTTGGGAGAGTACAATATGACAGTAGGCAGATACAGTCCCTGCCCAAAATGAGTTTACTGTGCCTGGCACGTAGTGCTTAATAAACACCGCTTAAAAAATGATCGATTTTTCAACATTGTTCTTGGCTGTATTCAGTAGTCCCCTAGACGGAGAGCTCCTTGTAGACAGGAAATGTGTCCACCAACACTGTTGAACTGTACTCTCGTAGGCTGTAAGTACAGTGCTCTGCACACACTAGGGACTCAATAAATGCCATTAATTAATTGTTCTTATTGAATGATGGCATCCTTTTTTTTTTTTCAAAATCCCATTCAAGTACAGTTACATAAACATTGTTATTACTCCAGCATTAAAGCAAACAAAGTTCATTTGCACATTTCTGCTTAAAGCTTATAACTTGTAAGGGTCATTAATACGTTTTCTGAAGGAAGGTCAAGGGTACCCCATTCTCCAATACATTGGAGTCCAGTTTGTAGTTTAAACCTTTGGGCACGTTATGTGATGTGGGCTGAGGACAGTGGCTGAAGGTTTCTGTTTGGCATAGCCTCCTGGGACAGGTGTGATGTGTGAGTGTCTCTTGGAGAAGTGGTTGAGGCAGGTGCCGTGTGACCTTGATATCCAGACCACAGACCACAAGCGCTAAGAATTAAAGCCCAACGTATAGGCGATATAAATATTTTTTCCACTGGTCTATAGCACCACCCAGTGTTACGGAATTCTCAGTTGATGACAATGCCAGTTGGCTACGACGTCAAGGCAGAGGGATATTGCTTGAAGTCTTTGAATGGTCATTTAAGGCTACTCAGAACAAATTATGGATAGCATACAGTTTGGGGCATCGGTATGCACTCTTATAACGGAGGGCCTAATACTATTGAAAGCACCCAACAAAACAGCAGTCTATGGAGGTGGCCATTTCTATTGCTCTTTGGGTGATGTGTCGTTCCTTGGAAGAAAATCCAGAGAAACAATTTTGGGTCTCCTCATTCACTGAATATTGCAGTGTGCTTTAGGAAATTCCAAGTAGATCGTTCTAAGTGTCACTACCGATTTAGGACCGCTTTATGTCTTCTGCATTTCCTCAGAGACAGCTATTTTTCAGGATTAACCGATAAGCAACATTGAAAATACGCCAGCGAAAGCTGGGGGTTGTCTGTCTTTCTTTAGTGCCATAATAATTTGCTACTGTTTGAGTGGAATTATCTCAGCATTAAGCAGTATGAAGCCGACAGATAAATATTCACTGGCAGGAGGTATCCGAGAAATCACAGATAAGAAGATGCCTCTTCTTGATTTATTTCCTGTCCAGAAAAGGATCAACCCAAATTACCCACACATGCTCTTTTCCTCTTAGTCTGAGTAAGACCAATCTTGGTCATCTAGAATTTATATCGGCAATCATAATGACTAAAATGGACTCTCTCTCTCCCTTTCCCAGAAGGACTTTTCTTTCCTCAGAATGAATGTTGGAATGGTTTGGAGTTTGACTTTTAAATGCCCTAGGGGAATGGGGCTCCCCCTACGTTACCAGGAAGACTTTCTTGAGTAGATCCCTTTGACATTGTCCAAATGAAAGCAAATAAATATTCTGGAAGTTAGGATCCAGAGCAAGCCTCTAGACCCCTTGCCCTAGAGCTGACATGGTCCACTTTTCTTGGAATCCACTGTCATGGAGTTCGACTGAAACATTAACATGGGGTTGCTCTGAGTCCATCAGTCGATCAATTGTTTTTATTGAGGTCTCACTGTGTGCACATCACTATACTAAGCACTTGGGAGAGCACCGTATAACAATATAGCCGACACATTCCCTTCCCACAGTGAGTTTACAGTCTAAAGGGGGAGCCAGACATTAATATAAATGAATAAACTGTGGATTCGAACATCAGCACTGTGGACCCGAGGGCAGAGTGAAAGGGAGCAAATCAGGGTGACGCAGAAGGGAATGGGAGAAAAGGAAATGAGGGCATAGTCAGGGAAGGCCTCTTGGAGGAGATGGGCCTTCAGTAAGACTTTGAAGGTGGGGAGGGTAATTGTCTGTCGATTAAGAAGAGGGAGGGCGTTCCAGACCAGAGGCAGGATACGGACAAACGGTCAGCAGCGAGCTAGACGAGACTGTTGTAGGGCGAGTAGGTTGGCAGTAGAGGAGTGAAGCGTGCAGGCTGAGTTGTAGGAGAGTAATGAGGGGTGGTAAGAGGGGGAGAGATGATTGAGCGTCTTTAGTCTTGGTTCCCGAATATCACCACTGTAGCAATTTAATAATATGTACTGGATAATAATATAGAATTTCTCTGCATTTACTCGACTGATTTAAATTGCTTTGCCATTTAGTTTCCAATATTCTAATATGGCTGCTCAATTTCTCCTCACAGAAGGTCTCAGCAGATCCATAAAATATGAAAAGGAAGATTGGCGTTTCTTATCACACTGCACACAAGACAAAACCCACTCATCGAAAATGGATGTCATTTAAAATCTGACTTGAAGTGGTCATGACTGACAACAGGGAAAAAGGATAAATCTGGTTCCATTTCCTGAACACTTTTGTCATCCAGGTAACCCACAGAAGGACTACGGGATTAAATCCTCTGGACATCCCAGCAGGGGCACCTCTGAAGCTTTAGTGAAGCTACCTCTGCAGGATCTAGTTCCTTTCACACAAACACATAGTCTCTTGCCTAGCGTGAGATTCAGTGAGCAGGGAATTATGAAGCGAGCAAAGGAAAAATTGCTTTTATTTATTATTCAGCCTCCTTTAGGGGTTCACTACCACTATCTGGTAGCCTGCTGCCTGTGTGAAATATTTAACTCTCAGAGGTCAACATGAGTAAAACTAGAGCAGGCAAAACACAAGTCAGATTGTATAGTATTTTATCTTTTGAGCCCCTACTGTGGGCAGAACACTTTATGAAGGACTTGGTTGTGCATGCAGGAAGCAAAAGTTTTGGTCCCTGTCCTCTAGGGGCTTCTGTTCGACTGAGGGAGGAGGGAAACCATCTTCAATTATTTACAAATCCTGGGAGAAGGAGCAAGAACTAAGGTTTGGCAGATCGTATCAGTCAATCAGTGGTGTTTATTGAGTCGGCACTGTACTCAGCACTTGAGCGCTCTAGTGAGCGTAAATATATTACAAATTAAACTTACGTTTATGTGTACATCTATGCATAGTTGTTGCGTTTTTTTATGGTGTTTGTTAAATATTTACCATGTGCCAGGCATGTTCTAAATGTTGGGGTAATTACAAGGTAATCATATCAGGCACAGTCTGTTTTCCCACATAGGCTCATAGTCTCAATCCTCATTTTACAGATGAGACAACTGAGGCCCATAGAAGTGAAATGACTTGCCCAAGATCACAGAGCAGATGAGTGGTGGAGCCAGGACTAGAACCCAAGTCCTTCTGACTACCAGGCCTATGTTCCGTACGCTAGGCCATGCTATTTATATAATATGTTATTATAACATAAGGTGCTAATATATCCTATTCGGTATTATGATGTATATACTTCAGAGGGGGTGTGTGCCTTGGGCTATCTTGAGGTGCAGGATCTAGAAATACCAAGTCTCAGGGGTCGAGTGTGCACCAATATTTAATAAAGTTGTCTCCAGCTGTCAGAGCCACGAAGAATGACCAAGCTCCCTGATCTGGGTTTTACCAGTTGGGATTCTGCAAGCCAGCCAGTTGGATTTAATAAGCGCTTACCGTGTGGTGTTAGAGGAGTGGAGTCTGCGGATTGACTGACGGTAGGAAATCAGTGAGTTAGGTACGAGGGAGAAAGCTGAGTTTCTGTTTGAGGCAGAGGTGGATGAACGGCCATTTGACTTTTAAGTGGGGAGTGGGGAATTTTGAGTGGGGAGGTATGGACTGAATGGTTTTTCAAAAAAACGATCCATGCAGCAGAGTGAAGCGGGGCCTGGAACGGAGAGAGAGAAGATGCGGGGAGGTCAGCGAGGAGGTTAATGGTGTAGTCAAAGTGGGAACTGTGGGTGTTTGGACTAGCATGGTAGCCATTTGAATGGAGGGGAAAGGCTGGATTCTGGAGATGCCGTGAAGGTAGAATTGACAGGTTTTCATGACAGATTGAATGAGAGAGATGAGTCGAGGATAATGCCAAGGTCAGGAGACAGGGAGGAGGGTGGTTCTTTCTACAAAGTTAGGAAAATCACAGGAAGGACAGGGTTGGGGTAGGAAGATGAAGTCTGTTTTGGGAGAGGTTAAGTTTGAGATATCAGCATGACTCCTGGAGGCAAGAGGAAATACTAAACTGCAGAGAAGTAGAAAGGTCAGGCCTGGAGAGGAAGATACGGGAATCATCTAGCTAGGGATGGTAGTTGACGCCTGAAAGCATCAACTGCTGCCGTGCCGACCCAAACACTCATCGTCATATCCCGTCTTGACTACTGCATCAGCATCCTCGCCCATCGCCCTGCCTCCTGTCTCTCCCCATTCTACTCCATCCAGACCCCACTCTGCTGCCCCCGATCGTTTGTTTTTAAAACAACTGAGTCCACCTCGCCTCACTCTTCAGAAACCATCAGTGACTGCCCATTCAACTCAAACAGAAACTCCATTCCATTGCCTTTAAGGCACTCAGTCAATTCTCCCCTTTCTACCTTACCTTGCTGATGTCCTTTAACACAGGCCACCCACTTCAATCCTCAAATGCCAACCTACTCTCTGGACTTTGATCTCATCTTGTCACAGACCCCTTGACCACTTCCTCCCTCTGGCCTTGAAATCCCTTTCCCTTCATGTCCGACAACCACTCTCTAGCCACCTTCGAAGCCTTCCTAAACTCCATCTCCTTCAAGAATCCTTCCCTGACAGTGCCCTCATTTCCCCTACTCCCTCTCCCTTCTGCATTACATTTGTGCTTTTCTCTTTCCACATCTAACACTTGATATTAACCCCAGAGCAGTTATTTGCATATCTTTATACCCTACCATTTCCCCTATCTGTATTTCCCCTATTTCAATGTCTTCTCCTTTAGATTATAAACTCCTTATAAGCAGGGATTGTCTTGTCTTGTCTTATCTTGTCAAGTCACCCATAGTGATGCCATGGGCAAGTCTCTCTCAGAATGCCCACCTCCATCTGCAATTGTCTGGTAGTTTATCCAAAGAGTGTTCTTGGTTAAAAAAAATATGAAAGTGGTTTACCATTGCTTCCTTCCACACAGTAAACTTGAGTCTCCACCCTCGACTCTCTCCCATGCCACTGCTGCCCACCACAGATGAGTTTTGACTTATAGCAGATGGCCTTCCACCCGCTAGCCACTGCCCCAGCTAGGCATGGAGTGGATATGCCTCTACTTGACTGTCTCTCCCATAGTCGAGACCGGTAGAGTACTGGAAACTCTCCAGGTGTGACCCTGAGAAGAGAGGAATTGTCTACTATTTTTCCTGGTACTTGTTAAATGCTTATTAGGTGCCAGGCCCTATATGAAGTGTTAGGGTAGATTCAAGATAATCAGGTTAGGTTCAGTCCCTGACCCATATGGGGCTCACAGTCTAAGTTGGGGGGAGGAGGTTTTTAATCTTTATTTTAGAGATGAAGAAACTGAGGCACAGAGAAGAGAAGTAACAGCAGTATTGTATTCTATTGTATTTTCCCAGGTGCTCAATTCGGTGTTCTGCAGATGATAAGTGCTCTATGAACACCACTGATTAATCGATCGGTCTGAAGGAGATCATATTTGGCAAGCTATTCATAATCAATTAATCCATCAGTAGTGGTTACTGAGCACAAAAAGGGTGTAGGGCATTGTACTCAACATTCGGTGAAGTACAAAATTGTGCCGGATAAAGCTTGTAACAAATTCAACAGTGAAATTATTGGATTGGGAGGGGGGAAGGGGACTTTAAATCCACATAACAGGAAAAGGACTATGTCAGCCAGGCTTTGGTTTTAACAGGCATGCCTATCGGCACTGATTTATCGATAAAATCTCACCTCTAGGAGCATGATTTCTGACCTTGCTGCAAAGTTAGGCACATTCAAAACTACACAGATACACAGCACCAACGTGTTTGTATTGATCGAATTCTTCACTACCAGTTTACCTCTCTGCTCTGGCTTGTTTTTCAGATCGTATCTCCCCTACATCTTTCTCTCTCCTCCACACATTCCCATCTCATCTTTCTTTCCCACTTGCTTGTTGGCCTCAGCTTCCTGTCTGTGTTTTCTTTTGAAGTTCCCTCAGCACCCGGGTTTGGAATCTCCTGCCAATTACAATCTGTCACACATCCCCTTCATCATTTGGAATCCACCAAGCTTCCCTTGGAGGTGCTAACAGCTGCCGACATGCCTCTGACAAGTGAGGTGAACCCAACGTGGGTTGAAGTGTTCACTTTTCAGGAAAAAAAACATCCCCTTTACTTGCATGGTAACTGGCATGAAGCACTGTGGCTTTTTATTCCTATGATTCCCTCCCAACATTCATTCATATCATAAAGATTTCTTTGCAAACCACGATTCAATGACACTATTTCCTCAGGGACACTAACGGGAAATATGATCTTTATGAAGCAGCATGGCTTAGTGGAAAGAGCCCAGGCTTGGGAGTCAGAGGTCGTGGGCTCTAATCCCGGCTCCGCCACTTGTCTGCTGCGTGACCTTAGGCAAGTCACTGCAGTTCTCTGTACCTCAGTTCCCTCAACTGTAAAATGCCCATGTGGGGCAACCTGATTACCCTGTATCCACCCCAGCGCTTAGAGCAGTGCTTGGCACATAGTAAGTGCTTAACAAATACCATCATTATTATTATTCTCTGTGCCTCAGTTCCCTCATCTGTAAAATGGGAATGAAGAATGTAAGCCCCACGTGGGACAACTTGATTATCTTGTATATTTGCCAGTGCTTAGAACAATGCTTGACACATAGTAAGCACTTAACAAATACCCTCATTATTATTATTATTACTGAGCACTTACTTGGTCCTTGGTGCTCTGGGACTCACAGTCTAAGGTGAGTGAGCAGGTATTTTTATTCCCTTTTTCCAGACGAGGCGCAGTCACGAAGCAGGTCAGTGGCTGAGCTGGAACTGGAACCCAGGTCTTGTAATTTCAAGAGCTCCGCTCCTTCCACTGGGTTGCACTGCACACTACCTCCCTCACTTGCAACTCAGCTTCCAGAGAAACAAGATATGCAGGAAATCCTGCTCTGCCTCTTCTTGCTCCTCCTCCTCTTCCTACTGTTAGTAACTGTGGAACTTGCTAAATGCTAATATGTGCTGGGGTAGCTACAATATAATCAAGATGGATACAATCACCATCCCTCGGGGTCACAGTCCAAAGGGGAGGGAGAACAAGAATTTAATCCTCATTTTCCTGATGAGGAGATGAGGCTCAGAGAACCTGTGACCTGTCCAAGGTGGCAATAACAATAATTATTTGCTAAGTGTTTGCTAAGTGCTCATTATATATCAAGCACTAGGGTAGATACAAGATAATCAGGTTGGACACAGTCCCTGTTCCATATGGGGCTTGGAGTCTTAATCCCTATTTTATTGATGAGGTGACTGAGGCACAGAGAAGTCAAATGACCTGCCCAAGGTCACCAAACAGGCCAGCGATAGAGCCAGGGTTAGAATACAGGTCTCTTGACTCCCAGGCCTGTGACCTTTCCGCTACTGTTTGCAGGGGTAGCTTTACCTGGGATAAATCAGGCTCATTAAAATTGAATATTTTTGAAGATGTGCAGATGAAAATTTTAATAGTGGCAAGAATTAATATTTTGATTTGCATTACATCCAAATTGTACAGAAGCTTAAATCAATCAACGAGAAACACTTCCCATAGCCATTTTGTGCAGATTCTGTGAACTGACCCTGGATAGATTTCACGGCAAGCAAGCTACTGAATTATCGGTGTGGATTTTAGATCGAAAAATGTCTTATATTCCAATCATAAAGGAGGCCCAGAAGACTTTCTAAAATGTTCACGATAAAACTTGCTGTAAGTTGCTTTCTTCCATCCAGGACATAGAATCCTGTCAGCTAGCAAAATCAACAAGGCTGAGATCCAATCTGGGCAGGGATTTCCAAAGAATTGTAGTTTCCGGAAGCCCAGGGTTTGATGTCTGTGGCTGTGTCTAGGCTAATCTGTCTACCGGGTCAGTAGGCAGCAGTGACCCTTGTGGGTAAGGTGTGCTTGGGAGGAGTGTCTCAAAATGGCCATAAAAACAGTCCTGGAGGATTTCAAAAGAAAATACACCCAACACTATTTCAACTCCCCTCTTCCCCAAGAAAGGCATCAGAAATGAAGCACTTTTAGGTCTCTAAAGAAAGCAAAGGAAGCCAAAAAGAAAGGTATGTTGAGATACTGTACCATTTAAGCACAAATAACTTAATTTTTTTTTCCCCTTGGGAGAATTATTTTCCCCAGAATTCATTCGGATGACATATGAAGATATTTCTTTGTATCTATCCATTTAAAACTGCTTGTAATCTAAGCCACATATAATAGAATTATCTTTTCTACTTCTCTTTTTAGCCGGACATATATTTTTCTATTTAAATGCATCCTAAAGTAAACAGCCGAGTGTAAAAACAAACCCTCATACCTCTTTTTGAAGGAAAGAGAACTTCTGATTCAATTAGCACTCTGCAACATCAACTGTAAGAATATTTCATGCAGAGAAAACAATAAAAAATCAAAATTTTCAAAGAGATCTACTATTGAATGAATAGTACTATATGCAGAGCACTGTACTAAGCGCTTGGAATGTACAAATCGGTAACAGAGACAGTCCCTGCCCTTTGACGGGCATACAGTCTAATAGGGGGAGACAGACAGACAAGAAGAATGGCAATAAATAGAATCAAGGGAAAGAACATATTTAAACAATAGCAAATAAATAGAATCAAGGTAATGTACATCTCATTAACAAAATAAATAGGGTAATGAAGATATATACAGTTGAGCGGGCGAGTACAGTGCTGAGGGGATGGGACGGGACAGGGGGAGGAGCAGAGGGAAAGGGGGGAGAAGAGGGTTTAGCTGCGGAGAGGTGAAGGTGAGGGGTAGAGGGAGCAGAGAGAAAAGGGGAGCTCAGTCCGGGAAAAGGGGAGCTCAGTCTGGGGCTCCTACCTATTATATCTACTATATAATGATAATGATGTTGGTATTTGTTAAGCGCTTACTATGTGCCGAGCACTGTTCTAAGCGCTGGGGTAGACACAGGGGAATCAGGTTGTCCCACGTGGGGCTCCCAGTCTTAATCCCCATTTTACAGATGAGGTAACTGAGGCACCGAGAAGTTAAGTGACTTGCCCAAAGTCACACAGCTGACAAGTGGCCGAGCCAGGCTTCGAACCCATGCCCTCTGACTCCAAAGCCCGTACTCTTTCCACTGAGCCACGCTACATGATTACTTGGGGTATGTGCTGAATATTTACTGTGTGAAAACTACTGGACTAAGTCCTGGGGGAAGAAAAAAACTACATAAGAGAATTAATATGGTTCTTGGTTCACACTCTTAATGCAAGGAATCCCTGGAGAGGTAGACAAGATCAAAATACAGTGAGTAGGTTGGTGTTAAACACAACAGTCGTCATTATCATAAAGAAGATCATTAGTGACCTTGTAGAATGTCACCTCGGGAGTCATTTTTTCATGAACAAGAAACATGTCTACCAATTCTGTTGTACTCTCCCAAGCACTTAGTACAGCGTTCCGAACACAGTAAGCACTCAGTAAATACCACTGATGATGGTTGATTGGGTCTAAGCTGAATTGTAGAGGGTCAAGGAGGGCGTTGGAAATGAGGATGGGAATGTAATAGGTGTAAGCAACAGTTTTAGGGAGGTGGGGTAGTTTAAGGTGGTTCTATTGTGCTTTCCCAAGCACTTATTACAGTGCTCAGTGCTCGGTAAATATCAGTAGTGCAATTTCTCCTTCTGCTACTGCTATTTCTGGAAAGGGAACAAATTTCCAGCTGGAGTTCTCCTTCTTAATGCTCTCCTCACTCTCAGAAGACTGGTTTCAAGGGCAATAGCTTACTGGGGCTCCCTCTCACCAAATGAACGGACCTAAGGAAAGACAAGAACTCCCTTGGGTAGTCACACTTGAGTGTAGCAAAAATGTCACTTGAAAATGGTTTCCCAACTCAGTGAAAATCTGGGTTGGGGCCTTTATTCACAGATTTGCAGTCTAGCGTGGAATATCTTCCTGAATGGCTGGTATCTGGAAGCATCGAGGAATTAAAAGACCTGCCAAGGTCACACAGCAAGTCAGATTTAGAAGTTGGATTTAAACCCGAGTCTCCAGATTCCCAGTTCGATGCTGCTTGTGGCTCAAACATGGAAGAGTCAATCAGTCGCTCAATCAGTTGTATTTATTGCGTGCTTATTATGTGCAGAGCACTCTACCCCGTGCTTGGGAGAGTACAATGTAACAGAGTGGATAGACATTGATTTTAAGGGTATTTGTTAAGCACTTACTATGTACCAGGCACGTTGCTAAGCACTGGGGTAAATACAATTCATTCATTCAGTAGTATTTATTGAGTGCTTACTATGTGCAGAGCACTGTAGTAAGCACTGGAATGAACAAATTGGCAACAGATAGAGACCATCCCTGCCCAGTGATGGGCTCACAGTCTAATCGGGGGAGACGGACAAAACACAAGACAACATGATCACGATAAATAGAATGAAGGGGATGTACACCTCACTAACCGAAAAAAATAGGGTAATAAAAATCTATCCAAACCAGCACAGTGCTGAGGGGAGGGGAAGGGAGAGGGGGAGGAGCAGAGAGAAAGGGGGGAAAGGGGGTTTAGCTGAGTGGAGGTAAAAGGGGGAGATACAAGATAATCAAGTGATATATACATATCTATAGTTCTATTTATGCTGATACCTGTTTACTTGTTTTGATGCCTCTCTTCCCACTTCTAGACTGTAAGCCTGCTGTGGGCAGGGATTATCTAGCTTTATTGCTGAATTGTACTTTTCGAGTGCTTAGTCCAGTGCTCTGCATACAGTAAGCACTCAGTAAATCTGATTGAATGAAGGACTGAAGAAATGCAAAGTTGCAACTTTTACCCACAAGGAGCTAGGCTATAGTCTAAAGGAGGAATTTACAGTCTAGAAGAGGAGCTTCCAGTCTAGAGGGGGAACTTACGGTGTAGAATTTGCATGCACAGAGGGAGCCATATTCCCCAGCCTTCTATGAGGAAGAGCCACCCTTCTTAATCCAAACAATCAGTTGTATTTAGTGAGAATTTACTGTGTGCAGGGGACTGTATTAAGCACTTGGGAGAGTACAACACAACAATATAACCGACACATTCCCCGCCCACGGTGAGCTTTCAGTCTATGGTCTAATTGAAGACATTTTGACCCCAACGTTAGACGGCACGATGTCTATCTTGAAAGCCACTTTGAGAATAATGCAGAAGAAGAATAAAGGAGTACCTCAATCCCTAAGCCTTCTCTAAGCCTTCTGAACTGAGTCTTGGTGAGGGATTTTGAGAGTTGAATATTTTTTACCTTGGAGGGAGGGGAGACAGAGGTGGTGGTTTGTTTGGACGTTGATGGATGTTTTTGTCCGAAGAGCAGGTTTCGGTGCCTTGAATATGCCTTGCCAATTATGGGAAACTGTTCCTATTTCACCTTCGGCCTTTGGTTTAACGAAAAAGAAGGATTCTACACGCTCTGCCAGTGTTGCTTGGAGATTCTAATGCGACCTGAGAAATGTCGTCTGAAAGAGTGCAGCAGAGGTACAACTTGTTCTTGGAATGATTAACTGTTCTAAGTTATGAGTGAAAGCGTTTACTTTGGATGGAAAAAAATTAGGGTTCCAGTTTTATAGCCAGCATCTTAAGCTTTGAGTCATCACCACCTGCCACCTCTTACTCGCATTTCATAATTTACCAAGGTTTACATCAACTACCTAAACCTCAAAATGTGGGCTACGTTTGCTTTGCTAATAAAAATAAATCAACAGTGAACTCTCTTCTTTCGCCAGAAGGTGATTTGAAAAGTTAATCTGCTGAAATTTCATTCTTCTCACACTAGACTGTAAGTTCCGCGGGGACCGTGATTGTGTCTAATAATTGTATTATGCTCTCCCAGGTGCTCGATACAGGGCTCTTCACACAGTAAACACTCAGTAAATACCACGGTTCGACTGGTTTGCCTCCTGCCAACTTCCCTACCAGCAATCCCCCGTTTTGCACGCAGGATGTTTTTTAAATTTTTCTTTCCAATCTTTTCATGATATTTCTTAAGCTCTTACTATTTGATAGACACTGTACTAAGCGCTCGGGTAGATGCAAGCCTCAGCTTGGACACAGTCCCCAGTCCCCGTCCCACATCAGGCTCACTGTCTTCATCTCCATTTTACAGATGAGGTAACTGAGGTT
Source organism: Ornithorhynchus anatinus (assembly GCF_004115215.2). Classification (NCBI taxonomy): domain Eukaryota; kingdom Metazoa; phylum Chordata; class Mammalia; order Monotremata; family Ornithorhynchidae; genus Ornithorhynchus; species Ornithorhynchus anatinus. The sequence goes on from NC_041737.1 coordinate 3,456,118, forward strand.
CAGAGAAGTGAAGGGACTTGCCCGAGGTCATACGGCAGGCAGGTGGTGGAGCCGGGATTAGAACCCAGGTCCTTCTGACTCCTTGGCTTGCGGTCTATCCACTAGGCTGAGCTGCTTCTCTTTAATGGTGTACAGTTACGGGGGCGTTCTGTCACTGTGGGTGCTTTATTTGTTTTGTTGTAGTTCTTCTCAAGGAAATTCCACATCCTTTTTTCAAGGATTTTCTTACATTAGCCACGTTACTTTTTTCCTTGAGACACGAAGCGCTGAGTCCTCCCATCAATTTAATGAGTTGATTCACGTACAAACCTTAAAGTCTAGGTTAGCACCTCAAAGCCCAGGTTGAATCAGTCAATCAAGCAGTGGTATTTATTGAGCTCCTACTGTGGAGAAAGCTCTGAGCACTAAGTTCTTGGGAGGGTACAGTACCATCGATTTGGTAGATGGGCTTCCTACCCTGAAGGAACTTTCAGCCCAAAATGTGTTTATTCATCAATCGATTAAGAAATTCTACTTACTGAGTGCTTACTATGTGCAGAGCACTATACTGAGCACTTGGGAGAGTATGGTAAAACCAAGTTGCTAGAGCCGTTCCTTGCCCACAACGAGTTTACCATCTAGAGGGGGAGACAGGCATTCATATAAATAAAAAGAATTATAGATATGAATATAAGTGCTGTGGGGTTGAGGGAGAGGTGAATAAGTCATGTGATGTAGTGGATAAAACCCAGGCCTGGGAGTCAGAAGGTCATGGGTTCTAATTCTGGCTCCGCCCCTTGCCTGCTATGTGACCTGGGGCAAGTCACTTCACTTCTCTGTGCCTCAGTTCCCTCATCTGTCAAATGGAGATTGAGACTGGGAGTCCCACGTGGGTCAGGGACTGTATCCAACCCGATTTGCTTATATCCACCCCGGTGCTTAATACAGAGAGTGGCCCGAAAGAGCCCGGGCTTGGGAGATAGAGGTCATGGGTTTGACTCCCGGCTCTGCCACTTGTCAGCTGTGTCGACTGTGGGCAAGTCACTAAACTTCTCTGTGCCTCAGTTACCTCATCTGTAAAATGGGGATTAAGACTGTGAGCCTTACGTGGGACAATCTGATTACCCTGTATCGACCCCAGCACTTAGAACGATGCTCTGCACATCATAAACACTTAACAAATAGCAACATTACTATTATAATTATTATTATCATTTAAATCATTCTTTCCTTTTCTGTCACTTCTGTCACTTTATCTTTCTGGATCTTGCATCATTCTCAGGCAGCGTTTTTCAAATTGGGGGTCTCCACAGAGGTTTCAGGGAGGCTAGACTGAGGTTCTAAATTCCCAAGATGGTGCTGAGTGGTGTTAACATTTTATTTTAAATTAAATCTTCTCACCCCTTCCTTTCCCTAGGCTTGAGGTCAGGGCGATTATTAAATAAATGCTTATAAATCATTAGGCTAGGGACAACCAAGTCCTTCACTGCTATCATTATCACCTTATTCCCTTGCTTTATCATCTATCCTTTCTTCATGAGCCTTTCTGCACACAGTATGCTCTCAATAAATACCCTTGATTGATTGATGAACTGATTGATTTACCACCAAGTGCTTAGTACAGTGCACTGCAATCAGTAAGTACTCAAAAAATACGATTGAATGAATAAGACCTGCCTGGTTGTTCACCCACCAAGTCAGACCATTGTAACACCTGGTCAGTGAAGCAATAGGTGATTAAGATCTTTAACAGAAATGGGTGTATAGAGAGAGAGAAGCAGATATATATTGCATATCTAGCCATCTATCATCCATCAGAGAAGCAGATATAGATGTATATTGCATATCTAGCTATCATCCATCTACCTATCTGTATTAGCTTTTCCTTAGAGTGCCAGTTCATCTCCAAATTGAACAATTTTTGCCAGGGAATCATGTTTCCAACAATGCTGTGGATCTCAAATTGTGAACTTATAAACTTATAAACTGCTGAGGTATCTTGGCAGCTTAAAAAAGAGTTTCAATCAAAATAGAATGTAAGATGGTAATAGAAAAAATATTTACACCAAACTAAAACAATATGTTTGAGCTAAATACCCCTAATCTATACATTGCTGAATTTGTGTTTTCTGACATTATGTTATCATAACCCTGACATGTGTGGTCACTTAAAGCAAATTCATACAACATTATAAGTTCCCCAACTTAATTGGAACAAGATTATTTTAAGAAATGTAAGGGGGAGAATGTTCATGGAGGGATGGTTTGAGAAATATATTATTGTATTTCCCAAGGTTAGAAGTAGGTCTCTTGAATATAAAGTTGGAAGTTTATTTAATTGGATGTTCCAATAATATAAATGATCGGTGCCTGCTAATTAGCACAGAACTTTTCTTCCACTATGTATAAATCAGTCGTATTTATTGAGTGCTTACTGTGTGCAGAACACTGTAATAAGTGCTTGGGAGAGTACCATATAACAGAGTTGGTAGACCCGAGTGCTCTGAGGGAGTGGGTATCGATGAAGAATAGAAGGGGACCCAGAACTGAACCTTGAGGGACTTCCTCAGTTAGGAGGGTGGAAGTGGAGGAGGAATCTGTGAAAGAAACTGGGAAGGAACAGCCAGAGAGACTGGAGGAGGACCAGGAGAGGATAGCGTCAGTGAAGCCAACGGTGAACGATGTTAACAGGAGAAGGCCATGCTCAACGATGCTGAAGAGAGTTGAGAGGTCAAGGAGGATTAGGATGGTGTGGAATCAGTTGGATTTGGCAAGGAAATAACTGGGAACCTTGGGGAGGGCAGTTTCCATGGCGTGAAGAGGGCAGGAACCAGATTGAAGGGGGCCGGGGAGAGAATTGGAGGAGAGGAAGTGGAGGCAGTAGGTGTGGACAACTTACTCAAGAAGTTTGGAGAGGAATGGTAGGAGCGAGACGGGGCCGTAACTGGAGGGAGGCGTGGGGAAAAGGGAATTTTTTTTTTAAGTTAGGGGATACATGAGCATGTTTGAAATCAGTGGGGAAGGAATCACTGGAAATTGAACCACTGAAGATGGTGGTCAGGGAGGGAAGAAGGTGAGGGAACAAGTATTTTGCTAAGGCGTTGAAGGATGGGGTTGAAGGAAGAGGTGGAGGGGATAGAATTTGGGAGGAGGCAGGAGATCTCCCATTGGGAAAGATGGGAGAGTTGATGAGGGAGCAGGAGGACGGGAGTGGGGGAAATTTTTGATAAAGACATAGAACTAGACCGAGCCCTTGGATGCCATGGATTCTATCCCCAGTTGCTAACTGGCTCGGGTTCTTTTGAGCAGATCACATCACCGTCTGGGTGGAGGCGCTAATATAGTTCACTGTAGGTGCTTTTTGACCAAAGGTCAGCGTTCAGTAGTATGTAATAGCACATCGTTCTATCAGACATCGACCGTCATGTCTAAAACTGGCCTCTGGGCCCCATTTTCTTTTCATCCATCGTAGATGAAAAGTCTGATTGCTGTCCGGTCACTATGTGCATCTCAGGCTGCTGAAAAAGTGTTTGGATGGTATAAATTGAGTTCATCCTAAACAGATTTATTTGAGAGGTGTTCGACAGAAGCACTCTTTTTTCCAGGACAGTTTGATGGAGCTTCCTGAATCTGAAATTTGTCTTTCATTTGTTAATATGACCCAGCAGGTCCAGTATGGTTTATAGGTATTTCTGCAAGGAATTAACATTTATGTTTGCATAAGCAACTAAAGGGAGAGAGAGCACAGAGATAAATAAACACGATGCTTTGCCAATAGTAGATAAATCTCAACTTTTGTCCTGGCTGCAAAGAATGGGATTCAACCCCATATTCCCCTGTGTACAGATACAGTGGGACTGAACTCATTTAGTGTGAGAAATGTATCTGAGGTTAACACTACACAGACCCATTTTTCTAGCCGTGGGTTCAATGGGAAGACCACGTTCTGAGAATCAACCCCATTATCTTGTATCTACCCTGATACTTAGTACACTGTTGAGTAATAGTAAGTGCTTAATCAATCAGTCATATTTCTTGAGCGCTCACTGTGTGCCGAGCACTGTACTAAGCATTTGGGAGAGTACGGTAAAATAATAATGTTGGTATTTGTTAAGTGCTTACTAAGTGCAGAGCACTGTTCTAAGCGCTGGGGTAGGTACAGGATAATCAGGTTGTCCCACAAGAGGCTCACAGTCTTAATCCCCATTTTACAGATGAGGTAACTGAGGCACAAAGAAGTTAAGGGACTTGCCCACAGTCACAGCTCACAAATGGCAGAGCAGGGATTCGAACCCATGACCTCTGACTCCCAAGCCCGGGTTCTTTCCACTGAGCCACGCTGCTTCTCTATAACAGAGTTGATAGACAATTTCCCTGCCTACACTGAGCTTAGTCTAGAGGAATAATAATCGTGGGATTTGTTAATCACTTGCTATGTGTCAAGCTCTTTACTAAGAGCTGGGCTAGACAGAGGGTAATAATAATAATAATGAAAATGGTATTTATGAAGCGTTTGCTATGTGCCGAGCACTGTTCTAAGTGCTGGGATAGATACAGGGTAATCAGGTTGTCCCCTGTGGGCCTCACCGTCTTCATTCCCATTTTACAGATAAGGTCACTGAGATCCAAAGAAGTGAAGTGACTCACCCAAAGTCACACAGCTGACAAGTGGTGGAGCCAGGATTCGAACCCATGACCTCTGACTCCCAAGCCCTTACTCTTTCCACTCAGCCATGCTGCGTAAGGTCATCAGGTCTCAAACAGACCACCATTTTCACTATTAGAAGATTGGGTTCTGGTCCCTGTGGAACTTGTAGATAGAACTGTAGAACTTGAGACTCCAGTACCGAGTTTCTTAATATGCCACACTGAAGAGTGTGTATTGTTCAATGACCAGACATCTTTGGAGTTTTCAGCTCCACATGTGATTATAAGGTATTTTTCTTCATCCTTGAGAAGTTTGGTGACTATATGTATCTGCTGCGTGACCTTGTCCAAGTCACTTGGCTTCTCTGTGCTTCAGTTCCCTCATCTGCAAAATGGGGATTCAATACCTGCTCTTCCCTCCTATTTAGACTGCGTCTTCTTGTAGGATCTGATTTTCTTATATTTAACCCTGTGTTCAGTTCAGTGATTGACACATGGTAAGCATTTAACAATTGCCACTATGATTATTATATTTACTATTATCATTTCTTGTAGCCCTGGATAATCTCAATCCCAAGGGGTGCTAGAGATTGTCTCACCGTTCTCTGATTTAAGACTGAGCGGTCTGCAATCTCACTGACCCTCTTCATTTGAAACACCGGAGATGTGAGGCTATGGCGTATTTTTCTTCTCTTCTAGGAGTTTGTAGAGAGCTGAGCTTGACATTTGGCTGTGCAAAAACGTTCTTTCCTGGAGCGCTAATAAACATCTTCTGTCTTCAGTATGAACTGCCGGGAAAATATTTTCCCTTTACCTCATCCCGTTGGACGACATATTGGGCCGTTCCATTTTGCTTCGGGGTTACGAACACAATCGTTTCTCTTGCAAGAAATCAGGCAACCCAACTTTCATTAAAGTAGAGGTAAACTAAGCCAGATGCACAGAGGGACAGCTCCCACAGCTGTCAGGGAAAGGGAGATGAGAACATGACTATTTTCTCATTTCGGAACTGGTGCCAAAGAGGCTGGATATTACAGCGGGAGAGCTTGTAGAAAGGTATTGATAGCTCTGAAGGGGAATGTGTCTACCAGCTCTACCAAGTGCTCAACACAGTGCTCTGCACATGGTAAACACTCGGTAAACACCACAAACTGTTTTAAGGATTGGTTTTTTATTTTTCCTTTGACCTGGGAGAGCCCTTCCAGTCGACCTTCGCATCTTACTCCACCATTCACATACGACAACCTCTCCCCGGAAAGCACCCCCCTACCCGGTGATCGCCACCCAAAATAAATTAATATTTGCCTTGGACCATCTAATCTTTCCCGAGATGTCTCAGGATAAGCTTTTTTTCAAGTGGGTTTTTCCAGTGGACATCTCTGTTTTGAATCAGCTGCCACGAACCGGCGTCACGGTTTCATTCCCTCTGGATGGGGTTTTCTGTCTCATCGTGGTATTCCCGCTTCGGGATTGTTCCCGGGAATATTGGGAGCCCCAGATTTATCCATCAGGATTCCCAACCCATCCCCGGCCGGGCGCTTTCATCCAATCAGTACCCTGGAGAACGCTGAGAAAGAAAGGGACCCAGAAGCTGAACGTACTAAAAAAGGCAGAATTACAGGAAGAGCTGCTTTTGATGATCTGGAAATTTTTCTACTGCTTCCTGTTGACTGAGCGGGAGGAAACTGAATGACAGCCGCCACAGGATGAGAAATTATCCCCTCGCAGAAAACGAAAACTGCTTCCCACAGAGAAAACTAACCAGGGTTGTAAGAATGAATCAATGGGTAAGAAACAGCAAATCAAGGGAGGTAAAAAGGATTAGCAAGTTAGCCCATTAGCAGATCAAAAGTAAGATCAGATAAAGAATAAAGTGTAGCCTTCGCAGCAGTGCCAATCACAGAGAATAATGATCTATCAGTAACTTTGTCTAAGGATGGGCAGTGTTCATAAAAAACAACAACCCCCACCAAAAAAAAAACCAACAACAAAGCAAAGCAAACTCCCCCCACAAAAACAAAAAAGCTGTTCAATTCTCCTCCTCATCCTCCTCCTTTTTCATGGTGATTATCATTTGTCAAGGGCCTGGGCATCCAAGGATCTAGGTTCTAATCCCTGCTCCACCACTTGCTTACTGTGTGACCATAGACAAGTCACTCAACTTCTCTGTGCCTCAGTTTCCTCAACTACATATTGGGGATTTCCTGCATGTTCTCCCTCCTTCTTAGACTGCGATCCCCATGCGGGACAGGGACCGTTGTCTGGCCTGGTTAACCCGTCTCTACCGCAGTGCTTAGAACTGTGTTCGACTCTTACTAAGCGCTTGACCATCACCATGAAAAAATGTCGCGTCCACTAATGATGTGATACAAAAAATATGTTCAAAAGTTTTCCCGAGACCCGTCTAGCCTAGAGAAAGAACTCTGTTGTACCTTCCCAAGCACTCATTACAGAGCACTGCACTCAGGGGTGCTCAATAAATACCATCGCTTCTACTGCAGATATTCCCTACTAGCTGATTGCCAACCTCCACCCTGGCCGACTCTGTTCGGTGATTCCCGCACGGTATTTTTGAAGCTATAAAGATTTCAGGATTCGGTAGCCACCATTATTCTGCCAACCCAATTCCTTCTCTGCCTTTTCATGGTTGGTCGTTGATTTTTTCGGGTGCTTCTTGTCTTCCGTCTGTTAAGTGAGCTTCGAGACCAAAGTGGGAGGCTTTCGATCCCGTTCGTAAGAATTCTCGAAAGTTCCTGAATTAATGTTTTTCCCTCAGTGGTCTGGAAGAGGGCCGTTCAGCCGAAGGGCTGTGAAAGAGAAGTGTTCCCGGGTTAAACGGACACCATTCAGGAGGGGTAAGCAGTCGGTATTGAGGAAAACCTGGAATTCAGCAGAACGCGAAGCAGAATTTAGAGGCTATCAATTCAGTGACCAAAATCTGGAGGTTAGATCCTCAAGAGTGGTCTCCGGTAGCACTTTAAGTCATAGGGGGATAATTTATTTTAATTGCGTTTGCAGGTGATATGGCTGTTTGAGTTTCAAAGCGGGTAGAATGATCAAAAGCAGCATTAATAGAGTATTCTCCGGCACCCAACGTGGTAAATGTGTTGAAATAATCATCTAATAGCTAAGGAATAATCAAATAAAATAGCTTTCAAACAGTCCTTTTATATTTATGAGAACCAGTTATAATGTGCAAATGAGGCTGTTTTGCACTTTAGGATAACCTTTGGACACACGGTGTAATTAATATTGTAAATATGAAGAATGTGGCTCTCCTCTGCTTTGCATAAAGAAGCTGTATTGTGCACTGTGGACCCTTCTCCGTGCTAGAGCGTTTGGGGGTTTCCAAAGAAACCTTTGTAAGTGTAATTGAGTTTGTCTTAGTGGAGCTCCTGAAGACACTTACTCAGCTGTCTTGCCGTAAAAACAGGAGTTTCATGCAAATTAGGAGGAAGCTCAGTAAGCATCCATTGTGAATTGGAATAATTACATCCATAGCATCGCTGATCATTCTGACTCCCACCTGATTTTTGATAGATTTTTGGCAACCCCAAGCAGATAACCCCATGGCTACTAAATCTTGGTTTAAGACTCTCTCTTTTTTTTTTTTTCCTCTTGGACTCCGTCTCCCTAGCTCCAGAGCTGATGCTTTTCTTGGCCGCAGAATCTGCTGCACGTTATACTCCAAGAAGAAAAATGGAAAATGGGAAACAGCTTCGGCTCCGCACTTGATTCTGTGATCTCTGAGTAGTTGATATTCTCCCCTCCTTCAACCCCACAGCACTTATTTACAAGTCTGTAAGTTATATATTATATATATACAGAGCAGCAGCGTGGGTCAGTGGAAAGAGCACGGGTTTGGGAGTCAGAGGTCATGGGTTCGAATCCCCGTTCTGCCACTTGCAAGCTGTGTGACTGTGGGCAAGTCACTTCGCTTCTCTGTGCCTCAGTTACCTCATCTGTAAAATGGGGATTAAGACCGTGAGTCTCACGTGGGGCAACCTGATTACCCTGTATCTACCCCGGCGCTTAGAACAGTGCTCTGCACATAGTAAGCATTTAACAAATACCAACATTATTATTATATATTAGAAATTGTTTGTTTGTATTAATGTCTGTCTCCCCCTCTAGACCATAAGCTCGATGTGGAACGGGAACATGTCTGTCAACTATGTTGTAGTCCCCACGTGCTTAGCACAGTGCTCTGCACTCAGTAAACATTTAATAAATAACATCGATCATGATGACGAGTTGGGTGGACACCTTGTGACTTTTAAAAATGTTTCTTCACTTCCCACTGGTTCCCATGGGTTCACAAGGAGGCTGTCTCCGGAGCTTGTATCCACCCCAGCGCTTAGTGTCTGACATATTAACTGCATAAGAAATGAAACAATTATTAGTTAGGGCTAAAATGGAAGTTCACTGCGAGCAGGGAATGTGTCTTTTCATTGTTCTATTGTGCTCTCCCAAGCCCCTAGTACAGTCAGTGTTCAATCAATACAGTTGGTTGACTGACTCATAGAAAGCTAGAGCAGTGAGGTTGTTGGCATTTAAGTGCTTACTATGTGCAGAGCACTGTTCTAAGCGCTGGGGTAGATACAGGGTAATCAGGTTGTCCCACATGAGGCTCACAGTTAATCGCCATTTTACAGATGAGGTAACTGAGGCACAGAGAAGTGAAGTGACTCGCCCACAGTCACACAGCTGACAAATGGCAGAGCCGGGAGTCGAACCCATGACCTCTGACTCCGAAGCCCAGGCTCTTTCCACTGAGCCACGCTGCTTCCCCGATTCCCCGGTTGTCAAAGATGTATTGTAAAGCTGCGACAGGGTGTAGATTTAGAAACACGGTAAGTGCTGTTCTTGTCTTGTGCCGTCGAGTCGTCTCCGAGCCACAGCGACACCACAGACACATCTCTCCCAGAGAGCTTCGCCTCCATCTGTAATCGTTCTGCTAGTGGATCCGTAAGGTTTTCTTGATAAAAATCTAGAAGTGGTTTGCCATCGCCAACTTCTGCACAGTGAACCTGAGTCTCCACCCTCGACTCTCTCCCATGCTGCTGCTGCCCAGCACAGGTGAGTTTGGGTTTGTAGCAGACTGTCTTCCACTCCCTAGCCATTGAACAAGCTAGGAATGGAACGGGTAGGCCTCTGCTTGACTCTCCCTCCCATAGTCCCTCCCTTAGAGAAGCAGCGTGGCGCAGTGGAAAGAGCACGGGCTTTGGAGTCAGGGCTCATGAGTTCGAATCCCAGCTCTGCCACTTGTCGGCTGTGTGACTGTGGGCAAGTCACTTCACTTCTCTGTGCCTCAGTTTCCTCATCTGTAAAATGGGGATTAAGACTGTGAGCCTCACGTGGGACAACCTGATTCCCCTGTGTTTACCCCAGCGCTTAGAACAGTGCTCTGCACATAGTAAGCGCTTAACAAATACCAACATTATTATTATTATTAGTCGAGACTGTAGAGGACTGGGAACTCTCCAGGTGCCATCCTGAGAGGGGAACTGTTGTTCGGGTACCTTGAAATTGAGGACGGCCCACATCCCCACTGTTGAAAGTGTCTATGCGAAGCATCCTTGAAATGATGGCAGTGTTCACTCTTACAAAATTTCAGGAAGCTTTCCAAGCTCCAAAGCCACGGACCGTATAAGCCGTTGGAAGAGGAAGAGTGCTGAGAAATGATGAATCGGTGCAGAGCAGAAGCATTCGATGTTTGAAAACGCTTTGAATTTGGAGAATTGTTTACGCTGAAAAACTTTGGAACGTATACCAACGTCGCAGATGTCACAGTCTTCACAGATAACGCAGACAAAGGATTGATTTGGCAAAGAAACAAGAGAACGAGTGGCCAGGCCCGTATAGAGCAAAAGACACTTGGGGGAGGATTTTTCACTGGAAATCTCCATTTTTGACCTGGCCTGGCACAGGGCAAAACAAGCCTTTTGTGCCAGCTGGCGTGGCCAATGCTGCATAACCAGGGGGAATGACCTCAGCACCAGTTACGCGAAGGGGTCGGATTTTTTGGAATTAGAAACAGGATTACCTCCTCGTCTATCCCATTCCTGGGTTCAGGGGTGGAGCTTCCAACAGCCTCCATCAGAGGACTGACTTCTGCTGCTTGGAATCATCTGTTGTGATATCTTGAAATCCATTCCAATGAATAAATCAGTCACTGGTATTTATTGAGGGCTTAATAATAACATTGGTATTTGTTAAGCGCTTACTGTGTGCGGAGCACTGTTCTAAGCACTGCGGGAGATATAGGGTCATCAGGTTGTCCCACGTGAGGCTCACAGTCTTAATCCCCATTTTACAGATGAGGTCACTGAGGCCCAGAGAAGTGAAGTGACTTGCCCACAGTCACCCAGCTTCCAAGTGGCAGAGTGGGGATTCGAACCCATGACCTCTGACTCCCAAGCCCGTGCTCTTTCCACTGAGCCACGCTGCAGAGCACCGGGCACCAGCTCCACCACTGAGATCCCCGTTGCAGCCTTCCCAATGCCCTGGTGGATCTTGGTTTTCTCCACTGTGAATTTTTTCCCCCTTCCACATCAGGAGCCATCACTTCTCTGACTGCTGGAAGCCTCACTGCCCTCGTTCCCCTCAAGCCACAGGCAGGAAAGCTTAGAGGGTGATCAATCAATCGGTCAGTTGATAATATTTATTGAGCCCTTACTGTGTGCAGAGCACTGTACTAAGAGTTTGAATTGGTGTATTCCCTGCCCACAAGGACCTTACAACCTAGAGGGATAGAGAGACGTTAAAATAAATTGCATATAGGGGAAATAGGAGAATATAAGGCCACGTCCTAGTAAGTCTGGAGGACTAGGGGTGGGGAGAATGTAGAAGAAGGTAAAGTGCATAGGCAATACCAAGTAATAACGATCACCATAATAATTTTAGAGAAGCAGCGTGACTCAGTGGAATGAGCCCGGGCTTGGGACTCAGAGGTAATGGGTTCTAATGTTGGCTCCACTATTTGTCAGCTGTGTGACTTTAGGCAAGTCACTCAACTTCTCTGAGCCTCAGTTACCTCATCTGTAAAATGGGGATGAAGACTGTGAGCCCCTCATGGGACAACCACATCACCTTGTATCCCCCCAGCGCTTAGTACAGTGCATCGCACATAGCAAGTGCTTAACACATACCAAAATTTATTTTATTTTTATTTAATTGTGGTGTTTGTTAAGAGTTTACTATATGCCAAGCACTGCTCTCGGCCTTGGAATAGATAAAAGGTAATCTGCTCAGTCACAATCCCTGTCATTCATTCATTCATTCATTCAATCGTATTTATTGAGTGCTTACTGTGTGCAGAGCACTGCACAAAGTGCTTGGAAAGTACAGTTCAGCAATAAAGAGAGAAAATCCCTGCCCACACCAGGCTGTCCTACATAAGGTTCACAGTCTTAGGGAGAGTGAATAAGATGGGGAAAGGGAAGATAGGGAAGTTTACTTAGAGAGGACAGGACATTAGTAGGGCTTCGAAGGTCGGCATGGAGGTCAGAGAACCCGAGTTCTGATGCCAGCTCCAACACTTGCCAGCTGTGTGACCTTGGGTAAGCCACTCAACTTCTCTGTTCTTCATTTTCCTTATCTATAAATCAATCAATGGTATTATGACTTGTATTTATCGAACCCATCCTATGCGTAGAGCACTGTACTAACAGTGTGGGCAGACACACTCCCTGCCCACAGGGACCTTAAAATGGACATTAAATACCTGTTCTCCCTTGCCCTCAGAGTGTCAGCTCCGCATGGGACAGGGATTGTGTCCAACTCAGTAATCTTGTATCTCAATAATCTTGTATCCATCCCAGTTTTCAGGACAATGCCTGGCACATAGTGAGTGCTTAACGTGTGGAATCATAATATAATAATCACAATAATAATCACAATCATAATTAAATAGTCTGGAGATGGGAAATAGAAGACCTGGGCTCTAGTCCTAGCTTTGTCACTGGCTTGATTTGTGGCTATAGGCTTGTCAGAACCTCTCTGGGACTCCGTTCCCTCATCTGTAAAATGGGGATTCCATCCCTACTCTTCCTATCTCTTGGATTACAAAATCCAACTGGGGCAGGGACTGTGTTGAGATCTGACGATCCTATATCTACTCCAGCACTCAGTGAGGAAGTCAGTTGCATTTATTGAGTGCTTACCATATGCAGAGCCTTGTAGTAAACACTTGGAAGAGTACAATATAACAATATCACAGACACATTTCCTGCCCAATAAGTATATTTACTAAATAGATCAGTTATCCCTATAATTTGACTATAATCAGGCAATTTTTGGAAAGCTTATTGCGAACTGAGGACTGTACTAACTGTTTGAGAGAATACAATATACACCGTGAGCCCATTGTGGACAAGGTTCTCTCTAATTGTTGCTGAATTGTACTTCCCAAGCGCTTAGTGCAGTGCTCTGCACACAGTAAACGCTTAATAAATACGATTGAATGAATGGTAGACACAGTCCCTGCCCCAATAAGCATAATGTCTAGAGTATATTGTCAAGTTAGCTAACATAGGAATATTACTTAGGAAAACTGAGAAAAGTTTGCACCAAACAAAGCTAGAGAAACAACTGGAGTGGTTCAGATATCCCTAAGAAAAATGATTCCCTTAAGCATCGTTTGGGACTTAATTTTGAGATGGAGACAAAAATGGACCATTTGGGAAATATTTCTATGAAATGTGATTTCAGGATTTCTGAATTGGCTTCCTAAATATTATTGGCTAACTCAAGGTAGAGCAAACCCAGAAGTACAGTCGACGAAGGCAACAAAAGTCAGAAAGGAAGGGAGTAGCCCATCTGGGATTAAAGCCCCGTTCAGGAGAGCATTATGGGCTATGGAATGTCCTCCATTCTTGGTATAGAAAATCAGAACCATTCACGATGCCCCCAGCAGCCCAGACCAATTTGATTAAATGGCAATTCAATTAGACCCACGCAAAGCTAGAAAATATCTGCAGTCCGTTTCCATCTCGGGTGTCTATTCTTTGCCGGGTCTCCGTGATTCCTCGAATGACCCAAACCCTCCTCAGGGCCTTTTCCGGCTCTTTCAAGAGAAGGAATCCTAGACAACAGTGAGGATTTTAATTTTTGCATAAAAGAAAGACAAGCGAGTGTCTGGGCCAGTCTCCCGTGGATAACATTCATGGAAGAATGTGGGAAATAGCATGCAAGGGGACAAATGTTCACAAATAATGGCTTCAAAATGCAACAACACAACTCCAATAGGAAATTCCAGAACCCAAATCGCTTGCGGTTGGAACGACGGCCTTAGGAAAGGAAGGGAAATAAGGAGTTTTTCATAAAGAATGCTCATTCTCCAAGTCATACATTTTGAATTATTCGCTACATATTTCAGGAAGGGCGGTTCTTGTTATATACTGTTGGCCTATTTTCAAATTTACTTCCAGTATATTCCAGACTCTTTACCAAATAATGGTCAGTGTTTTGTCATGCAAGTAGAGTTTTTAGAGGTGATTGTTACGCGCTTCCTAGGTGCTAGACACTATACTAAGTGTATAGATACTTCCCTATCTTCCCTTTCCCCATCTTATTCACTCTCCCTAAGACTGTGAGCCTTATGTAGGACAGCCTGGTGTGGGCAGGGATTTTCTCTCTTTATTGCTTGGGAGAAGCAGCGTGGCTCAGTGGAAAGAGCACGGGCTTTGGAGTCACGGCTCATGAGTTCGAATCCCAGCTCTGCCACTTGTCGGCTGTGTGACTGTGGGCAAGTCACTTACCTTCTCTGTGCCTCAGTTCCCTCATCTGTAAAATGGGGATGAAGACTGTGAGCCCCATGTGGGACAACCTGATTCCCCTATGTCTACCCCAGCGCTTAGAACAGTGCTCGGCACATAGTAAGCGCTTAACAAATACCAACATTATTATTATTACTAAGTACTGAGGTAGATACAAGATAATCAGGTTGGACAGCGGCAGAACTGGAATTAGAAGCCAGGTCCTTCCGACTCCCAGACCTGGGCTCTATCCACTAGACCATGCTGTTTTTTCTATAATTTTGATAAAGTTAAAATCATAGAAGAGTAAGTAGTGAAGGCATTTGTTGAACACTCACTCGGTGTTAAGCACTAAGGAAAAATATATATATATACCCTACCCATAAGGGCCTTGCACTCTTTTTTGTGGTAGCATACTCTCGCTTACAATCCTACAGATGAATTATGCATGGAAAATAATTTCTGAACTAATTTCTTCCAGCTTCTTTGGAGTTTAAAAGCATTTCAGAAGATTTAAACGCACTTTATTTCGGATCTCTTCCACAGTCAATATTCTAGCATGAATATGGGCATGTGACTCTCTTTGAAGTTTCACTGGACCAGTCTTTCCATCTGATGGCAAATCTGAGTTTCAGATTGGAAAAAATTCCTGAGGAGGAATTTGAATTAAGCCCGATGAAGAAATGTCTTAATCTGTTCCCTCCCCAAAGCCCCGGCCCACTAGCCCTTAGATCTCGTAATGGGTTAACACAAACCAAATTCTCTCATTACTGTTTAGAGATTTTATATTCAATTCTCAGACCTGTGACTCCCCTTAAAGGTCAACAAGGTGGAGATGCCCAGAAGGGCTACTAAAATGAGGCAGTGTTTAGTGCAGGTTTGGATCTTGGAAGCCTTCAGGAATGATTTTGCTCAAGACTTGTGTGGGACCTTTGCTCTAGTCCTATTTTGCATTCAAAGCAGAAAATTTTTAAGTGAATATGAGCATTATAATGACTCCTGCGCACAAGAAATGAGGCTTAGCCTGTCCTAAATGATTCAATAGTGTACTTAAATCTCTCTCCCCACCCTCCAAAACTTTGGTTTTACATTTATAAATAGCAATCATAAAGAGTTTTTTATTGGGTAACTTTTTTTTTTGCTCTCCTCATGGGTAATGGAAATGTTCAGTGATATAAGATTTTATATAATTAATAGGTCTTCATTCTATCCTAAATGTGTAAACATATATTTTCAATTTAGGTATTGCATTTCAGATTTATCCTTTGAATGTGCTTATTACAGAGTCTTGCACTTAAATACTATAAACAGCAAAACAGTGAAAAAACAAAAAAATGGTGCTCTGGTTATAATCTGTTCCTGAAACACAACCCGAATTCAACAACTTTGAATATCAAATACATTGAGTTGATATTTTTCTAGGTTTTATCTTATTTGTATTTCTGCAATTCCAGAGTCCAAAGAGAAAAGGAATTGGAAGACTGAGGATCCTTTGGGATAGGCAGATTTGCCAGAGGTAGCATGTTTCCAACTATAATGGAAGCCAACTTCTCACTCAAATCATTTCATTTGTCCGAATATAGTTTTACTGTCTTCATTTCTACCAGTTGGAGGAAATTTCCCATAGTAGCAGTTACCCTGTTTACGGTATCCATTTTGTAGGATTTGCAGTCTACAGAGTTACTAGGAAATTCAAAAGATATTTCCACACTTTATGTACCATCCATATTGACATAGTTTGTCAAAAATGCAGATTTCTGGCCTCCGGAGAATACTGTGGCATTTTGGCCTTGTTTCCGACTAGCAAACATTCCCTTGATTCAACACGAGCCATTGGCAAATTCATTAGCAAGCCTGTTAATAATAATAACAATTGTAGTATTTAAGTGCTTATTATGTTCCAGGCACTATACTAAGCGCTGGGGTAATCAAGTTGGACCCAATCCTATCCCACATGGGGCTCACCGTCTTAATCCCCATTTTGAGGGAACTGAGGCACAGATAAGTGACTTGGCCAAGGTCACACAGCAGACAAGTGGCAGAGCCGGGATTAGCACCCACAGCCTTCCGACTCCCAGGCCCGTGCTCTATCAGCTAGGCCAAAATGACTGCCATTGAGTGATTCGAGAAAGACCACAGTGTGAATTAGTGTTAGTTCTGAATCCCTGTTTTCTGCTGCACTTCTGCATTAATCACAAAACCATAATTTCCCCATCAATAGTTAGTGGTTATAGAGCTCGTCACAATAGCAGTATCTGCATTTTCCATTCAATGGCGGTGCTTACTGGATTTTTATTGAAATGAATGTCAGCCTTGACAGTATGTTTCTGTTGCCCTTTTGTCTGCTAGATTAACAATTACAGGCACTGTATGATCATCGAACGTGTATAATTTTGAGTGAACCAACTAAGTAGTAGGTGTCCACAAAGACTCAGCGTTTGACATACCTAAAATATTTACTCTTAAAGTAGGGGGTGCCGTTGTCGTGGCAACCAGGGATCTTCCAGCTCTCCGCACCACTGCTCTTACCGTTGGGTGACAGCTTTAAAATACACGTTGTTATGCTGAATTCATCTTGGGGATTTATAAATGAATATATTCCATTCGGGCCAAAATGTCAGGAGGGATTTTTTTTTTTTCCTTTTTGGAAGAACACTGAAACTCACCACTCCAGGAAACCAATTCTAGTCAGGAATAACCTGTAAAATTAGAATTCTCTAATGAGATTTGTTAAAGAAGATAGATGAATCCCATGACTGATGAGATCACAGTCGTTTTTCATAAGTGACCCAAACCAGATTTAATATGCATTGACATACATAATGTTAAAACTCAGAAGATTCAATTTAGAATGAGGTTATCAAGATTTAGACATCCTCTACTACCCTAGTTCGAGGTCAATTTAAGACCAATACACACACACACACACACACACACACGCACACACACACGCTTCAGACTAAAGTGTCTGTCTGAAAATTATTTGCCATGGGATTTGCAATGGAAATGATTAAAAACCACAAGAAATTTTTATTGTTCTAGCATTAACTGTGGAATATCAATGGTCAATTTACTTCATCTCCCCCTATTATTCAGTGCACCTAAGGATTCTACAGATGTGAAAAGGACCCTAAATGGTCAGAACCCATGTCCCTTCAAGAATATTGAGGATTGAATCCAGGGAAATTGAATCTCCCACTGAATAAGTTTTTAAATTGCCAACTTGGAATAGCTGTATGAGCCTCTTCATCCTGTCCAAGCTGCCATGATCCAATTGTCTTGGCAATACCACAACTATATACTCCTCTTTGAGAGAACGTTTGATGAAACTAACCTGGGGCAATTTTGGTATTTCACATTTTCCAGTTACAAGCCCAAATGAAGGATTCCCTGAGATTCAGTGAAAGTAACCGGTAGTATTCACTGAGTGCCTTCTGTGTGTAGCGTATCATCCCGCCCGACTCATGATGGTAATGGAGTTTCCCATCAGAAACAGTAAATAAATCTCCATTCCAGGACTGTTTCTGATGTTTCTGATGAATATATTTGATATGAATTAAGATCTTAGTATGAAATACAGGAGTTCACAGCTGGTTTAACCTCCTTGTGGACAGGGAACATGTCTACTGATTCTGTTATATTCTCCCAAGAGTTTAGTACAGCGCTCTGCACACAGTAAGTGCTCTACAAATATGAATAGAGAAGCAGCGTGGCTTAGTGGAAAGAGCCTGGGCTTGGGAGGCAGAGGTCATGGGTTCGAATCTCGGCTCTGCCACTTGTCAGCTGTGTGACTGTGGGCAAGTCACTTAACTTCTTGGTGCCTCAGTTACCTCATCTGTGAAATGGGGATTAACTGTGAGCCTCATGTGGGACAACCTGATCACCTTGTATCTACCCCAGCGCTTAGAACAGTGCTCTGCACATAGTAAACACTTAACAAATACCAACATTATTATAAAAATGACTGACATTGAATGCCTGACAGGATTCTTATCCCCATTTTAAAGATGAGAGAAAAGTGAGCCTCAGATAATTTAAGTGACTTGTCCCAGATCACACATAGGCAATATATGGAGCCTAAACTAGAACCTGAATCTCCTCACTTTAAATTCTGAACTCTTTTCTCTAGGTGACTCTTCCTCTCTAGTTAAGCATCATAATCATCATCACTACGTAGCAAGCCCGTATTAAGCACTGCAGTAAATGAAATACAGTCAGATCAGGCACAACCTGACCAGGGCACAGAGTACGAGTACTAGAAGGCTGCACAAAGTGACTCTCTGTGAATTTTCATGTCAGCGTTACTGCTTTTGTTCATTCATTCAATCGTATTTATTAAACACTCACTGTGTGTTAAGTCAAAAGTACAATTCACCTCTGAGGAACCCTTTCCTTGACCTTCGTCTACAACCAGGATGACCGGGACGTGATGCACAGGCTATGATTTGTGCATGTCCCCTCTCTCTTCAGCACCAGCTCCATCTTTCCACCGGAGCTTAGTTGGGGGAAGGAGCAGGTTTCCTGTATCCGCCCCAGGGCTTAATATGGTGCCTGGCACACAGTAAGTGCTTAACAAATACCACAGTCATTATTATTATCAATCTTATTAATATGTACTCCTAATGCCCCACTCATACCCACCAGCTCCAGGCTCACGCAACTTTCTAGAGAAACGCACATTCACCACCAAACGAGCCTACCAATTGGATCTTGGACAACACCAACTAAAGTGGTGGGAAAATGGGCATAGGTGCACCTTGGGTGAGTTGTTTGTGTTCCCTCTCCCAGGCCCCAACTTACTCACCACAGAAATACCCCACACTGAGAAGGGAACTTTCTCTCTCACTCACCCACAGCAATGACTTTACCATTCTTCATTTGTAAGATATGGTGTAATCAGTCAAGCTACCTTTAATGGTTTCACTGGACAATTTCTGGGGCATTAACATCCTCAGGAATCGATTTCAAGCTCCTTGAAGTTAGGGTATGTATATTCTGCTTCTGGTATACTCTCCCATGGGCCAGATACAGAGCTCAGCACACAGCATGTGCTCAATAATTACCGTCAATCAATTTTTGGAATGTTCTATGCTGTTATGATAATAATAATAGTAATTATAATGATGGTACTTGTTAAGCGCTTACTATGTATCAAGCTCTGTTCTAAGCACTGGGTAGATACGAGTTAGTCAGGTTAGACACAGTCTCTGTCCCACATCGGGCTCACACTCTTAATTCTCATTTTACAGATGAAGCAACTAAGGCCCAGAGAAGTGACGTGACTTGCCCAAGGTCACACAGCAGACATGTGGCAGAGCCGGGATTAGAACCCATGACCTTCTGACTCCCAGGCCTGTGCTCTCTCCACTAAGCCATGCTGCTTCTCTATATTGTAGTCTCCTAAACTCTCAGTAAACATTATTGACACGGTAAGCATTTAATGAATACGACTGACTATGTGTCAAGCACTGTTTTAAGAGCTGGGGTAGATAAAAGTTAATTTGGTCAAACACAGCCCCTCTTCCACATGAGCTCATGGTCTAAGCATTTTACAGCTAAAGAATCTCCATTTTACAGTTAAGGAAACTGAGGCCCAGAAATGTTAAATGACTTGCCCAAAGTCACACAGCAGACAAAGAGTGGAGCTAGGATTAGAACCCAGGTCCTCTGATTCCCAGGCGCTCGGTCACTCCACCAGACCACATTGCTTCACTTCAAAATTGATTGATTTTAAAATAACCACCCTCAGAGTATTTGGTCCAAAACTTGGGAATGGGTTACCCTGGACTTTTTGTTCGCAATCCTGAAACTACAGAGGCCACTGAAGTTAAACACAGATATTAATTTGACTCTATTTTTCCCTACATTTCAAATAAAAATAGAAATTCTCTCTTTGGGGAAATCTGGGTATCGGTTCTTCTATATCAATGTAAATATCTTTGAGCTTTGGGACATTTATCCAATTTGAATCACTGAAATTTTATATGTTATTCCATTGGCAATAATCACCACACTAATTTTATTTAATAACGGCTCTTTAGCCAGAGACGGAAACATCCTGGAGACTAATCACTGCATATTTCATCTGCTGCTTCTGCTAACTGAAAGAAGGGTCTCAAAATGCTCAAGATGATGCTGTTGTCTTTGTACTGAAGACCTGGTACAGTTTGCCTAGAACTTCTTCACTTTCTGACTTCCTTTCCCTAAAATGATTCTGATGCAGGAGCTCAAAAAGGACCACAGAAACCGGCTAAAAACATAATGTGGTGTTTCCAGTGTGGCAAACACTGGAAAGCAGCATGGCTCAGTGGAAAGAGCCTGGGCTTCGGAGTCAGAGGTCATGAGTTCGACTCCCGGCTCTGCCACTTGTCAGCTGTGTGACTGTGGGCAAGTCACTTCACTTCTCTGTGCCTCAGTTACCTCATCTGTAAAATGGGGATTAACTGTGAGCCTCGCGTGGGACAACCTGATGACCCTGTATCTACCCCAGCGCTTAGAACAGTGCTCTGCACATAGTAAGCCCTTAACAAATACCAACATTATTATTAACATTATTATTATTGTGGCCGACTGGGCATCCGAATTGCCACAGTACAAATTCAAACTGGATCTAAAATTTGAAGTCGGTAATTGGCATTCTTTCCACATGCACACAGCATCCTCCTAGTGAAAAGGGTAGCAGATTGAGAGTCAGAAGACCGGGTCTCTAATTCTGGCTCCGCCTCTTCTCTGCTGTGTGACACTGGGCAAGTCACCTAACTTCTCTGTGTCTTAGTTTCCTCATCTCTAAAACGGGGATTAAATATCTGTTCTCTCTCCCGTTGGACTGTGAGCCTCAGGTCGGTCAAAGACTATACGATCTGATAATTACTTCTACCCCAGTGTTTAGCATACCGCTTGGCAGATAATATTTAACAAATATGAATATTATTATTACTATTAGTTGGACACAAAATCAGGAGGACTAATTCTCTGGAGAAGATTCTAATGTTAGGAAAAGTTCAGGGAAAACGCGGACGAGGCAGCCCAGCTGCTACATGGATAGAGACCATAACAACGATAACGGAAGAACCATTAGAAAAGTTGCGGATTCTGGCAGAGGACGGGACGTTCTAGAGAAAGTATAGCCATGGAGTCGCTATGAATTGGAAACGACTCCGCGGCACTTAATAATAGTAATAGTAACAATAATAATAATTACTAATAGTAATAATCATGCTCCCTACTGTTACATCATTCCCTTAGTACCACCATAGTACTTTTCCATTTACAAGCTCTTGGCAGTAAACTTGGCAAACTGTAGTCACTGTTTCCAATTTTGAGTTTTGGCTGTCAGGTTTATCAATGATTTATCACAGATTTATATTTCTCTTCCTTTTAAGACAACTAATATTTCATCGAGATTCCAGTTGTGTTCCTGGAGACTTGAATGGCACAATAGGCTCACACTTCAATCTGTACAAGAGGCTGAGAGATGTCAACCTAGCCATGGATACAAGAGCTATCTAAACCTGGGGGTAATTATCGGCTTAGCTTTTGCATTTTTTCCCTGTTACAGATAAATCTAAATCTTTTACCTCAGAAATGAGAGTCTCGGGTCAGAGTTTCCCAGGGCTGTTTGTGAGTTGACATTCATGTGTTGATAATTTAAGGATCTAAATTCCTGCTATGTTTTACATAAACTATTCCCCATCCTAAAAAAAAAAAAAATATTTTAACATTGGAAATGCCATTGAGGAGAACTTTCCCATCCTTAGCTCTATCAAAATTGCATGTCAAAACATTTGAACTCCAGTAGTCCTCTCTTGATTCCACTGACGGCTTCCTCCACTCAAGTCCCCCTTTTTTATTGGTATTTGTTAAGTGCTTACTATGTGTCAGGCACTGTACTAAGCACTGGGGTGGATACGAGCAAATCGGGTTGGACGCAATTCCTGTCCCCCATGGGACTCACAGTCTTAATCCCCGTTTTACTGATGAGGTAACTGAGACAACAAGTTAAATGACTTGTCCGACATCACGTAGCATACAGGTGATAGAGCTGAAATTAAAACCCACGTCCTCTGACACCCAGGTCCATGGGATATATTTGTGTTCCAAATTGGAGCCGGAGAAAATGGGAAGAGGAAGAATTTCACAGAAGAATAATCACAGGAATGGATTGGACCTGGATTTTCTCTCTTCCTTGACCTTTAAGGTCCATTTCAGGATTTTGCAATTCTTTCCCCAGACTTCCCCACTTCTTGCAAAGTGAAGAGGCAGCCAAGAAAACAACTCAGTTTTGTAGGTCTGGGGGATAGGAGATCAAGAGGAATGTACATTCTGAGCAGTTGAAGGGAGTGGGAAAATCTTGAAAACTGAAAATCAGAAGCAGGTTAGTAGAATCAGAGCCAGAGCAAGAGGATTGGGATTGAGTCTTGAATGATAAAAAAGGAGGCAACTTTGATTCTGCAAACAGGCAGAAATAGAAGCCACAGAATCTTGGAAGGAAAGAAAACATGTGCTTCAAAGTGACACCACGCTAGGAATGCAGATAGTAAGAGAAAACTGTGCTTAAAAGAAGACAGCCACGCCTGGAGCAGGAATGAAACCTACAGAGGAGATCTGGAAAGGGTAAATCCCCCAATTCCATTTATTTTATCTGAGTCACATAGAATGAGTTATCAGTTTTCATAAGGAGTTCGAAGATAAAAAAATAATGTCGGTAGAATGTGATCCCAGTAGAATGCAAAGATAACTGTCCCATTTTTTATTATTCTATTTTCTCTTCTCATTCTTCCTATGTGAATGCAAGCCCACAAAACAGCAATTATAATAACCTTAGTATCTGTTAAGCACTTACTACGTGCCAAGTTCTGAGGCAGGTACAGTACAGTCAGATCAGACACAGTTCTGGTTTCACATGGGCTCACAGTCTACAGGAGAGGGACAACAGGTATTTAATCACCTGGACACTTCTTTATTGCTTTGTCTCACAAACCCATATCTTGACAGAGGCAGGATTGGAATCCAGGTCTTCTGATTCCCAGGCCCTTACTCTTTCAACTAGGTTCCACTCCTTTCCATGTTTTGCTTTTCTTAATTTGCATGTAGATATTTTAGTATTTGTGTATTTTGATTTTGATTTTCTTGTTTTCCTTAAATTTTTATGCTATTTTTCATAATTTTCTTATGTCTGTCTCCCTATTAGATAGTTAAGTTCCTCCAGGGGTTGGAACCTGTGTCTTGTTTTTATTTCACCCTCTCCAGTACTGAGTACTAAGCTATACATGCAATAAGAGCTTGAAAAATACAATCAACTGACTGAATTCTGCTACATGATTAGTGAATATAACAGCTTCATCAAAGAAGAGGAGCTGCATTAGTGTTCACCGCCAATACCAATTTCTTCTCCCCATATAAGTCTGTGGCAAACAACTGTTGCCAGATTGTGTCGCCCCGTTTGACTCTGCTGCTTGGGTTTGCTCAGCAGGCCCCGGCCACCTGCGCGATTTCTGTTTTGCAATTGCAGTTCACCTCCTCCAGAAGGCTTAATCGCGTGACATAGATTCCGCTTTCATTGAATGCACTGAAAACAGTATCAAGTTCTAGTAAGCCACACTTTCTTGTAATCAAAAAACTCCCCCAAACTGAAGTGAACTGGGATTTGGGGTCCTTAGCATTTTTCTGAGAGCAGGCAGAGGGAGTGGATGGGCTCGACTGCGGAGTGTGCTGAGCGGACTCTGACACGAAGCCCCTTCAGGGTCGTTTACTGTGCAGCTGGGGAAGACTTTATGCAGAGTTCTACCGGTCTTTCTTCATCAGTAGCCTTGTCTTTGGTCTTTTCCAAGCAGTCAGCTCGGGCTTGCGACTGAGCTACTTTGTCCATCTTGTTCCACCTCTAGCAAAGGGAGGCGGTGTGACCTATCGGAACACGTGACGCCTTGCTGTAGTCCCCGATCGGCCACTGGCCCTGCTGTGTGACCTCAGACAAGTCGCTTAACCTCTCTGTGTCCCTGTTTCCTTATCTGTAAAATGAGGTTCTGATCCCCCGCTCACCCTCTTTTTTAGATTGCAAGCCTTGTGTCGAACAAGGATTGCACATCCAATATTTTTATATCTTGTATTACCAAAGTGTTCTGGCACTTAGTAAGGCTTTAAGAAATGCCATCATTATTATAATTTTGTGATGGTGATTTTAATTGTCATGGTTGTTGGTATTATGTATTACTCTGGCGTGGGCAACTTCTGGATTTCACATTGTGAAACGCAGGTTTCACTTGTGCCGAAATTACTTCTGGACTCATTCTGGATTCATTCGTACCTAACCTTTGCGATCTGAGTTGATTTTGACTGGATTTTGTCCATCCTGAGCCAGTTTGTTCCCCTCTCCCTTATTGTCTTTCAGTGTTTCTGCTGCATTGACATGCTCAGTAATGGAAATGAAAATGGCAGCTTTTTCCCCATCAGTTTAAATGCATCGGTTTCCCTTTAGATCGATGTCCAAGTCGGTATTACAGGTATCTTGAAAGACGAATGCTAATTATTAATTATGGAAGAGTCTGATGAGACGGCATTTGGGCTAATGTATTTGCCATGTAAACTTCTTCTCTCGAGGCATTTCTTGAAGGGTCACCACCTTTTTCTGAGTTACTGCCGACATCTGCAAGGAACCTGACCTGAGTTGTGCTGAATTTAAGTGGGACTTTTGAAATCCCTGAGTTTCTAGAGATTGTGGGTTGTCTCCAGGTGAAGTAATATAAGTAGCAGGGCTGATTCATGAACTCCTAACAGGTCTGGAGGCCTAGCTGGACACATAGGGGAGGAATAGAACTGGTGATTTAAGGGTGTCCTTCTATAATGTGAGTGCAATGTGGGCAGGATTGTCTCTCTTTGTTGCTCTTTTGTACTTTCCAAGAGCTTAGTACAGTGCTCCACACACAGTGAGTGCTCAATAGATACAACTGAATGAATGAACGAATGCAACCAGGACATTCTGTTTCAGCTTTATATTGTTTTCAACCCTCTTTAAGCTCCCCTTCATTTCTGCTGCTGCCCTCAACTTCTGGTTTCTCAATTCTTTAGAATCAGTTTTAAAATGGTTTTCCTAAATATCTTTGCAAATCTTCCTGAATTTATGAACACCTTTTCCCTTAGCTTTCATTTGGATGCTTCTTGCTTTCATTTTCAGCCTCTCTGCCTTGACACTTCATTCTGTCTTTCTGCTTTTGCTTTATTTGCTGGTGAGTATTTCTGTGTGAGTGTACATTGCCAGCACTTAGTTCACCTGGAAGAGCCACATTCGAGATCCTGTAATATATTCCTCTCCATGCACTTCTTTGTTAAGTGGACTCTGTCACATTGACTTCTGAGCAGTTTTAACCCAATTTTTCAGGTTTGGAGGGTTTCAGTTCATCATCGGGTGCTCTGAGATGGTAGAAATGATTCTAGCGCATGCTTTTTGAGTTTGTCATACTAAATTCATCGGGTGTGGGATCTTTCCGCTGGTTTGCTTGTAGGTCCACTGATGTTTTTCTTTTCGTTGAATTCTGTTCATCACATGCAGATCATTGTCCTTTCTGGGCTCATTTCACGGGTTGTCTTAATAGTATTAATAATAATATTGGCATTTGTTAAGTGCTTACTATGTGCAGAACACTGTTCTAAGTGCTGGTAGATACAGGGCAATCAGGTTGTCCCACGTGAGGCTCACAGTCTTAATCCCCATTTTACAGATGAGGTGACTGAGGCACCGAGTAGTTAAAGTGACCTGCCCAAAAGTCACCCGGCTGACAGATGGTGGCGGAGCCGGGATTAGAACCCGTGACCCCTGACTCCTAAACCCATGCTCTTTCCACTGAGCCACGCTGCTTCTCACAGGTCTTCTACCTATGCCAACGAGGTTGTCTCGGTCCCTTCGTTTTTGTGAGTATTAAGTGCCATATGTTCTCCTTTATTCCCCTTTTCAGGGATGAATTACTACAGGCTCTAAAATCCTCTTCCTCTGAATTACTCTGGGTGGTTTGTGACTGTATGTATAGAAAAAATACTAATAATGATGATCAACATTAAGAACTTACTGCATGCTATATGTTGGAGTAGATAGGTCTGAGATCTCACCCAGTCCCTGCCAATCGATCGTGTTTATTGAGCACTTACTGTTTGCAGGATTGTGTACTAAGGGTTTGGGAGAATATAATAAAACAATAAGAATAATAAGCCAAGCACTGTTCTAAGCCCTGGGTAGATACAAGGTAATTAGGTTGGACAGAGTCCCTGTCCCACATGGGGCTCACAGTCTTCATCCCCATTAGCAGTTGATGTAACAGGCCCAGAAAAATGAAGCGACTTGCCCAAGGTCACACAGCAGACAAGTAGCAGAGCTGGGATTAGAACCCAGGTCCTTCTGACTCCCAGACCTGTCTCTAACCACTAGGTCATGCTGCTTCCCAGACACATTCCCTGCCCTTTAGGAACTTATAGTCTAGAGTGGGGAGACAGAGTAATATAAATCAATAAATTAAAGATATAGACAGAAGTGCTATGGGGCTGAAGGACCTTTTCAGGTTGCATAATTTATCTTATCCCCATTTTACAGATGAGGAAGTTGAGGCTCAGGGAAGCTAAGTGACTCATTATTGCACAGGAAGAGAGACAGTGACAGAAGTGAGACTTGAAACCAGGTCTTTTGACTCCAAATCCTGTGCTCATTTCACTAGGCCACGCTGCCGCTCGTATCTCCTCTGAACTGTAAGCTCGCCGTAGACAGGGGATGTGCCGGTGCCTGGCTCAGTACAGTGCTGAGGAAATGCCCAATAAATATGATGAAGTGAATGAATATGTCCTCAATCAGTCAGTGGTATTCAGAGAGCACTGAACTAAGCACTTGGGAGAGTATAATACACCAGAGTTAGCAGACATGTTTCCTGCCCACAACAAGCTTTCCATCTGAAGGAGAAGACAGTGTGGCTCAGTGGAAAGAACCCGGGCTTGGGAGTCAGAGGTCATGGGTTCGAATCCCAGCTCTGCCATTTGTCAGCTGTGTGACTGTGGACAAGTCGCTTCACTTCTCTGTGCCTCAGTTACCTCATCTGTAATTGGGAATTAAGACTGTGAGCCCCATGTGGGGCAACCTGATTACCTTGTATCACCACCCCCAGGGCTTAAAACAGTGCTTGACACATAGTAAGTGCTTAACAAATACCAACATTATTAAGTCACTTCACTTCTTGGGGCCTCAGTGACCTCATCTGGATAAAGACTGTGAGTCTCACGTGGGACAACCTGATGACTTTGTATCTAGCCCAGCACTTAGAATATTGCACTGCACGTAGTAAGCGCTTAACAAATACCAACATTATTATTATTATATTACTATAAATGACTAATTCATAATATATAATTTCAAGGTGTGTAAATAAGTGATGTGGGGCTGAGGGTTGACCAAATATCAGATGCCCAAAGATCCCAGATCCAAGTGCAAAGATGACGCAGAGGGGAGTGGGAGCTGGGGAAAAGAGAGTTTAATTGGGAATTCTATTAATGATAACAATAATAAGAATAATTGTGGAATTTGTTAAGCACTTACTATGAACCAAATACTGTACTAAGCACTGGGGTAGATATGCAGTAAACAGGGTCCCACACAGAGCTCACATTCTAAGTAGGAGGCAGCATAGGTATTGAATCCCCACTTTGCAATGAGGGAACTGAGGTGCAGAGAAGTGAAATGACTTGCCCCAGGTCACAGAGCAAGTAGGTGGCAGGGCTGGGATTAGAACCCGGGTCCTCTGACTGTCAGGCCTGTGCTCTTTCCACTAGGCCACAAAGCTTCTTCTACCCCAGCCCTTAGAACAGTGCTTGGCACATAGTAAGCGCTTAACAAATACCATAATAATAATGATGATGATTATTATTATTAAAAAGCCCTATTCTTTTCTTGATAGCAGCTTGCCAGGCTGGTCTATCTTTGGCAGCTAATTGCCAGGTTTCAGGTAGAAGGTGTGGTTTTCTAAGGTTACCGTAACCTTGCTTTCCATTTCCCAGTTTCACCTCATCGATGACATATCAGCTCTTTAGGCATCGCTCGACTGTCCATTTTCCTTTATACTGGTATACAAATGTGGCTAATCACTATTTTTTTTTTTTTTTTTTTGCATAGGCTGAACTTGTGACCCTTGAGAGCTAAATCAGTCAAACCTTTCCCTGTACTTAGAAACAGGCAAGATTACGCCCTGACATCTCTAACTTTTCACTTTCTCAAGATGCATTTTATAGCCAGCAGAATTTAACACGTGTAGTAAAACTGAATCCAGAAGAGTTCCTTTCAAGGGCAAAAATCTATTCGATATTTTATATGCTTATTACGTTTGAATTTGGTGAATCGCCCAAGAATTGAAGCTCTGATTTGAAACACGGTGTAAGAAAGAGTCTTTGGGTCACTTTTCTAGAGAACTGGCAGTATAATACTTTCTTAACATTAATGCTAACTTCATTCAGTGCTTCACTGATGGACATTAACTTTGTCCTATACTTAAAAAGTGACTTCCCAATGAACTATATGGCTCCCTTGCCCATCTGTCTGATGTCATCATACGGATTTGGGCACCAGGAAAGAATAAATGAATTGGCTCAAGAAGAGTATTTGTTCTTTGTTTTCTTGAAACAAATGCACACTTCATTCATTAGGAACTAGTCTGGGATTTGGATTGAGATATTTTGTGAGATGCTGGCATTTAGAGAGAGATTTGATGTTTAAATTTGCCAACAGATGGCCTTTAAGGTCTCGGCTTAAATCTTGGAACGGATGTTATGGAAGTATCTAAAACTTCAGTTTGAAAATATTTAAGCTTTACTCCAGATACTAACCCATTACGGTTTCCCATTTTTCTCTTTTCTCTTTGCTTCATCTTTACTGGCTGACAAGTTATATACTTCGCTCATTCCAGTTCTACCCCCTCTCAGTGGTTACATGGCCTTTGCCTTACCAGGGAATTTCCTGGAGTCCTAATTAGCCCGTTGTTTCCTCATATCAAAAGAGATTTTTGCTGGGAATCAGCTGCTGGGTTACAGGGTGGCCTATTGGAAAGAGCATGGGCCTGGGTGGCAAAGGATCTAATCCCTGCTCTGTCCCCTGTTTGCTGGATGACCTTGGACCAGTCACGTCACCTCTCTGTGCCTCAGTTTCCTTATCTGTAAAATGGGGATTCAATACCTATTTTTTTGTAATGGTATTCATTAAGCTCTGGCTGGCTATGTGCCAGGAACTTTACTAAGCAATGGGGTAGATACAACATACCTTTTTTTTTAGACTGTGAACCCCATGTGGGACCTTGTCAGACGTGATCATTCCTTGTCTA
Organism: Ornithorhynchus anatinus; assembly: GCF_004115215.2. Lineage (NCBI taxonomy): Eukaryota > Metazoa > Chordata > Mammalia > Monotremata > Ornithorhynchidae > Ornithorhynchus > Ornithorhynchus anatinus. The sequence goes on from NC_041737.1 coordinate 3,485,840, forward strand.
CCCCGGGGCTTAATATATTTAGCAAGAGCTTAACAAATAATAAGAAGAAGATGAAAAACAATCTTGATGAAAATAATAAAAGGATGGAAATCCAGAGACTCAGCTGTAACTGTGGACAGATCCCTGAACATCTCTCCGCCTCAGTTTCCTCAGCTATAAAATAGGGATCATATAGACTGTGAGCCCCTTGGGGCATAAAGACTATGCCCAATCTGAGAACCTTGTTCCCATTCCAGGATTTAGCACAAACAAAGTGTTTAAAAATTATCCTAATCATCATAATTATATTCCTTTTGGCCTCCAGTGACACTGAGAGATAATTTCCTGAATCTGCTGTGGTTCTTGTTGATGACTAACCAGAAAGAATGCAGCTTAAGACAGCTCCGGGGTCTCATAGTTGCCAAACTCCATCTAACGCCAAGACTGTCACCACCTTTTAATACAGACCATCAGGAAATTCTGTCCTGGAATTGTGAAATTAACAGTCACTGGCCTCAAGGAATCTGCAAGGGTAATCTCATTTTACAATTTGACAACCACCTTGGATTTCTTCACCTTCCACTTTTCTCTTATTTTCTTCAGTGCTCCGTGTGTACATCAACTTCCGCTCTCAGAGTTTTCTTATAGAAAGTCGCTTTCTCAGACCAATGTCGTCTTTTGGTCTTTTCGAAGTAGCAAGGCATAGTGGATAGAGCCCGGGTCTGGGGGTCCGAAGGTCATGAGTTCTAATGTCGGCTCCTCCACTTGTCTGCTGTGTGACCTTGGGCAAATCACTTCTCTTTTCTGTGCCTCAGTTACCTCATCTGTAAAATGGGGATTGAGGCCGTGAGCTCCTCGCGGGACAGGGACTGTGTCCAACCCGACTTGCTTGTATCCGCCCCAGTGTTTAGTACACTGCCTTGAACATAGTAAACACTTAACAAATACCATTTAAAAACAAAAGAAAAAACGGTCTATCCTTCTGCTTCCCTTTCATAGCTACCTCTAGGCCATTCAGACGTTCTTGGGGTAAGATGGCCCAAGCCACCCTACTTGAGGCAGAAAGGAGAGGGGAACCAAGATGGAGAGTCAGAGGGAGGAGAGGACAGACAAGTATGGAGGGTAGGGAGATACAGGAAAAAGAAAAACAGAAAAATAAGGAGTTGGGGGAAGGGTTAAGGGAAGAAAAGATGCCACAGCCTGGCCTAATGGACTCAGGCGGCCTGAGTTTTAATCCTGCCTCTGCCACTCGCTTTCTGTGGGACCTTGGGCAAGTCACTTAATTTCTCTATGCCTCAATTCCCTCAAGAGTAAAATGGGGATTCAATTCCACTCCCTCCTACCGTGAGCCGCAGGTGGGACAGGGACTGTGTCTAACCTGATAAAACTCGGATCTACCCCACCACTTAAAATAGTGATGGACACGTAGTAAGTGTTGAACAGATACCATAAAAAAAGAATAAAGCTAAAAGAGAGGAGGGAAATGAGAAAGAAAGAGAGAGAAGGTGACTCTCCCAGGTGCTGAGTACAATGCCTAGCACTCAGTAGGTCTTCAGTGAAAACACTGATTGATGGAACTGCTGATTTAAGGGAACTAAGAAGAGGGCTTAGAGAATACATTAAAAGTTAATCATCAGGACTTTCTGCTTAATCCATTAAAACAATGAAATTTATTGAGCATTTATTGTGTGCAGAACACTATACAGTTCATTTAGGAGAGTAAAACTCAATAGTCAATAGACGAGATCCTTGTTCTCTAGGAATTTGCAATCTAGTGGGAGAAATCGAGGGATAAATGGCCTATTCTCGGGGTGACTTTGGAGGTATTTGAAGAATGACCGTGTGTTGAATCTTACTTTAGAAAGATGATGAGGAAAGTGGAGTTCCCTATAGGCTGGAGGTGAGAAAGACCAGAGGCAGGAAGGCCAGGAGGGAGCTGTTAGTCTAATCTTAATCTTTTTTTAATAGTATTTGTTAAGCACTTACTATGTTCCAGGCACTGTTCTAAGCACTGGGGTAGATCCAAGCTAATCAGGGTGGTTACAGTCCATGTCCTATATGGGGCTCACAGTCTTAATCCCCATTTTACAGGTGAGGGGACTGAGGCACAGGGAAATGAAGTGACTTGACCAAGGCATCACAGAAACCAGGGGCGGAGCTGGGATTAGAACCCACGTCATCTGACTCCCTGGGACTAGAACCTAGACTGTCTGACTCCACGTTTAAAGGTCTATCAATCATGGACAGAAGTGACATTGGGAGGTAGGAGTTGACAGCGGTAGAGAGAGCAGGAAATGAGTCTGGTTTTCCCTCTGGCTTTCTGTACATTTGCTTCTTGAAGATTTTTTTCCAAGGATCTGCCACTCCAGGGCCCTCCCCAAGAAGTTACTGTAATTTATGTTTAAGTTACAGCAGTATTAATATTGGGATTTATTGAGTGCTTTGTCCTAAGAGTTTGGGAAGTAAGACAGAGGTGGCTAAATATATGGATAAAAGTGGTAGGTGAGATGAACGCTCAAATACTTTGGTGGCACAGAAGTGTTGAAGGGACAGCTGGAGGGAAAGTAGGGTGGGGTAAGCGCTTATTGAGCACACAGTAAGTGCTCAATAAATACGATTGAATGAATGAATGAGCTGAGAGGTTAATCAAGGAAGGCTTCTTGGAGGAGATGGAATTTTTAAAAGAGCCCCGAAGATGGGACAGACCATGGTCTGCTTTAGTTGAAGTGGTACGGAGATCATAAGTGATGGTCATCCCCTTCCCATTATTCACCAATCGATTCCCAGGAAAATGACACAATCTTGATTAGTCTTTCATAATGACTGTGGTATTTGCTAAGCTTTTGCTTTACCTCAAGCACCATACCACGACACAATTTATTGCTCTTGTTCTTGTCTGTCCGTCTCCCCCGATTAGACTGTAAGCCCGTTAAAGGGCAGGGACTGTCTCTATCTGTTACCGATTTGTGCATTCCAACTGCTTAGTACAGTGCTCTGCATAGTAAGCACTCAGTAAATACTATTGAATGAATGAATGACACAAGATGAACAGATCAGTCACAGTCCCCCATGGGTCAGTCACAGTCCCCCAGGGGACTCCCGGTCTAAGGGAGAGGGAACGTAGGTATTCTATTCCCATTTTTTGGGTAAGAAAACTGAGGCAGAGAGAAATTAAGTGATCTGTCGAACATCGCTCAGCAGGAAAGTGATGGTGCCGAGATTAGAACCCAGTTCCCCTGACTGACGGTATAGTTCTCTTTGCCCTAGGCCACGCTGCTTCAGAAAGTTCAGAGGTCCTTGCCCAGTGACTGTCTCAAATGGAGGACTGTCCACCTGGAAATCCATGTTCTCTGCTTCTTTTGGTTCCTTCCTGTTTTACTCCTTCAATCTGCCAAAGCTCAAGTGTCCTCATTGTTCTTCACTCCTGACACATTATACTTCTGCTTGTTTAACATGAATGTTATTGGCTTATTGTAAAGAGCTTAGAAAGGTGTTATTTAAAACCAAATTTCATTTCAATTTAATTTGTGGAATTTCGGGAGCATTCGCACTATATTAATAATTCAAACCTTTTGTTAAAGCAATATCCTCAGGGTTATGTATTTCTTGCAGAATAAAAATACCATGCTCTAATTATCATTTTGGGTTTTAGAATAATTACTTTCTTTTTTTTCCCCTCAAGGACACTGAGAAACTGTTATAGCAACAAGCTCGCCCAAGGAATCTCCCTACTCTATTAACGGCTCACACATCCACCACATCTTTAGCTACCTGAGCATCTATTGATAATTCGATCAGCTTTTTCCTCTCCTCCGATGAAGGATGACGGTAGTAAATCATTTAAATGTGAATTTATTCCCCTAAATTTTGCTTTGGTTTTCTTTCGGGCAAAATGAGTAAATCATTTTCATGTGAGTTGCAAATGCATAATAGAGAGCATATTTCATCTAGGATGATTTCTTTAGAAGATACCACACAAATACTTTGAAGATAAGATAAAACACAGAATGCAAAATAAAACCTATTTATTGAAGTGGCTTCTACGCCGAGATATAATAATGTTGGTATTTGTTAAGCACTTACTGTGTGCAGAGCACTGTTCTAAGTGCTAGGGTAGATACAGGGTCATCAGGTTGTCCCATATGAGGCTCACAGTCTTCATCCCCATTTTCCAGATGAGGGAACTGAGGCCCAGAGAAGTGAAGTGACTTGCCCACAGTCACAGAGCTGACAAGTAGTGGAGCCGGGATTCGAACCCATGACCTCTGACGCCGAGGCCCAGGCTCTTTCCACTGAGCCACGCTGCTTTTGATATAGCTTTTGATATTCCCTTTGGAAGCAACATGGTCTAGTGGCTGGGGGCGGGCGTCAACGAACCTGGGCTCTACACCCTGTTCTGCCACTTGCTTGTCGTGTGACCTCGGACAAGTCACTCGACTCCCCGTGGCTCAATGGGAAGAGCCCGAGCTTGGGAGTCAGAGGTCATGGATTCAAATTCCAGCTCAGACGCTTGTCAGCTGTGTGACTTTGGGCAAGTCACTTCACTTCTCTGGGCCTCAGTTCCCTCATCTGTAAAATGGGGATGAAAACTGTGAACCCCACGTGGTACAACCTGATTGCCTTGTATTATCTCCAGTGCTTAGAACAGTGCTTTGCACCCTGATCGCCTTCTATCCTCTCCAGCGCTTAGAACAGTGCTTTGCACATAGTAAGCGCTTAACAAATGCCGAAATTATTATCTGTAAAATGGGGATTAAATTCCTCTCCCTCTCAATTAGACTTTGAGGGTCAGGCGAGTCAGGGACTGTATCCAAACCGATTACCTTCTATCTACCCTGACACTTAGATGAGTCACTTCTCTTCTCTGTGCCTCAGTTCCCTCATCTGTAAAATGGGGATGAAGACTGTGAGCCCTACACGGGACAACCTGATTACCTTGTATCTACCCCAGCGCTTAGAACAGTGCTTGGCACATAGTAAGCACTTAACAAATATGAACATTAGTATGAGTGCTTGACACATAATAAGCGCTTTGCAAATAATATTATTAAGTTTAGAGTTGTATTTACTGACCCACAGAGCAAGGAAGTCTTAGCGCAGCTGATTATCTTTTTATCTATAAAAGTGTTATTTCTCTGTTATTACTACGCTGATAGTATGACCACCTCTCCTGCTTCTTCTCTATCAATATCAACCAATCAGTCAGTCGGTCATATTTATTGAACCCTTACTGTATGCAGGGCACAGGGTTCATTTTGCACTGAACGATTCTTACGCTTCATCTCGTGTATTTCCCTGTAGAATAAGTGGGCTTCGAGCCATTCGGTGGATTGTTACGTCTCCAGATGTTCATTCAATCCTTCAGTGGCACTTACTGAATTCTTACCCTATTCAGAGAACTGAACTAAGCTCTTGGGTGAGAGTACAATACAATGCAAAACAGTAGAGAGAGTAAAATAATAATATTAATTATGGTATTTGTTAAACTCTTACTATGTGCTAAGCGCTGGGGTAGATACCAGGTAATCAGGTCATCCCACGTGGGGCTCACGATCTTAATCCCCATTTGACAGATGTGGTAACTGAGGCACAGAGAAGTTAAGTGACTCACCCCAAGTCACACTGCAGACAAGTGGCGGAGCCAGGATTAGAACCCACATCCTCGGGTTCCCAAGCCCGAGCTCTTTCCAATAAGCCACGCTGCTTCTCGATCCCTGTCCATAATGGGCTTACGGCCTAGAGTTCACCAGTGTTGGGAGCTCTTTGCGGAAATTTGGTCGAAAACTTTGGGGCTTCTGCAAGTGCATTTCTTCTGAAGGCCATCTCACGCATGGACCCAAACTCACCACCTCCATCCCTGGCCCTCTGAAGTTGGAGGCGGCACAAATCCCAGCTGTGGCCTCCCCCAATTTTTCTATCAACCCAAACTACTCCTTTGCCTAAAGCCTCCAAAGCCACAGTGTAAACCTCCTCCTTCCTCTCATCCCATCAGCAATAGGCATCATTTTATTTTTGCATGAAATGTTAAAACGATAAAGGATGCCTTAATGGCTCTTTCCCCACTGTACTACCCTGAGGTGTGGGTTGGAAAGAGGGGCAGACATTGACTAATCTCATCTCCAGGGAAAATGCCCACTCTAGGAAAATCTTACTCCAGGTCAGGGTTTTGGGCATCTTGTGTGTGATTCGCAGCATTAGTCCATCCGTTGACAATACTCACTGAGCATTTCCTGTTTGCAGAGCACTGTACTGAGTGTTTGGGGAAGGGCAAGAGAGTTAAAGGAGTCAGTAGAGTTGTTAGCAGACATGATCGTTGCCCTCAAGCAAATTCCACCTTCTTCAGGTGGCCATTTTCTTAAGTTTGGGAACGTAGAGAGGCCCCATAGGGGATGTTTTTAGGATTGCTATCCTCTGTTATGCCGCACACCACTGAGCTTCAGGTCCTTTTCCATCCAGCTTGATAGTGTGGAGTCCCCAGCAGCTGCTACAGTCAAGTCTCATCCCAGCGAACTCCCCTCTGTCCTGATTTTCAGGAAAAATGCTAAAATAATTTTGTACTAATTATGTACTATATTGAGTACATAATTTCTGTTGACTCTTTCTTACTAGATAGTTAATCCCAGTTCTAAATATCCTATACCCTTACAAAATCTGTATTCTCTTTTGATCTTATGATTTTGGGAATATAGTTTCGGTCAACTGGCGTCTTGTACTGCAAATGCCTTTCAGTCTCCAAAAGAGAGCTAAATTGCCACTCTTCCTTTAGGGACGAAGAAGAATGAAAGTGTTGAAAGAAGAAGTAAAGTGTCACAGCATTTGCGAAGTCACTGCCGGTTATGGTAAACGGTGCCCGTGAGGACTGATTGGGAAGTGTGTCGGGGGCTCGGCGATAGGGGTGGGATTTACATAAGAGGCATTTGACTGAATTTCGGCTGCGTCTCGGTTTCTTATCAAATCCTCCAATCCTTGGTAGAAGGGGTTGAACTACGACCCGGCATGGCTCCGTCTCCCCTGTGATTGACGCCTGTCAATCATATGACACTCTGACTTCAGCTTAGTGCCTACCCCTTGGTCTACCCCCCATTTAGGAGTTGATGAATACTCAAGATGAACAAGATGTTGCCGTTTCACCAAAGGGAAAACTGAAGTCCAGGAACCTGTGCTGTATCACTAGCACTCACTAAGAAAAAAAAACACCAACCCAAAACAAAAAGGAGATCTAAAAATGAGATCCAAATCTCCTTTGTGTCTCTTTTAGATCCAGCCTCGCTATTAGAATCCTGTAACTTGTGGGACTGTTTAAGAATCGTTTTGCTTTTTCCAAGACCAATATGCCCAGGAGAGCAGGAATGAAGGAGAAACAAAGTCATATCAAAAGAGGTGCATGAAATTGCCATTGAAGGGCCCAAACTCTCCCTGGGATCCTCATAAAAAGTCTCGACATTTATTTAACTCGCACGACAAAGGAATCAAAGCTGGAGAACATTTTTGATCAATACCCAGAGCATAAACTGTGATTCCCGGGAGCATTTAAACAGCATGTCTTCAGTTACGACAAGCTGGCGTTCCTCACACACAGCATCACGGGAGGAGGGAAAAATGTAGCAATTATTAATCTGGTATTCATATGTAGAATTTAAGAAATAAATATGAGCCCCAATTTTTACTTGAGTAACGAGGGTTAGTTGACATATTGCATTTTTTCAAATAGAACTGTGTATTTGCTGTTTTCATTGAGTTTTCTTTCCCTTCTCTCCTCCCCTCCCCAGACACCGATGCACAGACACGCATGGACGCTCACACACAGAGTCACAAACACACACACATGCGCGCAAACGGAGAACATTCCTCCTCAGAGCGATCTAAGAATCTCTGATCTGAGAGTCTTTCTGATGTACTGCAACATTTTGTATTATTAAAACCACTTTCTATCTCCCATGGTTTTATTTGGCCATTTTACCTTTCATAGTCGCAATACTCAGTGAAGTCCCTTTTCAGCAAACCTGTGAAATTTGGGACAGAGTAAAAGAAAACTGCCAGTGCCCTGACCAAAAGCCCACACACCTCAACGAAATTTGTGTGTAATGAATTCCTAGCGAAGAATCTTGGAGTTGGGTATTTCTGCCTGCCTCCTGAGATTGTTGGAAGGGTTCCACAGGTGAGTCCGTCAACCTAAGTGCTGGATTGGACTATCACAGATTATTTTTGGTGGAACATGAGTCAGTTTGGGCCCCTCTCATTTCTCTTTTCCTCCATTATTCACAATTGAGCACTTTATGTGTATTTTTGCCTCCCTATAATAAGCAGCGTACAAAAAATGGTCACACACACAATCCCCGCATCCAATTTTTTTTCCTTTCTCTGACACGAATCATATCTATGGACAGCCAACTCCAGGGGGGTGGTGAAATCTATAATCAGCACAGAGGCAGAGAAACCTTTGTGTTGCATTTTTCCTACCATGTGCCACGTATCAGACATTCTGTTTCGGGAGAGTGAGACTTAGCCACCCTTGGGGAAAAATGTTCTTGTGTCAGTAACGTTCTTTGTCACTTCATCCGCTTGTGTGACTGTTTGATCCTCTCCTCTTTCTGACCCCCTTTGGACTCTTTGGCTTTATTTCCCACAGTGATACACACTCGTTGTAGGCTGCTCTCCTGGCATCGCTCACCGAGACAGTGATGTCAGCACCACAGGTAAGAATAAACAGTGTCTCTCTTTCCAAATCTGGCTTGGCGACAGCTCAGAACCTAGCAGAAGGACACGGGCAAGATGGGTTTGGGTGTTTGTTTTTCTCCCCGAGAAGCAGAAAGATGCAATTTTCATACCGATGCGTATGAAATCGTTTGAATTTTAAAACATCGGGTCACCTTTTCTTTCCTGTTAACTTTTACCTCCTTCTCGTCCTTCTGTTTCATGTGGAAATAAGAAACAATCTCCTTGGAAACATAGTTCTGAAATGATTATGCATTACGGGCATGAATGAATTAAAATAGATAGTCATATCCAAAAGTTTTTCCATCATGCCCTAATGCGCAGAGTCAAAAAAGCAGAATGATTACAGGGATTATACACATGTATATTTTATTTTCAGAGCTCCTGGATATAACGAACACTCGGCACTGGGGAGGAATGACATTTATGTAAACAAGGCTTCAGAAACATCTTCACTCTTTTGGAGAAAATGAGACTTGTGCACTGGGTGTGGAATAATGCAGAATAGCATCAAGATGATTCTCGAACCAGATTTTTTGGGTTTGTACAGATAAGGGTATTCATAGCAGTGGTGGGAGTGAGTTGGGTTGGGGCAGGGCGGGGAGGGGCAGGAATTGCATTTCAGGCCCATATCCTACCCCTTCCGTGATTATTCAAAATAATAGATGTGGTTTCACTAAGCCCTTACTACACGCCAAGCACAGGGGATGGATTCGCTGTATGCGGACCAAACAGTCTCTGTTCCCCATTGGGCTCACAGCGTAAGGGAGAGGGGAACAGGTATTGAATCCCCATTTTACAGATGAGGAAACTGAGGCAAAGAGCAGTTAAGTGGCTTGCCCGAGGTTGCACAGCAGACCAAGGACAGAGCCGGGATTAGAACCCAGGGCCTCTGGCTCCCAGGTCTCTGCTTTCTCCCCAAAGCCATGCTCCTTCTCCGACACCTCTAGGGCAAGATTCAGTCTCTCGAGTCTGAGCAGACTCACAGTGAGGTGAGGGCTAGCGTAGAACTTGACACACCTCAGCTTGGCTTTCATTTAGGCAGGCCCCGGCCTTTATTTATTTACTGGAAAATGGTCTAGGTTGCCTGCTTTGAAGCCCAGTCACCTAGTGTTTCTATTCGAAAGAATTAATTTTTGAATAAACCAAAAAACGAAGTTTCCTGGGGTGTATATTTTACAATATGCTTGACATAAGTTTTCAAAACAATGCCCAGGATCATCGGCTATTTCCTTTTAAAGCTGCAGGAAGATGGAATGGAATGGAACGGAGCTGCGGGAACGCAAGAAAATGATAAAACTGCAGAGAAAGAGTAAATCTTTAAGCCAAGGATGATGTTTGAATTTGCCAGCAACTTTCGTTGCCAACTTTATATCTCCCTGCGGCGGGGAAAAACGTCCTATAAGCTCCTTGAAGAAAAATTTCAATAAATTGAAACATCATTCTTCAAACTATTCCAGAAAGTATCAAGAACAGCTTAATCAAAGAAGGGGAATTGCCAAAAGTAATTTCAGGGTGCGTAGGCTGAGACAGTACATGTCTTCTCTTTCTAATTTATTGAACTTCTTAAATTCCTCTAAAAGAACGGTTTCATTCCATAACCGATTCTCCAGAGGCTTAATTCCATTTGTAAAGTTCTTGTTAAATCTGGGGGTGATAGTGCTATTACGCTTAAAGGTTATTTTAATGCAAGCACCAAAAGAGGCTAGTCATTTGGATAAAGAGGATAAAGCAAAAAAGTATTTATTTCAGAACAGGCTTTTTGAATTTGTTTAGTATTCCGCCTTCCAATAGAGAGGCTGAATTTATACTGGTGTGGTGTCAGAAATCATAGCTAAAACCATAATTATATGTCTCGTTTCACACAACCATTTCTTTTTAAGCGTGAAACTTTTTTAAGGTACTGAAGGTAGCAGAAAGGAAGGAACAAGGAAGAGAAGGAAGGAAAGATGCAAAGAAAATATAGGATTGGGAGATGGAGAGACAAAGATACTAAGTGCTTAGAAAGTAATCACTAAGTCGACGGTATTTATTGTGAGCTTACGGCTTCCGGAGCTCGAAGCTAAGCGTCTGGGAGAGCAGAGTACGTTAGCGTTGGTGGACATGATCTCTGCTCACAGAAAGGTTACAGACTCTAGGATAGTGTAGTGCTTAGTACAGTGCTTTGCACAGGGAAAGTGCTCAATATATACAATTGATTGATTCTATTTATTGCTATTGTTTTTGTCTGTCTCCCCCGATTAGACTGTAAGCCCGTCAGTGGGCAGGGACTGTCTCCATCTGTTGCCGATTTGTATATTCCAAGGGCTTAGTACAGTGCTCTGCACATAGTAAGCGCTCAATAAATACTAATGAATGAATGAATGATGAGAGGAACACATAGGATACAAGAGAGGAGGAAGGGAGTGGGAGACTAGGTAGGAGGGATATTCCAAAGGAGAAGAATGGAAAACTGTAAACTCCCTGAGTTAGGGATTCTATCTACCAGATGTGTTGACCCTAGGAAGTATTCAATAAATACCAGCATTACTAGTAATAATAATAATAATAATAATGTTAATATTTGTTAAGCACTTACTTTGTGCCAAGAACTGTTCTAAGCACTGGGGTATATACATGGTAATCAGGTTATCCCACTTAGGGCTCACAGTCTTCATCCCCATTTTACAGATGAGGCAATTGAGGCCCAGAGAAGTTAAGTGACTTGGCCAAGGTCACATAGCTGACAAACGGCGGAGCTGGGATTAGAACTCATGACCTCTGACTCCCAAGCCCGGGCTCTTTCCACTGAGCCACGCTGCTTTGGTAAATTACAGTAGAGTTAGAAGACGTTTTTCTTCTCTCTTTGCTTTTTTCTCTTTTCTTAAGAAGCTCACAAGGAGGGGAGGGAGACACAAAATAAATGACATGGAGGAAAAAGAAATGAAAAGAAGGATATTTCGACTCTGTAAACTATAGGCAGGGGAGGGGCCATATTTATTTACTCCATTCTCTTGGACTTTCCCAAACACTCAGGGCACTGTTCTGCATGCAGGAAGCATTCAGTAATAATAATAATAATAATAATAATAATGTCGGTATTTGCTAAGCGCTTACTATGTGCATAGCACTGTTCTAAGCGCTGGGGGAGATACAGAGTCATCAGATTGTCCCAGGTGAGGCTCACAGTTAATCCCCATTTTATAGATGAGGTCACTGAGGCACAGAGAAGTAAAGTGACTTGTCCACGGTCACACAGCTGACGAGTGGCAGAGTCGAGATTCAAACACAAGCCCAGGCTCTTTCCACTGAGCCACGCTGCTTCTCTGCTAGTGACTGCTGCTTCGCAGTAAAGACTAGTGACTAATTAATCGATTGATTAATGAGTAAGTGCTTAAGTAGTAGAAGTACGCAGGTTAAGGTGTCCAGAAGCAGCGTGGCTCAGTGGAAAGTGTCCGGGCTTTGGAGTCAGAGGTCATGGGTTCGAATTCCGGCTCTGCCACTTGTCACCTGTGTGACTGTGAGCAAGTCACTTAACTTCTCTGTTCCTCAGTTACCTCATCTGTAAAATGGATATTAAGACTGTGAGCCCCACGTGGGACAACTTGATTCCCTTGTGTCTACTGCAGTGCTTAGAACAGTGCTCTGCACATAGTAAGCGCCTAACAAATACCAACATTATTATCATTATTATTATTATTAAGGATGCTTGTGTCTTTTAGTGAGGAAGTGGGGCAAACATCCCGGGATTGGCAGGATATGAACTGGGAAGAAAAAAAATTAATTCAATGGGGGAAGTTTCTTGGAGGAGGTGGAATTTTAGAATGGCTTTGAAGATGGCGATCAGAAACGGTCTCTGATGCTGATCAATGAGTTGACATAAAAAGAAATAAATTCAGAGAGGAAAGTCGGAACACTGCATATTTTAAAATCTCCCATGCAATCCATTCCAAATACACATACTGCTACGAAGGTTGTAGGAATATCCAAATAGGCTTGCAATAATAGTAGGGAACCACTGGAACATATCCCATATGAAATCACAAACTCTATTTCACCTGGGCCTTGTCAAAAAAGAAATTGGTTCACCTTTGGCCATATCAATCAGAACACTGGTCCAAATCTAATTTCCCTTCACTATCATTAGATGCTTTCATTTTTTGGCATTTTGAAAAGCCCAAAACCCATACTTGGTGGTCTCCCGTCAAACTAGTAATGGACTATTGAGCTCCCCAGGGCCTAGATTGAATGGGAAAAAGAATCATTGTCTCTTGTCTAGAATATATACAAATGCATTTCCTGAGACGTCTGCAGGCTGAAATCAGATTTTCCTGAGGTTTTAAGATGTGGTGGGGAAAAGGAGATTCCCAACTAGCAACCGAAAGAATGAAGTGAGCTTGGGAGAGTTTCAGCTTTTTTTCTTTCTCCCCCAGCATGAAAGAGGGTGTAATACGGAATGGAGACCAGTATGGGATGATATGAAATATCCGTGCTTTTTTGCAATGATAGATTTAGTCGATGATGACATAGAATGGAATAGTTTAAAGTAATATCGGCGGTCAGAGGTTACACATATAAGTGAGATGGGTTTTTTTTTCCTGTCAGTAGAAGGCACGTCATTTACCAACTCGCTATATTTCATTGACACTCAATCCCTTGGCTTCATTCTCCTGGGAGCTGTGTGTGTCTTTCAATGAGAGGTCAACTCTATACAGTCTAGATTTAGAGGGTGATACAAGAAGAAAATTCAAGAAAGTCCTCTAAGGGTTCCTTTTGCCAAAATCCCCATATTTCTGCCATCATCCATCTTTTCCAAGTGCTTAGTACATAGCACTGAATGAATACCGCTGATTCAGTCACTGATTTCCTTCTTTCTTGGAGAAGTTCTATCCCTGCACTGCACCTTCTCTCTCAGCTCGGTGCATATGAGTGGCACAAAATCAAAACAATAATTTCTCAGAGATACAACAGAGACAAAGGATAAGGAAGAAGGGAATCATTAAATCTGCTCCTCATCACAAACCTCTCTCCTTACTATTCGGTTGTGAGCCCTCTGTGGAACAGAGACTGACTGATGATGATGGTATTTGTTAAGTTGATAAAGCAGAGGAGCAGCGTGGCTCAGTGGAAAGAGCCCAGGCTTTGGAGTCAGAGGTCATGAGTTCGAATCCCAGCTCTGCCACTTGTCAGCTGTGTGACTGTGAGCAAGTCACTTAACTTCTCTGTGCCTCAGTTACCTCATCTGTAAAATGGGGATTAAGAGTGTGAGCCCCACGTGGGACATCCTGATTCCCCTGTGTCTACCCCAGCGCTTAGAACAGTGCTCGGCACATAGGAAGCGCTTAACAAATACCAACATTATTATTATTATTATTAAGTGCTTCCTATGTGCCGAGCACTGTTCTAAGCGAGGGCAAACAGATTGTCCCACGTGGGGCTCACAGTCTCAATCCTCATTTTACAGATGAGGTCACTGAGGCACAGAGAAGTGAAGTGACTGGCCCAAGGTCACCCAGCAAACTAGTGGTGGAGACAGGATTAGAACCCATGATCTTCTGACCCCCAGGTCCTTGCTCAAGCCACTACACCATGTACTAAGCAATTAAGCACTGTACTAAGCACTTGACTGTACTAGGGGTTTCTGATTCAACAGGTCCCACAGAAACTAATTGTGATGGTGGATATATTGCAATAATATTGGAGTGTTGCCCACCACTTCAGTGTCAGGAGACTAAGAGTGCTATCACTCTCTTCTTAAAAGAACAAATAAGTCAACCCTATTTTACACTGCCCAATAAGCATAAAGGATCTGGAGCCTAGCGACGTGTCTATGGAAGGATCAATTTTCAACCAAAAACTCCTCTCTGTTGGCTGCAGAGCCGTCCATCCCCTTGCCCCCTCCTACCTCACCTCCCTTCTCTCCTTCTCCGGCCCAGCCCGCGCACTCCGATCCTCTGCCGCCGCTCACCTCCTCACTGGGCCTCGTTCTCAACTGTCCCGTCGCCGCCTGGCTCACGTCCTATGTCTGGCCTGGAACGCCTTCCCTCCTCACATCTGCTAAACTAGCACACTTCAGCCCTTCAAAGCCCAATTGAAAGCTCACCTCCTCCGAAAGGCCTTCCCAGACTGAGCTCTCCTTTTCCTCTGCTCCTCCTCCCCTCCCCATCGCCCTGACTCCCTCCCTCTGCTCTTCCCGCCTCCCCGCCCCACAGCAATTTTGTATATATGTACATATTTATTATTCTACTTTATTAATGATGTCTATATATCATTCTATTTATTTATATTGATCTCATTGATGCCTGTCTACTTGTTTTGTTGTCTGTCTCCCCCCTTCTAGACAGTGAGCCCGTTGTTGGGTGGGTAGGGATTGTCTCTGTTGACCAATTGTACTTTCCAACAGCATAGTACAGTGCTCTTAATACTTTAAGCGTTCAGTGAATACAACTGAATGAATGAATTACGTGCAGGACCCCCAACGTTTTGTTCCAAAGTATTACAGGATAATGTTCAACTGCAATCACCATCATCATCAATAGTAATTTCTGAGCACTTACTCTGTGCAGAGCACCGTGCTAAGAGGTTGGGAGACTACAACAGAGTTGGCAGATATGTTCCCTGCCCAGCATGAGCTTACAGTCTACCCGTGAACCATAGATATTGTCAGGCAGGTAACTGCAAACTCCGACTTTAAAGCCTTATTGAAGGCCCATCTCCTCCAAGATGCCTTCTCTGACTAAACCCTCCTCTTCTCTTCTCCCACTACCTTCTGCGTCGCCCTGACTTGCTCCCTTTATTCCTCCCTCCCATCCCTGCGGCACATATGTATATATCTCTCTGTATCTGGGATTTATTCATTCACTTATTCATTTATTTCATTTATATTCATATATATTATATGATATATATTATATCATATTTATATATTACATTTATATAAATAATATGCATTTATTCATTCATTTATTCATTCATGAGATGTTCATCCCCTTGATTCTATTTATTGCTATTGTTCTTGTCTGTCCGTCTCCCCCGATTAGACTGTAAGCCCGTCAAAGGGCAGGGACTCTATCTGTTACCGATTTGTACATTCCAAGTGCTTAGTACAGTGCTCTGCACATAGTAAGCGCTCAATAAATACTATTGAATGAATGAATGAATGAATTTACTGATGTATATCAATGTCTTTCTCCCTCTCTAGACTGTGAGCTCACGGTGGGCAGGGAATGTGTCAGTTTGTGGTTAAGTCGTATTCTCCCAAGTGCTTAGTACAGTTCTTCCCACACAGTAAGTTCTCAGTAAGTATGATTGAATGAATGATTGAGATATTTATCTATTGCTGTGAAGTGATTCTTAGATGGAAGATCTGTGGAATTTTTGAAAGAAAGATGCTTCTATTCATTTCCCTTTAATATGAATATCCTTTTATTGTTTCACACAAGCTGCTTTGCCATTATGAAAACTTTTACATCTACCATAGAATTCCATTTTCTTTTCTCCTTTATTTTTAGACCCTGAAAAGGAATGGTGTTCTAATTGTTCCGACTGAGGCAAACTTTGGGGTTTCAATTAAATCGAGAGACTATGAAAATTAAAAGGGAGTTGCTTTCTCAGAGCTAATGCTCCACAAAGCAGCAGCAATGATGTCAATTTGCATATCCTCCTTGATCAAATAACAAGGTTGATATTTCTTAAATCTAATAACCCAATGGTCTATTTTTTATAGTGTGATGAATTCTTTTCATCAGTGGAAGTATGGTGTTCATTCTCTCATTCAACTGTATTTACTGAACACTTATTGTGCGCAAAGTACTGTATTAAGCCCTTGGGAGGAAATAATATAATAATAAACAGACACATTCCCTGCTCACAACAAGCTCACAGTCTAGACAGGGGTCAGAAACCCAAGGAACCCGGGGAAGCAGTGTGGCCGAGTGGAAAGAGCATGTCCTGGGAGTCAGAGGACCTGGACTTCAATCCTGACTCTGCCATTTCCCTGACGTGTAGCCCTGGCCATGTCACTTAACTCTCCGTGTGTCAACTCTGAAACGGGGATTAAATATCTGTTCTCCCTCCATCCTAGACTATGAGTCCTCCCCCAGCACTCAGTAAAATGCTTGTTGCATAGTAAGCATTTAACAAAAAACCACAATTTTATTGCTATTATTATTATTATTGGCAGTGACAGTGATAGCCTCCCAAGTTGTAATAATAATAATAATAATGGTGGTATTTATTAAGCGCATACTATGTGCAGAGCACTGTTCTAAGCGCTGGGGTAGATACAGGGGAATCAGGTTGTCCCACGTGGGGCTCGCAGTCTTCATCCCCATTTTACAGATGAGGTCACTGAGGCACAGAGAAGTGAAGTGACTTGGCCACAGTCACCCAGCTGACAAGTGGCAGAGCTGGGATAAATTGTAATAATGTTGGTATTTGTTAATCGCCTACTATGTGCAGAGCACTGTTCTAAGCGCTGGGGTAGACACAGGGCAATCGGGTTGTCAGCACTTGCTATATTAAGCCCTCTATACTAAGGGCTTGGGAGAGTACATTATAATGTAGTAACAGACACATTCCCTGCACGTAATGAGCTTAAAGTCTATTGCACACAGTCAGTGATCAATAAATACCATTGTTTGAATGAAAAAAAATTGCCATTTCTCATGTTGTCTTAAGAGTCGTCTTAGGGAATCTTCAACGACTTATCATTCCTTTGTTTTGTTATATAGTATTTGTGAAGAACTTATTGTATGTCGAGCACTGTTCTAAGCCCTGGGGTAGATACAAGTTTATCAGCTGGGACACAGTCCCTGTCCCACATAGGGCTAACAGTCCTAAGTATTAAAAAAATGCTGGAAATTAACTGTCGGCCTTGAATTTCCTTAAATATAAAGCACAGTGCATCAATCAAACAGTAAATGGCATTTATTGAACGCTTATTATATTCAAAGAACCGTACTAAGCACTTGGGAGAATACAACAGAGATGGTAAACATATTTCCTGCTCACAGTGAACATACAGTCTAGAATGTTATGGTTCACATTAAAGGAAAAAAAAAAGAATAACCTGACAATGGTTTGAAACATCTTAACCTTGAGTAACATTAATTTTCAGTCTGGTAGGTAAAGCTAAGCAGAGCAGCACGAGGGCATAGGTGGAGTGTTATGAGAGGAGAATTAATCATAGCAATTGCTATGATGAAACCCTAGATAAATGACCTGTTCTTCTGCTCTTTGACTGGATTATAGATGATGCTTTCCTTGTCCTTGATCCCTGTTTATTTTCCCCTTCTTTCTGTGTGTCTTGGTATTTGGTTTCCTTCTCCCTTTATTCCTCTGTCATAGGCTGTCGCTCGATCAATCGTTTTTATAGAGCACTTACTGTGTGCAGAGCACTGTACGAATTGCTTAGGAGAGTACAATATAACCATATAACCGAGTTGGTAGACACAATTCTCTGCTCTCCACGAGCTTAAAGCCTAGAGGATGAGCTGTCTTCTCTCCGCACCCCTTAGTTTCTCTTCATTCTCTTAGTCTTCCCCCTCTCCTCTTCCCTTATTTTCTTTCTCTTTCTTTGGCATTTAATCTCTCCCACAGCAGCTTCCGGTCACTCTTCTACTGCCATCCCTCTCCTTCTACCCTACCACGGGCTATGAAACATATCTATTTAATCTATTGTACCTTCCAGGAGGGTATTTAGCATGTAGTAACCACTCAACAAATGCCATCCTCATAATTATAGATAATTATGGAGTCATCTCCGGTTTGACCCAATACTGGAGTTTCAGGAGTTACCTGTACATATCTGTAATTTATTTATAGTAATGTCTGTCTCTGCCTCTAGAGTGTAAGCTCACTGCAGGAAGGAAATGTGTCTACCGGACCTGTTGTACTCTAATAATAATAATAATTATGGCATTTGTTAAGTGCTTCCGAAGACATTGTACTAAGTGCTGGGGTGGATAAATCATCCCCATGTTACAGATGAGGTAACTGGCACTTTGTACAATTATCTACAGACACTAAGCACTCAAGAAATATAATTGATTGATTGATTGATTGATGGCTGGGTTCTAGCTCCAACCTCGGTTAGAACTGAAGACTGTCGCTATTGTACCCCTCCATACTTTGGGAAGGGAACATGCCTACTAGCTCTGTTGTAACTCCCAAATGCTCAGTACAGTGCTCTGCACACAGTATGCACCCAATAAATACCACTGATTGATTTGTTCCCAAACAGGGTCTGACCATGGACTTGCCTGTTCCTCCAGTTTCCGGATCAAGTCGGGGGAGGCAGGCAAACTTATAGATGGCAAAAGGTGAAAAATGCTGAGCCTGTCTGCAAGTCTGATCAAGTTATTTCAAATGCAATTTGGGGAAGAGAAACGAACTACTTAACTTTCTCACCTATAATGAGCCCAGCTATTTGCATGTCACCTCACAGCCTTGCAGTTTCTGACATGGGATTTATAACTTGACTTTGTTATCAGTTTACACTGTTTCTAATGAATGTCATGACATATTTATTTGTAACTGATGTGAAACCTGTGGCACTTGGTGGAATGGGATCCAGGCTGACACGGGTTGCTTGTACAAGCGCCAGAACAGGCCACAGCTCTTAATTTTTGTGAAAAACGCAGAGGGTATAAACACTGCCTTTCAGATGACGGCAACTTCTTTCTCTGCAGCCTGAGAAGCCTTGCTCAGGATTCTGCTCAGGTTAAACTGCAGAAAAATGGCAAGGGCAAAAGGTGAGACGAAGTGGATAAAAAGTTGCTAATGAGGAGATAATGGCATTCAAGGAAGGGTTGGAGAAAATGGTTGAGAAACTTCCTTTCCACAGGGAAGAAAAATCCAGAGGAAGTAACGGAATTAAAGTAACATTCCTCTTTTCAACAGGCCTCTTTTCAATAGAATGGTAATGGTAACAATAATGATGATATTTATTAAGCATTTACTCCAAGCCAAGCACCGGCTAGGCACTGAGGCAGATATGAGATAATCAGATCAGACAATATCGCCGTCCCACAAAGGGCTCACAGATCTGAGAGGAAGAATGGATATTTTATCTCCATTTTGTAGATGAGGAAACAGAGGCCCAGAGAAGTTAAGCGACCTTCCCAAGTTCACACAGCATAGCAGGGACTAGAACCCCCATCTCCCGACCCCCTTTTGTATGCTTTTCCCACTAGGCCATGCTGGCTTGATGGACCTGGATCTCACTGGAAATCAGAAATTACAAGGAATTTGAGTTCAATATCAACAGCAGACTGTTCACTGGGTAGGCAGCGTCATGTCTGAACCATAAACTCCTTTGCATTCAATTGTACTTATTGAGCTCTTACTGTGTGCCAAGCATTGTACTAAGCACTTAATGTGCCTACTGAAACTCTTATATTGCAGTCTTTTAAGTGCTTTAAGTATAGTGCTCTGCACACGGTAAGTGTTCAATAAATACCATTTACCGATTGATTGGAAAAAGTATGAGATTTAAAGCTGGGAATTCCAGGAGTAGGAGTCAGGAGTCTGAACTTGTAGTTCTGACTCTGCTACTTCTTTGCCGTGTGACCCTGGACAAGTCACTTAATCTCTCTGGGCCTCAGTTTACTCATCTCTAAGTGAGGGACCTAGTTGTATGCTAAGGGTGAGATAATGACTGTGTCTGATACAATTATTGTGCATTTATTCCAGAGCTTACCTCAGTTCTTGGCAAATCGTAACTTGCAAGTATTATGATTCGTTCAGAGGTGCCTGGAATTTTACTGTTACCTTTCAAATATTAACTTGCTGATTCATGATTCCACTTCCTTATTTCACATAAGCTATCCCACCTTCTTTTTTCACACAGTTCAAACGCGGCATCAGAGGAAGTAGGTATTCCATCAGTATACTGGACACATCACATGTAGTGCCTATTCAGAGTCATTCATAGCAACAGTGAATGGAAGGCTCTGAAAATTTGGTAGCAGAATTATCATGAGGAATTCAAAGGAGCAGATTCATTGATTTACGCTTTTTGTATTCCTGAAAGCAAACAGTCTTTATATGGGAAACGTTTTGTTTCCTTCCAAATTCCATCATTATAGATTTGCAGATGCATTAATGCTTGATCCTCACCTGTCGTCTGTTTCTCTCTCAGAAGAGAGAGATCTTGGGCAAGTCACTGAAGTCTCTCCCCTCACTCCCTCATATTCTGTTGCAAGCCTTGTTCAGAATCCCCAGATATCAAACACTCTCCTTTAGAAATATAAGCGGCAGCCACACAAAAGCAGCGTTCACTGAATTCTGAGCATGAGTCCTTCACCCCGTGACATTCACATCTGAACTAAACACATCACCAGCCCAGCAAAGTTGGATGGGCAAAAGGTCCATTCTTATTCAACATAGTCCATGGAGGTCAATCTTATCAAAAACAAAAATCTCACCCTTGTAACCCAAAGAATCCACAGCCAGTTCTTCCATCTGGTCTGTTTTTGACTAGGAATTTTGGATGAAAGGGGGTTGGAAAACGAGGGAATGTTCATTCCAAAGCATACATTTTTCTGGATAGAAATCTCGTGTCTAGTTACATTATTATAGTCTCTCAAGTACTTAGTAATGCACGGTGCCCACAGTAAGCACTCAATAAATACCACCGACGGATTGATGCCACGTCAGAGGAAACGGTTGTCTGCACGTTCGTGGTACTGGTCGTGACATCTGTATTGTGATCTGAATTCTCCTTAGCAAGGGATTTTTCTGCAATAGAGCTCCTGCATTATTTAGGAGGACTGAGTGTAGGCACATAAAACCATTCCATTTACGAGTCACATTCTGGGGTCCTCTGTCAAGGATAGCTCTCCAGTTCCTTTTCATTTTCTTATTTTTTTTCTTATATTTTCAGCCAACTTTACTGAAAATTCAAAGCGAAAGCCACAAAAAGTTTTAAATAGTATATAGAAACAGTAAAAATAAATATTCCAATCAATTTCAGTGTTTAGAATTTCTTTAAAAACAGATAAACAGACTTTAATTGTGCTTTAAAATATCCCACCAAGATCACGTAATTTTCTCAAGCAAAAAAAAAAAGTGAACAGCTTAAACTCTCTTCCTAATCGTCATACCTGACTTCACCCCATGTTCTCCATTGCATGGAGGTGGCAGAGTAGAGGGTCTGTGGGGTGAATGTATATGGCTCATAAAAGTAATAATAATGTGGTACTTGTAAATCACTGGCTGTATGCCAAGCACTGTCTAAATGCAGGGTAGAACAAGATAATCAGATCAGACACAATTCCTGTCCCACAAGGGGCTCACAGTCTAAAGCAGCTTGGCTTAGTGGAAAGAGCCCGGGCTTGGGAGTCAGATGTCATGGGTTCAAATCCCGGCTCTGCCACTTGTCAGCCGGGTGACTGTGGGCAAGTCACTTTACTTCTCTGGGCCTCACTTCCCTCCTCTGTAAAATGGGGATTAAGACCTTGAGCCTCACGTGGGACAACCTGATGACCCTGTATCTACCGCAGCGCTTAGAACAGTGCTCTGCACATAGTAAGTGCTTAACAAATACCAACATTATTATTATTATTAAAGTGGAGGGAGATTAGGTTAGAAAGTAGGGAAAATGTGCTTGACTTCAAATTGAAACACATTTTAACAGAGGCCTCGGAATCCGTTTGACTTTTCCTGCCAATTACTGGTTCACCTTTTCTGCTAATGTGGTTTCACGTTTTACTGTGGATTGTCAAAAGAAAGCAAATGAATCGGTGGATCATTAGTATTAATTGCACTGGGTGTGGAATACTCTACTAAGAACTTAGGAGAGTAAGGTAGACGATTGCAGTCTTAAAGCTGTAATTATAATTATAATTTCTTACTATGAACCAAGAAATTCATTCAGTCGTATTTATTGAACACTTACTGTGAGCAGAACACTTTACTAAGCGCTTGGAAAGTACAATTCGACAACAGAGACGATCCCTACCCAACAACGGCTCACAGTCTAGAAGCGGGGAGACACACAACAAAACAAAACAAGTAGACAGACATCAATAGCATCAGTATAAAGAAATAGAATTATAGATACAGACTCAGAAATGTACTAAGCTCTGGGGTACATACATGATAGGTTGGACATAGTCCCTGTACCACATGGTGCTCGCCATCTCAGTAGGAGGGACAACAGATATTGAATTCCAGTTTTACAGATGAGGAAACTGAGGTAAAGAGAAGTTAAATGACTTGCCTAACGTCACAGAACAGACAGGTATTTAGAACCCAGTTCCTCTGACTCCCAGGTCCGTGCTTTATTGACTAGGCCAAAGAAAAACATCTGAAGTAACAGGGCCCGAGTGTTGCAGGGACGGTGAATTATGGAGAGAGACCAGAAAACAATAATGCAAGTTGGTGCCTAGGATTGATGTCCTACTTCACGAAAAAACCAACAAGCCCATTTTAGTGTTCTAGATGCAATGAGGGAAATATATATCAAATAAATTGGAGCTTTTAGAGGGCCTGGGATGATAACCTGGGATTCTCCATCGTCTCTCCAGCAGATGAAAACGAGACTGACGTTGGGGTTTTCCATTTTCTATTTAAAGATGCTTCCTAACCCGTGGGGTTCGGTTCAGAGACGGACCACCTGCTTCTCATGGGGGCAGAAATGAAAAGGGAAAAGGTTGAGAACCTGAGAAAATACTAGTTCAGGGGCTCGCCTCTGACAAAAAGAAAATGTAGCCGGATCTAATCGGCTGGGGCCATTTTATCAGCCACGAGGGGGCCATCTTTAAGGGAATTTCATTGATTCTATCACCAAGCCAACAAGCGTAGTGTTTACAGGTATTTTACCCAAACTCTCCTTTACTTCAGGGATTGGACGCTGGGTACCTGCACAGAGGGAGAAAATAGCTTTTAGTTTTGAATCTCTTTCCTCCGTGTTCTTTATTCTTAAACAGGAATCATGGGGGACTTCAGGCCTGTGTGTCTGAGAAGGGTCCAAGTGCCTGGCTCGCTTCCAGGGAATAAATATAAATCAATGTCTCTTTCCCACTCAGACTTTAATAATGTGCTGCTCGGGGGCCCACAGAAAGCAGCATGAAGCATTGGAGTTAACTATCGTTCATAAAACGGGCTTTTATATTGCTCCTGATATCCAATAACAACTGTATTTGTTAAGCACTTTTCGTGCGCCAGGCACTGTATTAAGCACTGCGATTGTTGCAAGTTAAGAGGTTGGACCCGATCCCTCTGCCACAGGGGGATCACAGTCTAAATAGCAGGGAGAACAGGTACCAGACCCCATTTTACAGATGAGGAAATTGAGGCACAGAAAATTTACTGGGCCCCACTACTTCTAACCGTGGGCTTCAGATACAACCTGAAGCAGTCGATCTATCAAAGGTATTTATTGAGCGCTGTACTTTGTGCTTGGGAGAGTCAGAGGTCATGGGTTCTAATCCCAGATCCGCCACCTCTCAGCTGTGTGACTTTGGGCAAGTCACTTAACTTCTCTGCGCCTCAGTTGCCTCATCTGTAAAATGAGGATTAAGACTGTGAGCCCCATGTGGGATAACTTGATCACCTTGTATTCTTGTATCCCCCCAGTGCTTAGAACAGGGCTTTGCACATAATAATAATAATAATAATGGTATTTGTTAAGCACTTACTATGTGCAGAGCACTGTTCTAAGTGCTGGGGGAGATACAGGGTAATCAGATTGTCCCACATGGGGCTCACATTTTTTAATCCCCATTTTACAGATGGGGCAACTGTGGCCCAGAGAAGTTAAGTGACTTGCTCAAGGTCACACAGCAGACAAGGGGCAGAGGCGAGATTAGAATCCACGACCTCTGACTCCCAAGACCGGGCTCTTTCCACTAAGCCACACTGCTTCTTGCACAAAATAAGTGCTTAACAAATGTCATCATTATCATTCTTATACAGTGCAACAGATTTGGTAAATGAGTTCCCTGCCCACAATAAGCTTATAGTTTAGAGGAAATCCTGAAAGCAACAAACCATTACCATTTGGTATTAAACTCTGGCGTTAAACTGTTTTATACTTGCATCCTGTTTTCACAATTGAATGATTTGTCATCTGTCATCTCCTTGTGGGTAAAGTGGGTATTGTACTCTTCCAAGGGCTTAGTACAGTGCTCTGCACAGAATAATCTCTCAGTAAACATAATTGATAGATTCAGTGGGCAGTAGTTGTTTGCAAAGAAAACAATCCTCTTTGAGAACATCTGGGTGTCTTTCAAGAGTTGGAAGATGGGAGAAATGTAGTGTCATAACCTGTGGGAAGATACAATCGATCCATCAATCAATCGTATTTATTGAGCGCTTGCTCTATGCAGAGCAGTGTACTAAGTTGTTGGGAGAGTACATTGTAATAGAATTACTGGATATGTTCCCTGTGTGGAAAACACTGCAATTCAATATCCTCAAGGGATACTCAACCCAGACCTGTAAGCATAGATATTTTGTTTCTGTGAAATTGCTGCGACTGCCATCATGCTCCACATTCAAGAAAAACATATGGTTTGTGTTTTGTTTGTTATTTTCAAGACACTGAGACCAAAATCCAGGAAAGTCAGCAGGAGAAAATTCTAAAGAGACGAAGAATGCGGGACGTCCAGTGGCTTGAGTCTCGAGGCTAGACAAGAGCCACCCAACCAAGTGTCTTCCCGCACACTGAAATGATACCCTGTTGTTATTTCGAATTGATGGAGCTCTCCCAGCATGCTCAGGAATCAATCAGCGGTATTAAATGAGCACTTACTTTGTCCAAAATACTGTGTGATAAGTACTTAGCACTGGTTAGAGGAAGAACACAGCATGATTCCAGTCTTCTACGGTGTATTCCAGGGCACTGTTTGGGAACTTTCTCCTGGTACAAGGCCAGACAAAGGGCAAGGAGAGAGGGGAGGACCAGGGAGATTGAGGTGTTTAGTCCTTTTTCGCATCCCAAGATGAGAACCGAGACCAACAGTGTAATTAAAAAGTGGAGGAGAGACCTGAAAATAATCAACACGTTCAATTATTCTAAGATGGTTGATCCAACGTATGGACTATCCAGGACCCATGGAAATTTTATTACTCACCAGCAGCTTGGCCTCATGGAAAGAGCACTGACCTGGGAGTCAGAGAACCTGGGTTCCAGTTCGGACTTCTCCACTTATCTGCTGTGTGACCTTGGGCAAATCACTTATCGGCACCTCTGTCAATTGCAGAATGGGGATTCAAAGCCTGTTCTTCCTCCTGTTTAGATTCTGAACTCTACGTGGGACTTGATTATCGTATCCACCTTCAGTGCTCAGTATAGTGCTCGGAACAGTTAAGTAGGCATTTAGCATATACGACAATTTTTACTATGAGCATTTTGGCTTGGGGATATGAAGAAGAAGAGAGGAGATTAGAATCAAATCTGTTAATGCCATTACTTCATAGTACCTCTGGATACATTTTAGTGGGAGGGGATTCTTAAACAATTTACAAAATTGATACTTCGGGGTTATGTATTTCTTGAAAGCACATTGGTTTTTATCCCCCATTATTATTTGGGGCAATCAGTTTTTCATAATCTATAAATTCTCAAACTCACCAAAGTCAAACCTAACACAAAAATAAAGTTGTAGATTCTTTCTAACCTTCCTGCTTTTAATTTTTTGCTTAGTCGAGGAGTTATTTATGTCTTATAGGAGTTTAGCATTTTCTAATCTTATCCTACCTTTAGGATTTGATGACATATTACTTCATACTGCCCGATACACCGTTACTTATTTCACCTGACTGTAATTGACACTTTAACTCATAATGTGAATAACATTTATACATTTAAAAAATAACTCTGCCAGGGAGAGCATTATTAAGACTTTCCCAAGGCCAGTGAAGGAGCAGCATTATCATAGACGGTTTCAGTATTCAGTTCTAATATGGATTATTTCCTTCAGTTTGGCAGAAGAAGATAAGCTGCAAGAGCAAGGGCCACGTTTTATCATTAACCACCACGTTAGTCAGACTATGTGAGGAAAAAACGATTATCATTTTTGTCATCTGACTGAGTCATGAACCGTGTTCCATTCTGGGTAATGCAAGGCTTGATTGGCAGAAAGAATGGGGAGAAAACAGAATGGAAACCAGAAAACAAAATGGAAATCAGAAAACAACCCTTCCTTTGGAATGAAAAACAGAAGCTGTTTCATCCATGTTCCCCTGCCTGGGGACATGTTGGGGGGTAATGAGGCTGAGACACACATGTCAGACCACCAGAGCCATCAAGGCAGCTGGGTGTCACCCATGCCCAGGGCCACCATCCTCTGTCTCTGCCACCTGAGGGGCAGTGGCTTTTGTTCAGCTGATTGGGGTGGGCCATGCCATGCTACGAGATAGCATGTCCCACCTGGAATTCACAGTCTAAGTAGAGGGGAGAACCAGTTTTGAATTCCCATTTTGCAGATGCGGGAACGGAGGCATGGGGAAGTTAAGCGACTTGTCCAAGACCACAGAGCAGACAAGCGGCAGAGCTGGATTTAGAACCCAGGTCCCCTGACCCCGAGGCCCATGTTCTTTCCATTGGACCATACTGCTTCTCTGATATTCTCTCTCCCTTCTTTCCTTTCTTCTTCCCACTTTTATTCTCTCCCCAGCCCTCAGAGGAGCTTTCCCTGAGGATCCCAGGCAACAGGTATGACTATTGCAGATGTCGCGAGAAGCCTTTAGAGCTGCGGAAATCACCATTGGCGGATCGCTTCTGGGACGGTAACCAGGGAATGGACTCACTTACCAGACCAAAGTGGTACAGGTGATACGTTAATATCACCTAACAACCTTATTCTTGATGGCAGCAGCGTTGCCTAATGAATAGAGCGAGGGCCTGGGAGTCAGAAGGTTCTGGGTTTTAAACCCAGCTCCTCCATTGGCTGCTGTGTCACCTTGGGCAAGTCACTTAACTTCTCTGTGCCTCAGTTACCACATCTGTAAAATGGGAATTTAGACTGTGAGCCCCAGGTGGGACTTGACTGTGTCCAATTTGATTAGTTGCATCTTTTCCAGAGCTCAGTACAGGCATATAGTCAGGGCTTAACAAATACCATTAAAAAAGAAAGAAAGAAATGGAAGTCTAAAAAATATTAGGTCCTGAAGGAGTGGGATCATGTCTACCAACTCCACTGTACTATCCCAAAGCATTTCATCCTTTGTTCTACTCAGAGAAGTGCTCAATAAATACCACCGGATGACTGACTGAACAACAGAAGCCCCATGGAAAAAAAACACGTTTTAATTTACGTAAAGCAAATAGCTAAATGAATGCAGTGAATTTAGACTTTCAACAGAGTCAGAATTACCCAAGATTTGTCACCGATAGACGTGAGTGATGTGAAGCAAGAAAGTGAATGACCAGATTTTCTATACTTGGAATTCTAGCAAAACTCAATTTGCTGGAAGTTGTCAACCGGTTTCTTTGTGCTTTAGTTCACTGAACTCTATGTTTCTGAAGTCTTACTTTATGCGAGGATAAGATCAAACTGAAGTCTATTACCTTGCTTCTGTTTGTACAAACCAGATTTTCTATCGGTTTAGGAGACAGAAAATTGTGGTCCTTGCAGTCTAAAGCCAGAATGAACTTTCTTCCAGATGGGTTCAATTTTTGTCAGAAAGCTGGGGATATTTCCGCAGTCCCCTGTGGACTCCAGTCTTAATTGTTTTCGTGGAAAACCTTCATCGATGTTTTAAAGGGTCAACAAAACAGAAAGTCCACACTTCTTGAGAATCTATGACCTCACCCGAGGTTACAGACTTAAAGCACCTTCTTTTCCCCACCTACCCAAACAGATATATACTAGTGATTGTTCTTACTAATGAAGAATGCATCTCCATTTGTTCTTCTCAGAAATGTCATGTAAGAATTTGGAGATAATCTCTCCAATCCTGCCGCATTAATGTCTAAAGTGTTGGTGGTTTTTCAACACAGGAGGGGGAAACTTGGAGAAGTGACTGTGGGCAAGTTACTTCTCTGTGCCTCAGTTACCTCATCTATTAAATGGGGATTAATAGTAATAATAATAATAATGATGTTGGTATTTGTTAAGCGCTTACTATGTGCAGAGCACTGTTCTAAGCGCTGGGGTAGATACATGGTAATCAGGTTGTCCCACGTGAGGCTCACAGTTAATCCCCATTTTACAGATGAGGTCACTGAGGCACGGAGAAGTGAAGTGACTTGCCCACAGTCACACAGCTGACAAGTGGCAGAGCCGGAGTCGAACCCATGACCAAGACTGTGAGCCTCCCGTGGGATAGCCTCATTACCTTGTATCTACCCCAGTGCTTAGAAAAGTGCTCTGCACATTCATTAATTCATTCATTCATTCAATAGCATTTATTGAGCACTTACTATGTGCAGAGCTCTGTACTAAATGCTTGGAATGTACAATTCAGCAACAGATGGAGACAATCCCTGCCCATCGGAGACATAGTGCACATCCCTGCACATAGGTAGCGCTTAACAAATACCAACATTATTATTAAAAATGGATTGAAAAATAAATATGCACCAGGTAATTTCACCTGAAGAAGAGCCCGAAGGATAGAAGTAACATTCTTCAAAAAAATTGAAGGTTTATCCATCGGGGAATGATAACTGTTTTTCTATTTTCTGCTGCTGATGAAGCATCAGGAAAGATGTAGGACGCTAAACGAAGAATTTCCTCATCATGTGGTTTTTAGACCCGAGAACGGGTCTATCTGAGAGGGTTTTGGGTTATCAGTTGGAATTTTTCATCCGGCTGGATTAGTTAAAATGGGCTCCTGAATGCCAAAATGTGGAATAGTTGATTTTCAAAGGATCATAAGATTGAATTTCCTTGAGGGAAAAGAGAATGGCTTCTACTGCTATTTTTACTCACCCAAGTGCTTACTACAGTGCTCTGCACATAACTGGGACTCAATGAATACTGCTGATTATATATCCAGCCACTGTTTGGAAAAGCACTTAGTACACTACATGTCAAATGAGAATTTACCATTTTCTGAGAGAATTGGGATTCTGAATAGCTTTCTATATGGGTTCTGCTTGTTATGTTGATACATGATTTACAAGGTAGAAATCATCACATCTTCCCTATATAGTTACATTATGAATTTAAAAAAAGGTTGTCTTGTTAAAATTGTCCAGAATTGCATTATTTTTATCTGAATAGGGGTTTACTTCAGGTTCTTCCTTTATGATCAGCAATATAGAGCACTGGCCCTCTAGACCGTATGCTTGTTATGGACAGGAAATGTGCCAATTAACTCTGTTATACTGCGCTCTCCTCAGTGCACCTTACGAGGAACATAAGGAGAGAAAGGCAAGAGGGTGGAGAAACATGATTTCCACTTGCTTGCGTTCGCGTAGAGAAATTCTTGATCAGGGTAGAAAGATGGAATTTACGGTAAAATCTAAGCTCTAATTATATAGCCTTTCCTCTGGCTCCTTCACTTCCCAACTTCATGCCTTAACATCTGTTTGTACTAAATGGGTGAAGTGTAAATTGTAGATTATAGCTGACTCCAGTAAATTCTTTATCCAGTTTCATTTTACTGTGCCAGATTAAGTGGGTAGATCACAAAGGAGAGGGTTTCAGCTCTCAATGAACACAGTTTGGCTTTGATCCTTTGTATCTCATGCTTGACCTCTACAAGAAACTGCAGTTGCATGCATTAGCACAGCTGATGAGAACAAGAGCACAGTGGTAGCTAGAAATGACAAAATCGCTGCTATCTTTTATTTAAACCAACCCACTTAGAGCAGCGAAGGGCTAGGGCCTTAATGTTGACACATTTACCTATAGAAGATTTCCAAGGATTTTTTTTTCAAAAACCTGGGAATTTGGAAAGTGAAAGTCATGGCAAATAGTTTAAAGTCCCAAGCAGTCAACCAGTCAGTGGTATTCATTGAGCACTTACTGTGTGCAGAGCACCGTTCTAAAAGTTTAAAATATAGCAGAGTTGATATTCCCGTTCCCTTTCATTCATTCAATAGTATTTATTGAGCGCTTACTATGTGCAGAGCACTGTACTAAGCGCTTGGGATGAACAAGTCGGCAATAGATAGAGACAGTCCCTGCCGTTTGACGGGCTTACAGTCTAATCGGGGGAGACGGACAGACAAGAACAATGGCACTAAACAGCATCAAGGGGAAGAACATCTCGTAAAAACAATGGCAACTAAATAGAATCAAGGCGGTGTACAATTCATTAACAAAATAAATAGGGTAATGAAAATATATACAGTTGAGCGGACGAGTACAGTGCTGTGGGGATGGGAAGGGAGAGGTGGAGGAGCAGAGGGAAAAGGGGAAAAAGGGGGTTTAGTTGTGGAGAGGTAAAAGGGGGGGTGGCAGAGGGAGTAGAGGGAGAAGAGGAGCTCAGTCTGGGAAGGCCTCTTGGAGGAGGTGAGTTTTAAGTAGGGTTTTGAAGAGGGGAAGAGAATCAGTTTGGCGGAGGTGAGGAGGGAGGCCGTTCCAGGACCGCGGGAGGACGTTCCCTGAAAACAAGGAGCTCACAGTTTAAAATGCAAGGAATCAGATGCTTAAATTTTGGTGCTCTTGAGGATCCTCTTGCATGATGAGGCAAAATGCTGAGATTTTATTCTGTCCATTAGAATAATTTGCCACTAGATACTTCTCAGAGAGTTTGGGAGTGAAGGGAGAAGGAGCAGACTTGCTACGTCCCAGTGACCTTCGATCTAGAGGATCTAGAATATGAGGTTTCTGCTTTTCACTCTACCACATCGGATGTTGTTTGTTTGGAAAATGGTGATCTGGCTTGATTTGCTTTTCTGGGTTATAATAATAATGATATTTATTAAGCACTTACTAGGTGCCAAGGACTGTTCTAAGCCCTGGGGGAGATACAAGGTTATCAGGTTGTCCCAGGTGGGGCTTACCATCTTAATCTCCATTTTCCAGATGTGGTGACTGAAGCACAGAGACACTAAGTGACTTGCCCAAAGTCACACAGCTGACAAGTGGTGGAGCTGGGATTCGAACCTTCGTCCTTTGACTCCCGAGTCCGGCCTCTTTCCGGTAAGCCTCGCTGCTTCTCTGTGGAAATGCAAGCACCACTTGAATAACCATTTCTACACAGAATTACAGCTTGACTGATCGGAACAAGTACGTGGTCATTTTAGGTGCAATTTGGAGTGGGGAAGGCCTGGAAGTCCAAAGTGGGCAGAGTCCAAGAGAAGAGGAGGCATGAGGATTAAAGAGAGGGTGGTGAAGAGGAAGAGCAAGAGATAGAAGGAGGAAGAAGATAAAGAGGCAAAAAAAAGTCAAAAAGGAAAGAGAGAAGGAAAATGGAATGCCTCTCTGTATTTTAGCAATTGCCTTCCCTACAAGATTGTAAGTTCCTTAAGGCCAGGAATCATGTCTTCTGACTCTGCTGTGTTCTTCCAGGGGCTTAGTACGGTGATGTGCACATAGTAAGGGCTCAATAAATATGATTGGTAAATTCTTACTTAGGAAAATATGAGATATGAAAGAGGAATTCAAATCCACTCAAGATAATAATAATGATGGTATTTGTTAAGCGCTTACTATGTGCCGAGCACTGTTCTAAGCACTGGGGGAGATACAGGGTAATCAGGTTGTCCCACGTGAGGCTCACAGTTAATCCCCATTTTACAGATGAGGGAACTGAGGCCCGGAGAAGTGAAGTGACTCGCCCACAGTCACACAGCTGACAAGTGGCAGAGCCGGGAGTCGAACTCATGAGCTCTGACTCCGAAGCCCAGTATCTTTTCCACTGAGCCACGCTGTGCCCCCCCCGTAGCCCATTGTCCAGACCAAACTGGAAATTTTAAAGCCCTGGGATTTGGCAAAACAAAAAAAATGTAGCCTAGTGATACGTAGAGAATCACCATGACCTAGTGGAGAGAGCACAGGCCTGGGAGGCGGAGGACCTGGGTTCTAATCCCAGCTCCGCCACTTGTCTGCTGTGGGACCTTGGGCAAGTCACTTCACTTCTCTGTGCCTATCTATAAAATGGGGATTAAATCCTCCCTCTTAGACTGTGAGCCCATGTGGAACAGGGCTGTGTCCAACGTGACTGTCTTTCACCCACCTG
The DNA here is from genome assembly GCF_004115215.2 of Ornithorhynchus anatinus. Taxonomy (NCBI): domain Eukaryota; kingdom Metazoa; phylum Chordata; class Mammalia; order Monotremata; family Ornithorhynchidae; genus Ornithorhynchus; species Ornithorhynchus anatinus. The sequence continues at coordinate 3,518,600 of NC_041737.1, forward strand.
AGTGCTCAATACATGAATCAAAAAAGGAACTCCTATTTCAAGGAAACGTCTCAACTTTCTGCTTTCATGGAGAATATGAGGTCAAAATCCTGAGGTCGGAATCCTTTAACCTTCTTCTGTTTAGGGTTAAATGTTCTACTTGTCCAAGAGTTTAGTCAGTTTAGAGGTAGGTGCTGCTTAGAGACCTATTCCAGCTAGATTGAAAAGAAAAGAAAAATGGCATATTAAGAGAGGCACATTAATTTCATTTTCAAAATAGGTCAGGAAGTCGAGTTATTTTCTATTTCATTTTTCATAAGCATTTCTGTTCCTTTTAAGTAGGCACCACACTGAACACACCCATTAGCACCCAGACAATAGACAATTATTTCTCCCAGCTACTATTACAGTTGTCCCCAGCTTAGTTATGATCATTGTTCCTTGCAATTTTCAATTTGATGAAATGTAGTGCCAATCTTCCTTTCCTAATTTTAAACAAAATAAGTGCATCTCATTGAAATGGCAAGAAAAGAGGTTCTCAGGATATTCAAGCCTGAAAATTAGGTCCTGAAAATGCATGGGGCTAATAGTTTTAACGGAGCATTTTAATGGTAAAATCCATACCGAGTTCAATAGGATGTCAGACCCAATCATCTTTCGATTATCAATTTGATTTGCTCAGACCGAATTCTCCCATCCAGAGCTCTGTAATTATAATCAAGCTGCTCTCTTACATAGCTGAGAAATGCCCGAGCCGAAGTTTTCAAAAGCGAGTGATCAGAACTGCATAACAGGGAGTGTGAGTCCATATACACATCAGGCCTTAGCAGAGTCTCTGAATCTCTTATTCGGTTTCGTCCATAGCTTCTTCCAATTTGGGATCAGGCTAACCATTGTCAATCTATCGTTTTTATTGAGCGCGTACTTTGTGCAGGGCAACGGACTAAACACTTGAGAGAGTATTACCAGACAATATAACAGAAACACCCCCTGCCCACATGAACCTACAATCTAGATGGGAAGACAGACACGGATATAAATACATAAATTGCGGATATATACATAATAATGTTGGTATTTGTTAAGCGCTTACTATGTGCAGAGCACTGTTCTAAGCGCTGGGGTAGACACAGGGGAATCAGGTTGCCCCACGTGGGGCTCACAGTCTTAATCCCCATTTTACAGATGAGGGAACTGAGGCCCAGAGAGGTTAAGTGACTTGCCCACAGTCACACAGCTGACAAGTGGCAGAGCTGGGATTCGAACTCATGAGCCCTGACTCCAAAGCCTGTGCTCTTTCCAATACATAAGTGCCGTGGGGCTGGGCCGGGGTGGTGGCGAATGAGGAGAGCCAGTCAGGGTGACACAGAAGAAAGTGGAAAAGGAGGAAATGAGGGCTTAGGTAGAGAAGGCCTTTTGGAGGAGAGGTGGCTTCAAAAAAGTTTTGAAAGTGGGGTTACTCATTGTCAGATATCAAGAGGGAGAGAATTCCAGGTCAGAGGCAGGACGTAGGTTTGAGGTGGCGAGATAGACGAGATCGAGGTACAGTGAGCAGGTTGGCATTAGAGGAGCGAGTAGGTTGCGTTAAGACTCTTTTATTTTCTTTGTGTTTGCTTAGTAATAATAACAGCGGTAAGAATAATTGTGGTATTTGTTAAGCAGTTACTATGTGCCAGGCACTGTATAAATGCTGGGGTGGATACAAGCTCATCAGATTGGACACAGTCCCTGTCCCACAGAGGGCTCACAGTCTTCATCCCCATTTTACGGATGAGGGAACTGAGGCCCAAGGAAGTGGGGAGACTCACCCAAGTTCACACAGCAGCCAAGTTGCAAAGCCGGGATTAATAATAATAATAATAATGTTGGTATTTGTTAAGCGCTTACTATGTGCAGAGCACTGTTCTAAGCACTGGGGTAGACACAGGGGAATCAGGTTGTCCCACGTGGGGCTCACAGTCTTAATCCCCATTTTACAGATGAGGGAACTGAGGCACAGAGAAGTTAAGTGACTTGCCCACAGTCACACAGCTGACAAGTGGCAGAGCTGGGATTAGAATTCAAGGCCTTCTGACTTCCAGATCCACGTTCTAACCACTGGACCACACTGCTTGGGCATGTCCACTGCGGTGTGGAGAAAACCCCTCACCACTCACATTATCGTTTTAGTTTCTAACAATAGAGCTGGGTCATCCGAGAGGTCACCCCCGCTAATGGTGGTGTTTTCTCTGGGAATAGTCAATAAAATCATGCCCTTTCCACCCCTCAAATTTTGGATTTAATTTCAGAGATGCAGGATACCACATCATTCTGTTGTACATTTGGTTACTTTCTCTTATTACTCTACTTGTGAAACACTTGAATGTCTGTCTCCCACATTAGGGTATAATAATAATAATAATAATGATAAGTATGGTATTTGTCAAGCGCTTACAATGTGCAGAGCACTGTTCTAAGCGCTGGGGTAGATACAGGGTAGTCAGCTTGTCCCACGTGGGGCTCACATTTTTTATCCCCATTTTTACAGATGAGGTAACTGAGGCCCAGAGAAGTTAAGTGACTTGCCCAAGGTCACACAGCAGACAAGTGGCGAAGGCGGGATTAGAACCCATGACCTCTGACTCCCAAGCCCGGGCTCTTTCCACTAAGCCACGCTGCTTCTATCTCCTAGTGGGTAGAGAATGTGTTGCTTTTCTGCTTTGTTCTTCTCAATCACTGAATATGGCCCACTGTACCCATAAATATTATTATTTTTATTATTATCACTAATATTACTACTACTTACTATTATTACTTACCATTGCTAGTAGGAAGTAGTTAGCCTTCTGAGGCTCTTCTGACTTATCAACCTGCTTTTCAGGTATGGCTATGTATTTATGTCCAGATCTTTAAATTCTATTGTTTCCTCAGAGGTGTAATTTATTTTAGTGTCTACCTCTTCTATTATTATTATTGCAATAATAGTAATAATAGTAATAATAAAATCATTGTGAAATTTGTTCAACTCTTACAGTATGCCAAGCACTAGACTAAATGCTAGGGTAGATATTGGATAATCAGATTGAACACAGTCCCTGTCCCATTCAGGGCTCGTCTAAGGGAGAGTGAGAACAGGTATTTAACCCCATTTTGAAGAGGAGGAAACTAAGGCACCGAAAAATGAAATGATTTGACCAGGGTCATGCAGCAGGCAAGTGGCAGAGCCATGATTAAAGTCCTTGTATGTTCTAAACTCCTTGAGCAAAGCAATCATGTCTATTAAGAGAAGCAGCATGGCTCAGTGGGAAGAGCCCGAGGTTGGCCGTCAGAGGTCATGGGTTCGAATCCCGACTCTGCCACTTGTCAGCTGTGTGACTGTGGGCGAGTCACTTCACTCCTCTGTGCCTCAGTGACCTCATCTGAAAAATGGAGATTAAGACTGTGAGCCTCACGTGGGACAACCCGATTACCCTGTATCTACCCCAGTGCTTAGAACAGTGCTCTGCACATAGTAAGTGCTTAAATACCAACATCATTATTATTTTCTTATTACTAATTCTACTGAATTTTGCCAAGTGATTAGTAGAGTGGTCTGCACTGGTCCATAAGAATCTAGATTTACTGACTGTAGGGACATTGAAGAAGTCCAATAATGCTTGGATATTTTGAGTGAGTCTTGAATACTGGACAATCATTTGTGTCAACTGCTAGGTCAAGTCAGTCGATTGTATTTATTGTGCGCTTACTGTGTGCAGAACACTGTACTAAGTGCTTGGGAAACTATAATAGAACAGTAAATTGATACAATGCCTGCCCACAGGAAGCTTCAGCGATCATTCATATGAGCTTTTGAACGGTAGGATGATGCATCTACCTTTTAGGTGCTGCGTGAGAGACAACTAGATTGTGGAGAATGAACCCCTAAGTTAGTATCAAGCGAATGTTAGACTTTAAGATTTTCGACCCTGAATTTCCACTAAAATATGGCGGCTGGCGTGCCAAGTCATATGATGGCTGTGTCGGAGTGATAGGTCAGCTCCTTGTGGGCAGGAAGAGAAGCAGTGTGGCCTAGTGGAGAGGGTCTGGAAGTCAGAGAACCTGGGTTCTAATTCCAGCTCCACCACGTACCTGCTGGGTGACTTGGGGCAAGTCAATTCACTTCTCTGTGCCTCGATTCCCTCAACTGCAAAATGGGGATTCAATATTTTGCTCTCTCCTACTTGGACTATGGACCCCATCTAGGTCCTGATTATCTAGTATCTTCCTCAGAACTTAGTACAGTGTTTGGCACATAGTAAGCCCTTAACAAATTCCACTGTTTATTATTATTATTACCAGCGTGGCTCACTGGAAAGAGCCCGGGCTTGGGAGTCAGAGGTCATGGGTTTGACTCCCGGCTCTGCCACTTGGCAGCTGTGTGACTGTGGGCAAGTCACTTCACTTCTCTGTGCCTCAGTTACCTCACCTGTAAAATGGGGATTAACTGTGAGCCTCACGTGGGACAACCTGATTACCCTGTAAGTACCCCAGCGCTTAGAACAGTGCTCTGCACATAGTAAGCGTTTAACAAATACCAACATTATTACACTTACTGTTATTGAACAAGTCTACCAACTCTTTCCTATTGTCCTCTTTCAATTATTTAGTACAGTGCTCTGCACATAGTAACCTTTCAATAAATATCATCGGTTGATTGATCCATCATCTGCCAGTGGCAGATTGATAGTCCAAGCCCAATGGTAGCCACACTGCACTGCTCCTTCTGGAGTTGTTTGCTGGGTCAGTAGCTTGATGAAGAAGCTCTCTCTTCCTTGACCCCAAAGATGCATGACATTTTCCCATCTCTCTCTCTCTCTCTCTCTCTCTCTCTCCTTCCTGGTCAGGATTTATCATCTGTCTTTTGAGGAAGCAGAGTCCCAAAAAGCTGTGCAAAAAATATTCCCCCAACCTGCAGGTTTTTTGACACATTCACACCAGTGGTCAATTGCCCCATGTGTGAGATTTATTTTCACGTTTCCTCCTCTGGCCAATTAATGGCGTGTCTTCTTTTTCTGTTGCCACACATCTCTCCTGGAAAAAAGATGCTTTCTCTTCGGCAATTTTTCTGAAGCTCCATGCCTCTCGGTTTTATATTGATAACAATCCACTCGGTACTAAATACGGTAACTAACCCATTTTTAATGGCCTCGCGAGGAAACAAATGGAGTAATAGAAAGAAATAAAAAGCTAGCAGATGGATGAGCTATCCTGAATGGAGACTAATCTTAAAAAAAGGGGGCAGCGATTTGAAATTGCTAGATACTAAGATGGCATTTGTGAGCGAGAAGGGATAGGGCAAGCTATAATAAAGCAATAGCAAAAAAGCAGATTGAGCCAAGAGTTTATCAAGCATGTAGGTGGACAGTGGCCTTTGTTGTGAAAAGGTTCTTGTATGGGGGAATTTGAATAACTAGAGAAGCAGCATGACCTAGTAGAAAGAACAGAAGCCTGAGAGGCGGAGGACATGGGTTTTAATTCTGGCTCTGCCGCTTGTCTGCTGTGTAACCTTGGGCAAATCACTTAATTTCTCTGGGCCTCAGTTACCTCTTCTGTAAAATAGGGATTAAGGCTGTGAGTCCCACATGGAACATGAACCTGTGTCCAATCTGATCAGCTTCTACCTGCCCCGGTGCTTAGTACAGGTGCATAGTAAGTGATGAAGCAATACCATTAAAAAACGCCACAAAAACAAAAAGGAAGATCTAGAAAAGAAACCGTGATATATATCGAAACCTCCTTGAGGGCAGAGATCCTACACTCTTCCATATGCTTAGGACTGGGCTCTGTTTTTAGTAGGTGCTTACTGAATACTGTTGATCGACCGATGGATGGAAATCTAGGAGAGCATAGCGAAGAACCCTGTGCTTGGCCTTTGGAATTTCTGCAGAAAACATTTGCCTGCTTTCATGTCTTCTGACTGCTGGTTTCATAGGGCGAAGTGGAAATCGAGTTTCCTTTATTTGTGTTTCAAGTTGTAATGATAATGCAGCATTTACAGGTTTACATAGCAGCTTGACTAGATTGTGCAAACAATGGGAAATTGCAAGCAATGCCTCGGGGAGATGAGGATGATTTATGATAAGCAGCTCAGCAACCACTCCAAACATCCTCCAACTTATAATACCTAACCTCATTTCCAATGATTCCAGAGGCCCAAGTGAATAAAGCAATAACCCCACGGATATGAAACGGAGGACACACGAAGTCTAGATAGACACTGCTGGAGGGCTTAGAGCTTCACCAGTCTACTCTGAAGATATTTCTGCCCTCAACTCCTGTAGCCAGGTGGGAGAGAAGAGCTATTCGTCTTCTAAGAAAAAGTCAATTTCATTGATGAGCAAGCAACGCCTTCTTCCACTCAGGATGTTGGGAATAAAAGGGAGGAAAGGACTGTTCTAAGCTCCAGGGAAGAGCTTGCTAGCTTCATCCCATATGTTTGTCTCATCCAGACAGTAACACCACAGAAAGCCGCAGCCTTATGGCTGTGTGTGTGTTTTATCTTTATACTCTATGTCTTCCTCCAGTTGTAATTGATTTGAGCATCTGCCTTCCCCTTTACATTTCCCCTCCTTGAGGGCAGGGATTATGTCTACTAATTCTATTGCTCTCGCCCAAGTGCTGCATTCAGAACTCTGCACACAGTAGGCATTTATTAATTGATTGATTGATTTTGTGAGTGTGCCCGTGTGGCTCTTATGTAATGAGAGGGAAGGCCAGCCTCTGGGAAAAGTGGGGAATCCAGGAGCTAATCCTGGGCCCAAAAGAGGAGATTAAGGTTTGTGTCATCCACTCCTTTGAGAGTTCTACTAAGGAAATTCTTTTTTATCATTCTTTTTATTTTTAATGGTATTTGTTATTAATAATAATGATGATGGTATTTTTTAAGCACTTACTATGTGCCGAGCACTGTTCGAAGCTCTGGGGTAGATACAACGTAATCAGGTTGTCCCACGTGGGGATCACAGTCTTAATTCCCATTTTACAGGTGAGGTAACTGAGGCCCAGAGAAGTGAAGTGAATTGCACAGGGTCACGCGCAACTGAAAAGTGACAGAGCCAGGCTTAGAACCCATGTTCTCTGACTCCCAAGCCCGTGCTCTTTTCACTAAGCCACGCTGCTGCACATCTTAACTAATTTAGTCTCCATAGTCTCCACTTAGTCTCCATATATAAACTACCTTCCCTTGACAACCAAACATATGCCCGCCACACTGACTTCTTTAATGATCTCAGCTCAGTCGCTCCCCATCCCTTTGTCGATCTTGTACCTCTAACCCCTAGCCCAGGATCACCTCCACAGTCCGTCTCCTCCGCTCTTGTGCACGAGCTGCAAAGCGCTCCTGGAGGAAATCTAGGTCTCAGACCGATTTTGTCCCCTTCAAGTTTATCCTTGTGTGCTTTATCTCTGATGAGAAAAATTGACTGATCATTACGGTGCCCTGAAGACACCAGAAGAAAGACACAGATGTCTGTGGCAAGAACAAAACAATGGTCAATCCATTAATCAATATCAGATTTCACTGAGGACCTATTATGTGCCGAGCACACAAAGTTAAAGAGACATAGCAGGCATGATTCCTGGTCCCAAGGAGCTGAAAATGTAGCAAAACAGACAGTAAACGAGTTGGCAGATAAAAAATTTAATATTTAGGTGACTGCTTATGTAACGAGTTACGTAGAGAAGGTTACGGGGGTTGGCGAATACTTAAGCGTAATTGGTGCGGAGTTCTGGGGTGGTATTTGGTGGGGACGGGTGGAATTCCTGCCCTCAAGGAGTTTACAGATGAGGGTATGTGATCTCATAAAACCCTGTTTCACCTGAAGTCCCGTTCCAGCTTCTAGCTAACCAAATCACTGACCAGCAAGGTCTCATTTGCCTGATGGAGAGATCGACAGCAGAGAGATTCATGATGAGAAATGCAATCGCCTAATTGAATCAGCTGAATAAAGAACTCACAGGAATCCAGGAGCAAAGAAGAGAGAAAGATGAATGACAGGCCAGTGTGACTACGTGATGTCCTGGACTTTAGCATTTAAATATCCCCATCAGCAGGGAAGGAAAACTCTACCGATTATTCCCATTGCAAGTTTGAGGGATTTAATAATAATCAACAGGGAAGGAAAACTACCGATTATTACCTTTGCAAATTTGAGGGGTTTAATAATAATAATAATAATCATGGTATTTGTTAGGCACGTATTTTGTGCCAAGCACTGTTCTAGGCACTGGGATAGATAGTTCTAGATAAATACAGGGTAATCAGGTTGGCCCAAGTGGGACGCACAGTCTTAAACCCCATTTTACAGATGGAGTAACCGAGGTACAGAGAAGTGAAGTGGCTTGCCCAAGGTCACACAGCAGACAAATGGCAGAGCCAGGATTGGAAACCACATTCCTCTAACTCCCAAGCCTGGCCTCTTGGATCTCCAAGCAGAAGAAAGTCAATCAGTTAGTGGTACTTAGTGAGTGCTTACTGTGTGCAAAACACTGCATTAGTTGCTCTGGAGAGTACAGTACAGTGGAGTTGGTATTTGTGATCCCTGCCCACAATTCTAGAGAAAGTCTAGAGAAATTCAGAATGTTTAAAATCAGATTGGGATGGCAACCACGTGGGTATTGGTAAAGACCATCTCTGTGGGGACTTAAAATGGAGAGACTTCCAGGATATAAAGTTTTCCAGATGGATGCTTTCTGGGAATTAGATAAATAAGAGAGATTTAATCCATTATTTAGTTGAAATGCTTAAATCTGCAATGAACATTAAAACTTGCAACTAATCCAAAGTCATAGATATTAATGGGTGCCGCAGTGGATTAGCAGTACCGCGCTCCATGACGAAAAACACTGTTTATTTCCATCCTGGCCAAGAAAGGATGCAGAAACCCAACTTGGCCCGCGAAGCTCATTTAGTTGCAGTGAAGGAAAATGCCAGGTTGACCATCCAAGCAGGACACTGAATCTGAGCTTTATCTTTCAGCGGCTTTGTTCCTTCAAGCCGTAGAGCTAGAAGGTGCTCCCCTGGAGACTCGGGCTAGGAGTCTCATCGGCCTTTTAGGGGAACAAAGAAAATTTATCAATGCTTATTTATTTATTTCTTTTTGCCCGGCAAAGGGAATTATTCTCCTCTGCAGCCCTGCCTCTCCAGCTCTTAATTAATACCACGCACAGGTGGTGTGAGGGATAACCGCAGTAAATCACTAAAAGGGTTACGAGCCTCAGAAGAACTGTTATTAAATATGGGCGCATCATAAAACGACAGGCTGGGATGATGAAACTGTCAAGCACTATGGTTTCAATCTGTGCTTTCGATGCCAGCAGCTCTTCTTGGGCAAAGGGAATCTGAAAGGGGTTTGCCAGAGGCCTCATTTTCTCGTAGCTACGGGGAAAAGTTTACACGTTGACGATTTCTAGGCCAACACCAGTGATGGTTTTCTTAACTTGAAAAGCTGCAGCAGTGTGGCCTGGTGGAAAGAGCCCAGGTTTAGGAGTCAGAGGGCCTGGCTTAATAATAATAATAATAATAACGTTGGTATTTGTTAAGCGCTTACTATGTGCAGAGCACTGTTTTAAGTGCTGGGGTAGATACAGGGTAATCAGGTTGTCCCAAGTGAGGCTCACAGTTAATCCCCATTTTACAGATGAGGGAACTGAGGCACAGAGAAGTGAAATGACTTGCCCAGAGTCACACAGCTGCCAAGTGGCGGATCCGGAATTCGAACCCATGACCTCATTCTCCCAAGCCCAGGCTCTTTCCACTGAGCCACGCTGCTTCTAATCACAGCTTCGCCCCTTTCACTCTGCGGGGTCTTGGGCAAGTCACTGAATGTCTCTTTGACTCAGTTTTCTCATCTGTCAAGTGGGAGTGAAAATCCTATTCTCCCTCCTCCTTCTACTGTTAATGTCTGTCTCCCCTTCCTGACTGTAAACTCACTGTGGGCAGAGAACGTGTTTGCTATATTGTTGTGTTGTACTCTCCCAAATACCCACCTCTCTCCCCACATTCAAATCTCTTCCCATCAATTTTTTTTCAAAGTTTGACTTCATATCCTTTTTAACAAATCCACTTCTATCGCTTTACTGCCTTTATTACTCCATTCTGCCACTCTTCTAGGCCCTGAAGACGCCTCAGCAGGCCTGTGACGTGGAAAGCATTATTCTAAATCTGGCAGGAGTCATCATGGTGCAAAGAGATAGTTCTGGCCCTCAGATCCGGGAGAAGGACAGCAATCCCAGTCAAAGGAAGCCTGTGAGTAAATGCCAATGGGATGGAACTCTCGTTTTCAATCACCTAAAATCCCCTTGATTGTAAGCTCATTATGGGCGGGGAACACATCCGCTAATTGTGTTGTACTCTCCTCAGTGCTCTGCAAATAGTAAGCACTCAATAAATATCATTGATTGATCCATTGCTCTGCACACAGCAAGTGGGCAGTATAGATATTATTGATCCATTGCCAGGAGGTATTCCTGGTTATGCCATCCCTTCAGCGACCTCAGCACCTGTGGATTGGTTTATGTATTTTTTTTGTTCATCCACCTTTGCTTGTATTTTTTATTTATTCTTATGCCAGGATCATCATCATCAGGAGCATTTATCGAGCTCTTACTGCCTACAAAGCATTGCACTAAATGCTTGGGAGAGTACAATACAACAGAGTTAATAGACACATTCCTTGCCCACAACAGGTTGTTCTTTTAACTATTGTGTTTTTCCTCCTCATTAACCCGAGATCGTGGGTGACAGAGGTCGTGCCTTATATTTCTTTTGTCTGTTCCATAATCCCTTAATTCGTGGCTCTAATCCTTACTTGTGGTTCAGTGGAGTGAGCACTTCTATGGGAATAATAATAATAGCAATGTGGTGTTTGCTAAGTACTCACTATGTGCCAGACACTGTACTAAGCGCTGGGGTGGATACAAACAAATCGGTTGGACTCATGTTCCATGTGAGTCCCAGACTAAGCCCCTCCTTGTCCTCAGTTTGCCCTCCCCTCCCCATCACCCCGACTTGCTCCCTTTGCTTTATCCCCCCTCCCCGCCCCACAGCACTTGAATAAATATGTACATATCTATAATTCTGTTTATATTAATGCCTGCTTACTTATTTTGATGAGTATATATATATATATATATATATATCGATAATTCTGTTTATATTGATGCTACTGATGCCTGTTTACTTGTTTTAATGTTGGTATTTGTTAAGCGCTTACTATGTGCCGAGCACTGTTCTAAACGCTGGGGTAGACATAGGGGAATCAGGTTGTCCCACGTGGGGCTCACAGTCTTCATCCCCATTTTACAGATGAGGGAACTGAGGCACAGAGAAGTTGTGACTTGCCCACAGTCACACAGCCGACAAGTGGCAGAGCTGGGATTCGAACTCATGAGCCCTGACTCCAAAGCCCGTGCTCTTTCCACTGAGCCACGGTAGCCTCCCCGTTTTGATGCCTGTCTCCCCCGCTTCTAGCCTGTGAACCCATTGTGGGCAGGGATTGTCTCTCTTTGCTGCTGAATTGTACTTTCCAAGAGCTTAGTACAGTGCTCTACACACAGTAAGCGCTCAATCAGTACAACTGAAAGAATGGATAAATGAATGCCTCACTGTTTCAATCCCCATTGTGCAGATGAGGGAACTGAGGCCCAGAGAAGTGAAGTGACTTGCCCAAGCTCACATAAGCAGACCAGCATTGGAGCCGGGATTGAGGGCATTTCATCATTCATTCCGTTGTATCTATTAAGCGCTTACTGTGTACAGAGGACTGTACTCAGCGCTTGAGAAAATAAAGTGACAATCCCTTCCCACAATGAGCTCACAGTCTAGAGGGATGTGACGCAGGCGGAAATGGTCAACGACTATTCCGGCTACTCGTCAGATGCTGATTTGCTGGATCGTGGCATATAGGAATGTGGTATCTCTGTGTTTCTTTGCCACTTCACAGAATTTAATGCAGAACAATAATAATTAAGAGCAAGTGACCCAGCTGATCCATCAGTGGTATTTCTTAAGTACTTACTGTGTGCCAAGCACTGTATTTAAGTGTTTGGGAGAGTATAATGCAACAGAGTTAGTAGATATTTTCCCTGCCCACAAGGATCTTACGGTCTAGATTGCTCTTCATTATCCCCCTTCTTGTTTGGAGGGAAAATGGGGTAGCCTGGGCTAGTGGAAACATCAGGAGACTGAGGCCCAGAGAATCTGAGTCCTCATTCCAATTCAGCCCCTCTGCTGGGAGGTTTACGGCCAGTTTCTTATCTTCTCTCAGCCTCAGTTTCCTCATCTGTAAAATGGGGATAAAATACCTGCTCTCCCACCTTCTTAACCTCTGAGCCCAATGTGGGACATAGACCTGAATGATCTGATGATCTATCCCAGTGCTTAGTAGAGTATTTGGCTTCCAGTAAGTTCCTAATAATTACAGTGACTATTACTAGGTCTGAGAAGGGCTTTTAAAAAAGAAAATCCACTATTTCAGCTTTCCCCATAGTATAGATTAACATTTGGAGCTATTTGCTTCCCCAGGCATCATAATTCTTTAAAAGTACTTTTTCCTCCAAATCATAAGACGATTTTTCATCTAACAAAACAAATCCATCAGCAGAGAAAACAAATTGGTTTCAAATAAGCCGAGAAAGGAAAATCAGTTCTTGCTCCCACAGGAAAAGGAATGCATATTAATTAAGCCATCTTTATAAAGGTGCTAAAGTTTAGTAACTTGATTTCTTTAGCACCTTTAGAGCAGTCAGATGGTTGAGATTACTCAGTCATACAGGCAGCAACTACCTGATACAAAAAAAAAAAATGCTTTTAAGGAAGGAACTAACTAGCACATTCGGATGCAGCGTGGCTCAGTGGAAAGAGCACGGGCTTGGGAGTCAGAGGTCGAGTTCGAATCCCGGATCTGCCACTGGTCAGCTGTGTGACTGTGGGCAAGTCACTGAACTTCTCGGTGCCTCAGTTACCTCATCTGTAAAATGGGGATTAACTGTGAGCCTCACATGGGACAACCTGATTACCCTGTACCTACCCCAGCTCTTAGAACAGTGCCCGGCACATAATAAGCGCTTAACAAATACCAACATTATTATTATGTGAGTATTATTAGCTTAAAATGGGAACCAAATCCACTCCAGGAATATTTTGTCAGAAATGTGTTTCAAAACCGATAAGGGGAGCTGGTTCGTAGTTGGCTATCCATTGGGAAAATGGTGTAGATGATGCATATATTAGGTGTCGAAGCCACGTGTTAAACACAGAGCTGGAAAGAAGATAATCAAAATTTACACAGCTCCGGTCCCACCCAAGGCTCACCATCATAACAGCCAGGGGAGTTGGAATCCTATTTCCATTTTGCAGGTGAGAACACTGAGACCCAGAGAGGTTGAAAGATTCACTCCCTCTGCAACCTGCTTCTCTGCTTGCCTAAGGAACTTCTGACTGGATTATAGGTGGGCCTGAACACCCCTATCTGATCTTGCTCCACCTGACAATAATAATAATGATGGTATTTATTAAGCGTTTACTATATGCCAAGCGCTGTTCTAAGCACTGGGGTAGAGCAGAACGTGGCTTAGCGGGAAAGAGCCCAGGTTTGGGAGTCAGAGACTGTGGGTTCTAATCCCTGAATCGCCACTTATCAGCCGTGTGATGTTGGGCAATTCACTTAACTTCTCGGTGCCTCAGTTACCTCGTCTGTAAAATGGGGATTCCGACTGTGAGGTGCACGTGAGACAACCTGACTCCCTTGTATCTACCCCAGTGCTTAGAATAGTGCTTGGCACATAGTAGGCACTTAACAAATACCATCATTATTATCATTAACATTACTATAATAAGGTAATCAGGTTGTCCCACATGGGGCTCACAGTCTTAATCTCCATTTTACAAATGAGGTAACTGAGGCACAGAGAAGTGAAATGGCTTGCTCAAGGTCACACAGCAGACAAGTGGCGGAGTTGGTATTAGAACCCATGTCCTCTGACTCCCGAGCCCGGGCTCTTTCCACTAAGCCGTTGCTTCTGCACCTAGTCGAAGGGATTGATTTATGAACGAGCTGGGTAGTCTGAGTGGTTCCTGTAGATGGGATCTGATTCGTTCGATTCCTCTTCTGTTCATAGGATGCAATCCCGTGTGGATAATTTCCATTATTAAAACAAGCACGTCTGCTCCACCTTACCAGATATAGTAGGAGTTGGGAGCCCGTGACTGGTGGCTAGGAAGAGGTCAAAGTCTAGTTTCGTGAAATAATAATAATAATGATGGTATTTGTTAAGCACTTACTATGTGCCAAGCACAGTTCTAAGCCCTTATTATTCTTATTATGTGCCAGGCACTGTTCTACGCACTGGGGTGGATTCTAAGAAATCAGGTTGTCCCACGTGGGGCTTACAGTCTTAATCCCCATTTTACAGATGAGGTAAGTGAGGCACAGAGAAGTAAATGAGTTGCCCAAAGCCACACAGCTGACAAGTGGCAGAGTTGGGATTAGAACCCATGACCTCTGACTCCCAAACCCGTGCTCTTTCCACTGAGCCACGCTGCTTCCCTTAAACTTGAAGGGAATTCCCTTGAAACGGACCCTTTCCTTTTCTCCAGTGCTTCCAGCTGGGCAAGTTATCGTGATGTCTCTCCAGTAACTCGCCCCAAGCCCCTCTAGCCCATCCCAGGGTCTTTGCTCCCAACCTACCTTGCCTCACCAGGAGGGAAGGAGGGAAACTGAGGCAGCCAGCTACTTCCACCCAACGTGGAATGCCGGCCAAACCGTCGTGGCTGCTGTAGCGGAGAAAGTCAGTGGGGCTGCAGGGGTGACCGATCGATTCTGTGCTCTGAGGTTGATTCCCCGCTGTGGATTTGTCCATGTCTTTCATTTTGTTTCAGAGTTTTTATTGTTTCATCTTTCCTCGTGTGTCTGTAAACTCCTTGAGGGCAGGGTTGCATCTATGCACTGTATCGTACTCTCTCAGGGGCTTAATAGAGTGTTCTGCACAGAGAAAGTGTTCGATAAATTCATTTTTGATTGCTTGTCACCAGTATCCTTTCGCCTGTTATAGTCTTAGATTGTGAATTTGTGTAATTCACTTATATATACATTAAGCATCTAAGCTAATTAGCACTGAACAAATACTGTTGTTACTATTATCGTTATTATTATTATTACCACTGGGACCAAGGTGATTATGGTACTTGTTAAGCGCTTACTATGTGCCAAACACTATTCTAAGCTCTGGCGTAGATACCAAGTAATCAGGTTGGACACAGTCCCTGTCCCCGTGGGTCTCACATTCTTAATCCCCATTTTACAGGTGAGGTAACTGAGGCCCGGAGAAGTTAATCGACTTGCCCAAGGTCACACAACGGATGTGTGGTGGAGCCGTAATTAGAACCCAGGACCTTCTGACTCCCAGGCTCTATCCACTGGGCCACGCTGCATGAGCCTCTCTGAGGCTGGATCACAGGTCAACTAGCCCCATCCTAACAGCAAACCGTGGAATGCTCCAATAAGTTTCAGGACATTAGAGACTGATCGTCTGCCATCAATCAAAGGATTTAATGGAAAACAGTAAAAGTAAACCCAGATGTATACCTTTCCATTTCCAGATAAAATTTGCTTAATTAATGCTGTCCTATTCCCAGCTTCAAGGAATTGGGTGACTTTAATTATCCCCTAACAGAACTTTAGAAAGGGAAACGACAACATTCTTAAATTAAACAGAAACCCATATTTCATTCATGAATTTTACTTTACTGCTTATTGTCCTATATAATTTTCAAAGAGATTCTGCATGCCAAATAGACATTTGTGTATCATTAAATTCCGATAGCGGGAACAAGATTGCTGACAAGCAAGATGAAATATAATTTTCCGAGGGATTGACTGTAAATCCATGCTCTCATTCCCTTTAAGCAACCATAACACAGATACATAAATACAGTCCTGCGAGACGTCGAATACGGAGCGTCGTCATTTACGATCTTCTCGTTTTCTTCTTTTTACCTTAAACCTGGAGAGCTATACGGAGTAACTGGGAAGCCCCGCTTCTCTCCCTAGGCTCTGCACTCTTGCTTCGAATGCAATCTTGAGTCTTGAGTAACGACAGCTACACCGTCGCCGCTGAGCTCAGCCCTCTGCTCCTCCGCACTCATTTCTACCCGGCATCAGCATTAGGTCACCAGGTTCCAGAGCGGGCAAGTGGCAGAGCCAGGATTAGAACCCACATCTCCTGACTCCTGGTCTGAGCTCCTTCCGCTCGGCCACCGCCCTTCTTCGGGGATTATATGATCCAGTGCCATTTAGATAGTCTGAAAACAGAAGTTAAAAAGGAAAAAAGAAACAGGAGATGATTCATTACCTCTTTTCAGAGAAGGGTCGGCGGTTTCAAGAACTTGAGAAAAAAGAATAGAAGACAAGGAGTGGATAGTGGATAGGCCTAGTGGATAGTGCCGAATTGCATATTCCAAGCGCTTCGTACAGTGCTCTGCACTTAGTAAGCTCTCAATAAATACTATTGAATGAATGAATGCTAGAGCACAGGCCCGAGAGTCAAAGGTTTCTAATCCCTGCCACTTGTCTCCTCTATGAATTAGAGAATTTTGCTAAGTACTGGGTTAGATACGAGATAATCATGTTGCTTGAAGATACTGTACTATTTACAGCATTTTTCCTTAGCAGCTTTGACTTTTGGGCTTTGTTTCGTTTTGTTAACAGTTGTGTAAGCAGCCCGTGAAGAACCGTGAGAGCTTCAGGGAAGATCAAATCCATAAGTTGACTGAAGGTGGGTGGGCGAGGTATTGTTTTTGATTTGCAAACAATTGGACATATTTATGAAGGCTACTATAGAAATCAACAACAGTATTGAATGTTTTGTTTTAACTGAAGGCCCGCTTTTTCAGCTGAGGAACACGGAGATCAGAACATGAGGACAAGAGCTTAAGTGAAAAAAAATCGGAATCTGAAAAATGTGGAATTTGAGGAAGAAAATGAAAGAGAGGCACTACTTAGACCCTACAGAGCCGGCAGAAGGTAAAAAGAACCTCTTAGGTGCTCAGAGATTAAAATGTC
Source organism: Ornithorhynchus anatinus (assembly GCF_004115215.2). NCBI lineage: Eukaryota > Metazoa > Chordata > Mammalia > Monotremata > Ornithorhynchidae > Ornithorhynchus > Ornithorhynchus anatinus. The sequence continues at coordinate 3,535,657 of NC_041737.1, forward strand.
AATTTCAGGAATAACAGGGTTGCTAATTGCAAGCAGAGGGTGAGAGAGAAAAAAAGGGGGAGGTGATAATGGGATGCTGCTCCCAGAGCATAAATGACTGCTGTGATTTGGGAGAGAATGATCGGGCTGCGCTGGCATTACAGGAGAGGAGACAGAGGGGGATGTGGAAAAGGGGTAAAGAAAGGGGATCAAGACAAGTAAAAAGAAGTCTTGAAAAGTAAAACTTGCTCGTTTCAATCGGTTTTGTTATCCTTCGGAGGAAAACACAACCACGATCTGTTTAAATGGGTCGTCTAGATTGCAGAGGGATTTGTTTACTAGTCTATAATTTGATAACATGGTTGAATCTGCCAGTCATGTCCTCAGGCAGAAAGGAGGAGTGGCTCTTTCCCCACTGCACTTATGTTCAATTAGTCAATCTATCGTGGCATTTAGACTCTAGATTGCAATCTCCTTGTGGACAGAAAATGTGTCTACCATCTCCCCCACACTTAGTACAGTGCTCATATCTGCCAGTTGTCAGGTATGTCAGTTGAATAGAATCGGAAGAGAAAAAAGCTGGGGATAAAGTTTTGGCCAAGGGAGACTTTCTGGATGTGTTTGTTTATTGGTCTAGTGTACTCTCCTGAGTGCTTAGTTCAGTGCTTTGCACCCAGCGATGGCTCAGTGGAAAGAGCCCGGGCTTTGGCGTCAGAGGTCATGGGTTCGAATACAGCCCCTGACACTTGTCAGCTGTGTGACTGTGAGCAAGTCACTTCACTTCTCTGTGCCTCAGTTCTCTCATCTGTAAAATGGGGATTAAGACCGTGAGCCTCACGTAGGACAAGCTGATTATCCTGTAACTACCCCAGTGCTTAGAACAGTGCTCTGCACATAGTAAGCGCTTTACCCCTTTCCCCACCTTCCTCTCTTCTCCCCTATCCCTTCTCCTCCCCTCAGCACTGTGCTCGTCTCCTCATCGGTATATATTTTTATTACCCTTTTTATTTTGTTAATGAGATGTACGTGCCCTTGATTCTATTTATTGCTATTGTTTTTGCCTGTCTGTCTCCCCCGATTAGACTGTAAGCCTGTCAATGGTCAGGGATTGTCTCTATCTGTTGCCTAATTGTCCATTCCATGTGCTTAGTACAGTGCTCTGCACATAGTAAGCGCTCAATAAATACTATTGAATGAATAATGGCAATAGGGCTTCTTGTTTTAAAAGTAGGATCCAGTCAATCATATTTATTGTTTGCTGTGTGCAGAGCACTGAACTAAGCACTCGGGAGAGTACAATAGAGCAATAAACAGACACATCCAGAAAGTCTCCCTTGGCCAAAACTTTATCCCCAGCTTTTTTCTCTTCCGTTTCTAGCCAACTGACATATCTGACAATTGACAAATTTCAGATATGGATTAGAAGAAGCCACACTATTAATATTATGCACATGTTATTGGTGTCATTAGAACTCTTACAATGATGCATTAGAATACTCTGAAATTGATTCCATCATCCCGACCTCCAACCAATCTCTCCCCCGCCCCCACCCCCTATGATATTGCAACTCAGCAAATTGAAGAAAATAAATATCTCATAATTCACCGGAACATTAACAAAAACACTTACCGTAGCTTGAAGCTGTAGGAAACCTTCGAGATCCACACTCTTAACATTTGCCAACGCGGATTGCACTTGGAAGGATCCCGAAGGTTAAAGGGAGCTGGGAAGGAGTCAGAAAAATCATCTTGTGAAAATTCCCATGAAAACACACTTGGATTCAATCTGTAAATTTTATAAATGACCACATCTGTCAGATATCCGATGCGAGAATGGAAAATACACATTCTCCGTACCGTGACATGTATCCTGATTTTAATTTCCGTTGTCAAATATAAAGGGAGGATCACATTTTCCCAAAACATGCTAATATGGAAAATAAAGGGGTTGTTTCATTTAGGCTTTTTCTTTGTAACCCTACAGGGGGAAGGCCAAGAGACAAAAATGGTAACAAATATTTGTCAAGCGCTTACTATGTGCCAGATATGTACTGTCCTACACGCTGGGGTGGATACAAGCTATTCAGGTTGGACACCGTCCCTGTTCCTCGTGGGGCTCAGAGTCTCGATCCCCATTTTACAGATGAGGGAACTGAGGCACAGAGAACTTGTGACTAGCAATAGGCACTACAAATAGCCATCGCGTTTGCAGAAAAGCACATCATTTTGTATGGTTGCGATATCAGTCCCCTATAGTTTTTTTGGCCCCATGCCCATTCAGAGATAAACTTCATTTTCCCTGACATCACCTTGAAATATGAGGTAGAGCACTATGTTGGAGAAGATTGAAAACTCCTGTGGGGCAAGAAGAGTATCAGGTCCCTTCAGCCCTCCTGAAATTTTGCCCTCCATCTACTATTTGTATCCTTATCTTTATCTTATCTTGAGAAGCAGCGTGGCTCAGTGGAAAGAGCCCGGGCTTGGGAGTCAGAGGTGATGGGTTCGAATCCTCGCTCGGCCACTTGTCAGCTGTGTGGCTGTGGATAAGTCACTTAACTTCTCTGTGCCTCAGTTACCTCATCCGCAAAATGGGGATTAAGACTGCGAGCCTGACGTGGGACAACCTGATGACCCTGTAGCTACCCCAGTGCTTAGAACAGTGCTCTGCACATAGTAAGCGCTTAACAAATACCAACGTTATTATTATTATTTATACACCATTTCCTGCTCCCTTCTGTAATTTGTTTGGGCATCTGTCCCTTCTGCTAGATTTTAAACTTCTAGAGGACCACGATGATGTTGACGAATTCTACTGTGAATCACACTTCCTCCAAGAGGCCTTCCCCAGCTAACCCCTCATTGCTGAGAAGCAGCATGGCATGATTAGACTGTAAACTCATCACTGGGCAGGGATTCTCTCTTATCTGTTGCCGAATTGTACATTCCAAGTGCTTAGTACAGTGCTCTGCACATAGTAAACGCTCAAAAAATACTATTGATTGAATAGTGGATAGAGCTCGGGCCTGGGAGTCAGAAGATCCTGGGTTCTAATCCCAGCTCTGCCACTTGTCGTATGTGTGACTTAGTCACTTCACTTCTCTGTGCTTCACTTCCCTCATCTGTAAAATGGGGATGAGACTGTGAGCCCCACGTGGGACAGTGACTGTGTCCAATCTGATTTGCTTGTATCCACCCCAGTGCTTAGTACAGTGCCTAGCACATAGTAAGTGCTTAACAAATACCACAATTATTATTACTTTACATACACAACTTTATGTTCAGGAATCAGCGTAGCCTAATGGATAAAGCACAAGCCCGGGAGTCAGTGGCCCTGGGTTTGAATTCCAGCTCCACCACTATTTGCTGTGCGATCTTGGGCCACTCATGTCACTTCTCTGTGCCCCAGTTACCTCATCTACAAAATGGGGATTCATTATCTGCTCTTCTTCCTATCTAGACCGTAAGCCCCATGTGAGATCTGATTATCTTGTATTGCCCCAGCATTCAGTACAGTGCTTCAATCAGCCAATAAATCCATCATATTTATTGAGCATATACTGTGTGCACAGCACCGTTCTGAGTGCTTGGAAGAGTACAACACAATAATAAAACAGACATATAAACACTTAACTCATAACATGTTTATCACTATTATTAACTCACCAAATGAACTTATTCATCATGGGGGGTAAAAAGCGTTTTCAAAATCCAGAAATACTAAAACCCCAAACATTTTCATAAAAACTGCAGTGTCCATTCTCCCCGCAAATCGTCATCTCCTGGGAAATTACCAAGTAATCCCTTCCAGAATTTTTTATTGCCCTGGTTAGATCAACTGGATAGCGCTTATGTATATATCTTGATATTCTATTGCTTCATTCTATCTGTAATTAATTTTAGCTTCTGCCCCAGCTGCTAAGAGGACAAGGGTTGTCTCTGCCAATCTGAGAGTACTCTCCCAAGCATTTATCCCAGTGTTCTGCACCCACTTGGCTTTCATTAAATACTTTTGATAGTTAGATGAGGGGGGTCCACTTTTCCCCCGGATAAAGCTATGAATAAAATAAAAATGAGGTGCTTGTTTGATAAAGCCAAGAGTCTCCAACCCAAACAACCTAATCGGTGAATCAATTCTGGAATTCGTTGAATATTCACTATGTGCCAAGTATTACGTTCAGCATGAGGAGCGATAGAAAATCATCAGAAGGGACACCGGGCCTGCAGTCTTATCGATGGGAGAGCAGGCATCTCGTCCCCAATCAGGCAGCCCAGAGAGGTTAAGTGACTTGCCCAAGGTAACAGAAGTACAAGACCGAGCAGCAGACCAGCTCCAGGACTAGCCCTGGAACCCAGCTGTTCCGATTTGAAGCTCTTTGCCCTCCTCTCATGCCCAGATTCTGCCAGAGAACAATGAAAGCCACTCCCCGAAGGAAGAAAATCCTGACTGTTCATGCATTCGAATTAAACTCTTCAAAACGTTGGAAGAATGTACAGCGCTTGGACATTAATCACTTTTCTAAATACACTGCACAGAAAACTGTACTTCTTCTTATTTTCTGGGCTATCACATTGTGTTTGACACATTGATTTTGTCCTTCATGCTGAGTTACATATCGCCTTCAGGGCCGGATGGAGGGGGGGTGGTGGGAAAGACAGCGTCGCTGGGTTGCATTAGCAGTTCCATACATCATTTTTCACACATGACTCAGCAGAGATAGAGCCGGAAGACAATTACTGTTTGGTGAGCAGAATTCATGCATCCACCAGCACATTCAGGAGCATCGTTCGAAGGAAGGATTCTTAATCCCTTTGCATGGCGAAATGCAATGTGGAAACCTGAAGGAATGCCTGTCACTTAAGAATAGTTTTGTCTGTTCAGAAAGACTTCAAACGGTTGAAACGACTGTAGTCACCGGAAGCAATTATTGGTCTGGTGACCTACGGGTCGGATTGCAGGTGATGAGGGGATTCATTCATTCACTCAGTCGTATTTACTGAGCGCTGACTGTGTGCAGAGCACTGTATTAAGAGCTTGGAAAGTACAATTTGGCAACAAATACAGACAATCCCTACCCAACAACGGGCTCACGGTCGAGAAGGAGGGAGACAAAACAAAACAGGTAGAGAGCTATCAATAGCATCGATATCAATAAATAGATTCTTGAACATAAATAGGTAGTGATTAGGCTAATGATAATGATTGTTACAATATGCTTACTGTGTATCGAGCACCTGGGCTAAGTGCAGAGGGAAATATGTGGTAATCGTATCAGATACAATCTCAGACCCACACAGGACTCACAGGCTAAGAGAAAAGGGGAAGAACTACTTCAGTGCTCTGCACACAATAAGTGCTCAATAAATACCACTGACTGATTTCTTGTATCTTCAAATTATAGATGAGAGAAGTAAAGGGACTCGCCCAGGCTCTACACAGCAGATCAGGGGCTGAACTGGGCTAGGATCTGGCTCCCAGTACGGTGCTCTTTCCACTCGGCTTCCCTGCTCACTGTGATAATTATCAGGAGAAGCAGCATGGCCTAGTGGAAAGGGAACGGGCCCAGGAGTCAGAAGGACCTGGATTCTAATCCCAGCTCCGCCCCTTGTCTGCTGTGTGACCTTGAGCAAGTCACGTCACTTCTTTATGCCTCAGTTATTTCATCTGTAAAATGGGGTTAAACGCTGTGAGCCATGTGGGACATGGACTGTGTCCATCCTGATTTTCTTACTTACTATGAGCCAAGCATTGCATAAAGCACTGGGGTAGATACAAAGCAGGTTGGAGACAGTACCTTTCCCACAGGGGGCTCCCACTCTAAGCCTTATGCCGGATATTATACTAGGTTTTCGGGAGAGTGTGTTGAAATTAGTAGATGTGATTCCCTGCCTTCAATGAACTTTCAATCTAGTGGACTAACTAGTTGTTACTTAAAAAAAATTACAAATATCTTGGAAATATTTAAGATATTACCATCTATCTTCAAAATTCTTATCCTTAAGCTAAAGTCCTCCATTTCTATTTTGGGGGGAAAGAAACAAGGCCAGCGAGGACAAGAATAAAGCATTCTAAGCCTTAGACACTTTTCACCCTGGAGCCCGACGTTATTAATAAATATGAAAACCCAGTCACATGTACACCGCACACTGCCTAGCTAACAGATAAATCTGTGGGAAACTAAATCAACCCAGCAGAGTTTATAGCAGTTGGGATAGGATAATTTCTTTTCTGATTCGCCCACCCAAGAACATTATTGCACTACAAAAAACCTGTGTTCAATTTAGTTCTTTCATCTCTGGTTTATTGAAATTGAGTCATCAAATATCTTCTAACAGGAATAGAATATAAGGCTTGGTTAGTTTCTCACCTCTGAGAGGGGGCAAATAGGATGAGGAAGAAATGTTAAAGAAAATGATGAATACCTCCTAGGACCTGTGGATCTGCATTTTCTCCCGGGAACTTGGGAAGCCTTTATGAAGGGATTACCGGTTCTTCATAATGAAATGAGAGACGATGCATTTTTGGAGATTTCTGTCAGCCACTACTCGTCAGTCTCTAGATCAGACCTGCATGGGATTGTGGTAAACTCTCCGAGGCCAAAGCATGGAACAGGGAGTTCTTTTACAATGCTGGGGTTGGGTTACAGGCAGGTAGCATGTCTACAAACTCTTTTACACTGTACTCTCCTAAACACTCAGTACAGTGCTCTGCAGACAGTAAGTGCTCAATAAATACTCTTGGTTGCCTTCTTGAAAAATCTGTGTTTCGGGAGAACCGCATTACAGTATCCGTTGACTCAGTGGGATTTGGTTGGGTGAGGGATTGATGATTTGGGATGTCACTGTGACTGACACTTTTCAATACTAACTCCCAGATTATCGTGACGTCCATAACTACCAGAAGGCTTTCCACCCTGGCCACTCATTGTTATTTTACCCTAACAGAATTGCAGAAACACAAATGAAAGCAAGGTCCTTTTAGGCACGGGGCCATCGGGCTGAGACAGAGTCTGGTAAATGTAGCACCATCAGTCGCGACCAACGTCACGGAAACACTCACGACTGTTTCTTCCTGGACTGAATCTACTTATGCCAATTTATGGAGCAGATTCAACGGGAAGAGGCTGATGCTATGGGGAAGAACACTCCCTAATTCTTCCACTGCGTTATTTCTGAATCAGGCGATGAAAAAATATATTAGAGCAGAGCTGGGTGCAACTGCAGCTCATTCATTTACAAAGTGTATGTTCCCATTTGATCAGACTTCGGAATTAAGGGCAATTGAAGCCAAACTAAATCTGATGCCCTTTCAAATTGTTGTTGTTGTCTTATGCTGTCTAGTCGTGTCCCACCCATAGCAATGCCATGGACACCTCTCTCCTACAATGCCCCACTTCCATCTGCAATCATTCTGATAGTGGATCCAGAGAATTTTCTTGGTAAAAATATGGAAGAGGTTTACTACGGCCTCCTTCCGCGCAGTATACCTGAGTCTTCGCCCTCGACTCTCTCCTGTGCCGCTGCTGCTCAGCCCAGGGAAGTTTTGGCTTGTAGCAGATTTCCTGCCACTCGCTAGCCACTGCCCAAGCTAGGCATGGAATGGATATTCCTCTGCTTGACTCTCCTTCCCATAGTTGAGACTGGACTGGAAGCTCTCCAGGTATGACCCTGAGAGGTTGACCTTTCAAATGCAGACCTATAAAAACTCCTGCGATTCAAGGAAACTAATATGTGCAAACCGTGTTCATTAACGTATGGGAAAGATTTGAGGCAGATGTTTTGATTTGACTGGTTTTGAGCCAAGCAATTCCAAGAGTCGGGTTCAATTAATCCATTTTCTTAACATAGAACAGTTAAACACCCCCCCCCCCCCACCAGAACATGTGAAAAACAGTACTCTGGGTGCTGAAGAAGAAGAAAGTTTTGTGCCATAGCTTTCATATTTATTGTAACCAACCCTGATGGGGAAGTCACCATCTGCATTTGGGGAATGTTTATAAATTGACCTTGCTTCGGCCTACCTAAGAGACAATGAAAAGGGGACAGTTATTTTTACACTTAATGATGCAGGAGAGAATATGATTCTCCTGCAGATGAGGTAACTGAGGCACAGAGAAGTTAAACGACTTACCCAAGGTCACACTGCAGACAGGTGGCGGAGTGGGGATTAGAACCCAAGACCTATATCCCCCATTTTGGAGGATAGAGGTCAGAGAGCTATCTCAAAATGACAAAGTTTTGAAAGAAATATTAGCATTGATATTAGCACTAGTGAGAAAGTGTGCTCAAACAGTAGTGTTTTAGGGTGGGGGGCTGCATGTAGTCATGAAATAACTGGGTCTCTAGAGAGTAAAAGAGAGCATATAGTTCTCCGAGGATAACCTTGAAAATTTGGAGAAGTGATCTTCTTCAGCTTTGGAGAGGGTATAGGTAGAGGGGAAAAATTGCGTATGTCATAGTTTCCTACTCCCGAATTGTAATTTTCATAGAATTCACAAAGTGAGGCATACTCTTTTGGTAAAGGGCTCAGAGGGATCATATAGATAAATCCTGTATTTCCTGAAAACATTATCATTTAATCAGAGGTAGGTAGTGCTTTTGATCCCAAGTCTTTGAGCAGAAATTAGAAAGCTATATGGGAAACTAGGAAAAAAAAATAGTAATATGTGTCCTGGATTCATAGCGCACTTCTGGGCATATAGTTGAAAGTTAATTTTCCTCTGTTGCTCACGCTAAAGTAAGATAAATCTCTTTGTGTCACCATAATATTGTAACATTAAGATGCTTTTTCCTCCTAATTCAAAATTAGATGAAATTATATCAATTTATGCTCTCAATACAGCTTGTTTATATAATCATATTCATATACCTATAGATGACATAGATTTATTGTAAATTCCTCCATGAATTCATGAAGGGCATTGCCTTCTAATTACTTAAATATTAGAGGATTTGCTTTCACAGAGTGCAACTCAAAAATGAAAGGAAGAAAGACAAAAAAAGATGTTTCAAGGACAAATAATTCATCTCTTCCTTTTGTATGGGGAAGATGAATTCTCTAGCCTTGAAGCGTCACAGATCTCTTTGTAAATGGGAGCAGGAGAAATAATGATTGTCAGCAAATCTCCGTTATGGAAAGTGGATATTGTTCAAGCTTAGCCTGATGTATTAATTTAGCAGCTAACTTAGCTATCTTGTAAACTTCATATCAATAGATCTCCATCTATATGAATTTCTGAAAATTTCTAGCAGCAGTTAGTCCTCTTTATATCCCATTAGTAGAATAAGGTCCACAAAAACTTTGATTTCAATCATCAAGTGGATAGTATTTTTTTGAGCAGCGGTTGTATGCAGAATACCCCGACGGAAGTTTAGCCACACGACCAGAAAATCAGCTATTGAGAAAGAACACCACCCATTCTACTTGTTGTTTATGCTTTCTCGGTGTCTTCCTGGGTTCTGTTTAGACTTTAAACCAAATGGTCCCCTCATATATCACCTGCTTTTTAAAAGTAAATTAGAGTCATTTACGAAATTAGCTGCTGACTCTTCTGATACAGTGCAATACAATGGAACTTTGTTCCATTGAAGATATAGATAGGCGCTTGATCGTCCTCATAAATAATGGTATTGGTTAAGCGCTTACTATGTGCAAAACACTGTTCTAAGCACTGGGGTACATACAAGGTAACCAGGTTGTCCCACATGGGGCTCACAGTGTAAATTCCCATTTTACAGATGAGGCAACTGAGGCCCAGAGAAGTGAAGTGACTTGCCCAAAGTCACACAGCTGACAAGCGGCAGAGCGGGGATTAGAATCCATGACCTCTGACTCCCAAGCCCGGGCTATTTCCGGGCTTCTCTAAATGTGAAGATTACTCCGATTTTTGAACCGAGGCCCAGCAAGTTAATGGTTACGCTGCATTTTGAGGTACTATGCATTAATCTTAAAGACTTATGCTGTCCAAAGAAAGTCATCTTTCCAAAGATTCCCTCAACCCGCTGCACTCATTTTCCAGGAAGCGATGAAGCAGCAAAAATGGGATTCTGCTATAGAGATGAATGTACTGTAACAAAATCACCCGGGTGAATTCACTTGTGAACTTAGGGATCCACCAGGACCTCTCCAGCTGATCTGAGTAAAACGTCGCTGGGGTTGAGTGTGGTAGCACGCTCACTTTAAATCTGAATTGGCTGGTTGAGCCACTCAGCTGAACCTCTGGTTGTAAAATGGAAGACGGAGGGGCATTGCGACTCAAGACCAGAGTCAGGAGGAAGTGAAGTAGTTGTGCTCATCTGGGCCCTAAATCTTCCGAACTCAGATGGATTTAGAACAGTAAAGACATTCAGGGGAACTTCAACGTTTCCTGAGGAAATTAGTGGAGATTCTCAGCAGAACCCCACAAAGAGTTTGCCCTGGATCTTGTACACTCTCAAAGGTAAGAGAACTCTCATCTGGAGGAACTTTTTTATGGTTTTTTTTTTTAAATACCACCGATTGATTTATGGTGGGGCTTGAGGGGTGTTCTAGTGGGAGCCAGAAGTCCCAGGTCCAACATTGGCCTACTTTCTAAGCTTCAGTTTTCTCAGTGGCAGAATGGAGATAAAATCGACTGGGGGCCCCCTGTGAAATGGGGACAGTGCTCAATAATTATTTTTATTATTAACATTACTATTACATGGTCGAGCCAGTCCTGGCTATGTTGATGTTACTGCCTTCTACATTATTTCTGGATACTTTATCTTGTTTGTTATATTGACTACCAAATATTCCAATATGGTTGGAGTGTTTGAATTTCATATTGTGCCCAACTAGCTTGGTGTTAGAAAACTCACCCAAGTTCCTTCATTGGAAGCCATTTCAGTCCAGCATGGAGTTCATTCCCTGGTTCATTCATTCATGCCGCAAACATTGCAACCTCGTGACATACATATTTTCCTATTTCTAGGCACAGTCTGCCATATTTTTAGCCTTAGATTTACATTTCTTGAACTTGGTTTTTGACATACTTCAATATATTGTTGCTAAAATGTTTAGTGAAATGTTATTTAGCCAGCGGGGTTTCAAAGATGTGAATGCGTGTAGAGACACCCAGATTCCTTCATTTGACTGGCCTGAAATGTGACTTAAAACTCTAAATACAGAGATAAAATGCATAACTTTCTCATGGGACCTATGCAGTTTCATGTTTGGTAACTTCTTGAAGTATTGCCATTGTGGATTATTTCAAGACTTGTAGTTCCAGAGAAAAGCACTTGTGTGTATGTGAGAAGAGAAATATGTAATCATAGATATTCAGGGATTAATATCTAGATATGACAGTGTTTTGGTAGGTAGATGGTACTTCAAATTTTGTAAAGTACACTGAAAAATCCACTTCATTCTATTTCCCTCAACACGTAATTAATTGCAACTAAACTTTGAGTGTCTAGATTTTGCTTTTGAAAATCAATTATTTTTTTATTGCATCTCACTCTTTATACATAGGTTACAACCCTTACCCAACATCTGTTCCTTTTTACTGGAAGATCCAGTTACTAGTGAACAGAAGGATCTCCCAACATCTGTCATTTTTGAGAACAGAATATTCATAAGTTTTAAATCAATTCCTGCAAATATAGGAGAAAGCACCTTCTTAAAGACCCACATCTAAAAGCAATAGCTTGTGCAAAACTTCTGTAGAGAAAATAATTTCTCAGGTGTGTAAAAACCCTTCATGAAGTCAGGGCACATTCTAAAGTTCAACATCAGGTGTGACAGTCGGGTCGGGGGGACAGAAAAAAAAATATCGTCCAGTTTAAGAACCCAACAGTTTTCCAAAATATTCTTGAGCTTCTGATGAAAAATCAGCATATTTAATAGGACAGAAGTAGAATTTTTGGTAGGCTCAAGCACTGAGAGAAATAAGAGGAATGGGGAAGACTCAGCAAATATCACATTTATCATTATTACAAACGGAGGAATCCAAACTGAATAATTTCTCCTTGTCCCTGCTAAGTGCTTACTATGGGCCAAATACTGTTCTAAGCCCTGAGGTATGTACATGGCCTAGTGGATAGGGCACGGATCTGGGACCCAGCAGAACATGGATTCTAATCCCCGTATCTGCCACTTGTCTGCTGTGTGACCTTGGGCAAGTCACTTCACTGTGCCTCAGTTCCCTCATCTGTAAATGAGGATTAAGACTGTGAGCCCTGTGTGGGACAGGGACTGTCTAACCCAATTATCTTGGAACAGTGTCTGGCAAATAGTAAGCACCTAATAAAATACAATCATTATTATTATTTATTATTATTACAAGGTAATCAAGTAGGACATAGCCCCTGCCCACAGGGGCTCACAGTCTAAGTAGGAGGGAAGCAGGGTTAGAATCCCCATTTTACAGATGAGAAAGCTGAGGCACAGAAGTGAAGTGATTTGTCCAAGGTCCCATGGAAAGCAAGCGTCAGAGGCAGGATTAGAACCCAGGTCCTCTGACTCCCAGGCTGTGCTTTTTCCGCTAGGCCATTCTGCTCCTCTAAATACCTTTCTATCTGTCTCGGTTAGAGTACAAGTTGAATGACGGCAGGCAATGGCACGCCTTAGGTTGTTCTTCCTATGTAGAGAAGCAGCGTGGTTCAGTAGAAAGAGCACAGTCTGGGAGTCAGAGGTCATGGGTTCGAATCGTGACTCTGCCACTTGCTTTCCATGGAACCTTGGACAAGTCACTTCACTTCTCTGTGCCTCAGTTACCTCATCTGTAAAATGGGGATTACCTGGGAGCCTCACGTGGTACAACCTGATTACCCTGTACCTACCCCAGTGCTTAGAACAGTGCTCTGCACATAGTAAGTGCTTAACAAATGCCAACATTATTATTATTATTATGTGCTTTGTAATAAGCATTCCATATTGATGTCTAAGAAAGTACCTTCTGAAATTATAATCAACCTCATTGGGATGATGATTCTATTCTTTAGAATCATTAGGCTCTGGGTTTCTAATAAGCTTAATTACTAACTTAAGGACCTAACATAAAAATGTCTCAACTAGAATGTCACTGTAACTTGTAGGAGGAGAACAGATCTGGGTGTCGGAAGTTTGAAGTTCGGCTTCAGAGCTGTCCATCCCCTTGCCCGCTCCTTCCTCACTTCCCTTCTCTCCTTCTCCAGCCCAGCCCGTACACTCCGCTCCTCTGCCGCTCACCTCCTCACGATCCCTCATTCCTGCCTGTCCCGCCGTCGACCCCTGGCCCACGTCCTGCCCTCGGGCCTGGAATGCCCTCCCTCCTCACCTCTGCCAAACTTACTCTCTTCTCCTCTTCGAAGCCCTACTGAGAGCTCACCTCCTCCAGGAGGCCATCCCAGACTGAGCCCTCCCTTTCTCTCTGCCCCTCCTCCCCACAGCACTTGTGTATATTTGTATATATCATTTATTACTCTATAAATGATGAGCATATACCTATGATTCTATCTATTTTGATGGTATTGATGCCTACTTGTTTTGTTTTGCTGTCTCCCCCGTTTAGACTGTGAGCCCATTGTTGGGCAAGGATTGTCTTTATCTGTTGCTGAATTGTATATTCCAAGTGCTTAGTACAGTGCTCTACACACAGTAAGTGCTCAATAGATATGATTGAATGAATTGAATGAATGAATGTCAGAGTATATGGATTCTAAGCCTGGATTTGGCACTTGCCTTCTTTGTGATCCTGACAAGTCACTAAACTTCTCTGTGTCTCAGTTTTCTCATCTATAAAATGGTGATTCAATACCTGTTCTTCCTCGTACTCAGGCCTGGGTCCAACCTCAATACCTTGAATCTATCCCAGAGCTTAGTGTGGTACGTGGCATATAATGGGGTCATTATTATTATTGCTATTTTCATTACTAGATTTCCAATTAAATGACTGGAAAATCTGGCCTTCTTTAGTGATTACAGAGGAATGTGAACTAGGAAATGTAATTCACAATGTTCTACAGAGATTATTCAAATCATATTCAGCGCTTACTGTGTGCTGAACGCTGTACTAAGCGATCGGGAAAGTACAGTATGACAATAAGCAGACACCTTCCCTGCCCACAATGAGCATACAGTCTGGAGGGGGGAGACAGACATCAAAACATATAAATTACAGATATGTACACAGGCTGGGGTGGGAGAGGGACAAAGGGAGCAAATCAGGGTGACACAAGGGAGTGGGAGAAGGGGAAAATGGGAGCCTAGTCTAGGAAGACCTCTTGGGGGAGATGTCCCTTCAATAAGGCTTCGAAGAGTGGGGAGTGTCATTGTCTGTCAGATTTGAGGAGGGAGGGCATTCCAGGCCAGAGGCAGGACATGGGCAGGTGAGCCTGAGGCACAGTGGGAAGGTGAGCACTAAAGGAGCCAAGTGTGAGGGTTGGGGTGTACAAGGAGAGGAGCAAGGTGAAGTAAGAGGGGGCAGGGTGTTGGAGTGCTTTAAAGCCAATGGTGAGGAACTTTTGTTTGGGGAGGTGGATGGGCAATGGCTGGGTTTTGTGAGGAGCAGGGTGACATGTCCTGAATATTTTTGTCGAAAAAAGATCAGGGCAACAGAGTGAAGTATGAACTAGAGCTGGGTGAGACAGGAGGCTGGGAGGTCAGAAGGGAGGCCGATATAGTAATCCATGTGGGATAGGGTGAGTGTATCAATATGATAGTTTGGATGGAGAGGAAAGAGCAGGTTGTAGTCCTGTTGTGTAGGTGGGACTGACAGGATTTAATGATGGATTGAACATGTGGGTTGAATGAGAGAGAAGAGTCAAGGGAAATGCCAAAGTTATGGGCTTGTGAGAGACGAAGGAGGGTGGTGCTGTCTACAGTGATGAGAAGGACAGGGTTTGGGAGGGAAGATGAGTTCACTTTTGGAGATAAGTCTGAGTTGACTGACAGGAGGGCATCCAAGTAGAAACGTCTTGAAGGCAAGAGGAGATGCAAGACTGGAGAGCGGGAGAGAAATTAGGGCGGGAGTTGTATATTTGGATATCATCCGCAAAGATGGTAGTTGTAGGCATGAGAACCTGAGAAGCAGCATGGGCGAGTGGACAAAACACAGGCCTGGGAGTCAGAAGGACCTGGATTCTAAGCCCAGCTCTGCCAGTTGTCTGCAGTGTGGCCTTGGGCAAGTGACTTAACATCTCTGTGTATCGGTTATCTCATCTGCAAAGTGGAGACTAAAACTGCGAGCCCTTTGATTAGCTTGTATGTACCCCAGCCCTGTCACATAGTAAAAGCCTAAAAAATACCACGTAAAGAGGGGGGAGGGGGAGAAAAGAAGAGTTTTCCTTGGGTAGGATTCTGCACTTCTTTTGAACACTGTACAGTTAAGGTCACAATAGGAGAAGAAAGGCTTGTGAATCTTCTGTAGAAACAGAATCTGATTAACCATTAGATTCAGCCAGGGAGTAAAAAGCCTGTTTCTGCCCCTCAGCATTATCTTTGTGTATGCTTGCTTACTTCTCACATATATTTATCGGTGCATTCGTTCTTCGTTTCTTCCTGATGTTTTCGGGCAGGTTCCTGCTTCATTCTCCTTGTTTCTCTGGCTCTCGCTGTCTATAAATTTTTTGTCCGATTCCCACTTTTGGGTTGTCAACTTCCTGAGGGAAGTGTTTCTTCTTCACTTTCCAAACACTTAACAGTTGTGCCCGGCGGATGCTCATTAAATTCCATCTTCACTACTGCTACTTGCTACTTCTGTAGCCCCTCAAGAGATTAGTACCTAGTGTTTGATAGTCATTTGATAAATTGATATAGCTGATGGATAATCTGATGATGCCCAGCTCAGGAGAGGAATAAAGAAAATGGCTTTCTCTCCTGGGTGTACTGAGATGCCTTTGGATCTAGGTCAGTCAATCATATTTGAGAGCTTACTGGGTACAGAGCACCGTACTAAACGCTTGGGAGAGTACAATACAACAGACACATTCTTTGCCCACAGAGAGCTTAGTTTAGAGGTGGTCACCTCCTCTAAAAAGACATGCCAATTGTTGCTTTCATTTAAGATTTGTTTTTCGTTAGTAGGTCATTAACCTCTATTTGTCATCTTCTGATGAACATACCTATATACTTATGAGCAGTGTGGCTTAGCGGAAAGAGCCCGTGCTTGGGAGTCAAGGGTCGTGGTTTCAAATCCCGTCTCCGCCACTTGTCAGCTGTGTGACTTTGGGCAAGTCGCTTAACTTCTCTGGGCCTCCGTTACCTCATCTGTCAAATGGGGATTAAGAATGTGAGCCTCATGTGGGACAACCTAATTACCTTGTATCTACCCCAAGGCTTAGAACAGTGCTTGGCACATAGTAAGTGCTTAAATGCCAGCATTGTTATCATTTTCATTACCTTGTTGCTTGACACCTAGCAAGTATGTGGCAGATACCACTGTCTCCAGTCTTATTATGAGAGATGATTATACATCATCTGCATGAACCTTAGCAAACTTAATGCAAGAATGCAATGGTTGAATGTGAAAAATGCTTGGTGAATGCTTTAAATTCTATAAAGACTGGAACTAATAAAAACTTCTGCTTATACATGGGTGCATGCCAATGTGCGCGCGCACACACACACACACAGAGTAGCTAGACCTTTTTTCTCAATCTTTGACAGGGAAAAATGTTAAATGCGTTTTCACTTTTCTGTGTGATATGTAGCCAGGAGTAATTTCAGACAAGACACAACTTTGTTGAGACACCGACGGTCTTTCTGAGTTTGTGTAATCAGGCTTTTTCACACTTTCTGGTAATGGTGTTATTGGCTAATGACTCCCATATGTTCTTCCTGGCTAAACAAGATAAAATCTGCCCCAACTGGTTATGTTTACATCGACTGTATGCATGACACTCGTTTTTTCACATAATTGGCAAACCCTCCTCACGGCTCTTCAGACTTCCTTCCACTCCTGACACTAAAATTCTTCCCCTCGCGTCTCTTTTGCTCTCACAGTAAACGACTGGCTACGCTGTGTTTGTAGGTCTGTGGAACAGGCAGAGAGAGAGCTTCTAATTGGTGATAAGAAAGCTAAACTTCAAGGGCAAGGAAAGTGTTTGTTGCTGTATTGAACTCTCCCAACTGTTTGGTACAGTGGTCTGCACACAGTAAGCACTCAATAAATAAGATTGGAAGAATAAGATAACTTTTGCATTGATTTAAAGCTTGTGAGTTCTTGTCATCCAAGCTTTCCATGGACTGACCAAAGTGTATTTTCTTTCTCAAGCTGCCCCTTATTCTCTAGCCCACACCCTTTGTTCCAGTGAAGGGACCATCTGAAAGCCACCAAATCTTGGTTCTTTCTCCCACTGGCCAAATTGCACCCTTAAAACATGACACAACCACTTTGCTCTCATTTGCTAAGAAGCCACTTTCTCCACATAGCTTTCTGTCCCTGGCTCTGGCCCTCCTTCAAAGCTGCCAACTTAGTCCGTGATCCTCAATTTGTTATCGTAATTTGCAGTTCATGGTCCGTGTTCTTCTTGCATGGTTTTGATGCAGTGCTTTGCGCTCAGTAAAATATGATTTATTACAATAAAATATGAAGAGGTGGGGGAATGTGCAGAGCCTTATGTCTAAATAAGTGTATAAAATTTTCTTACATGCCAACATGCCTGTGCATGCCATTTTAAGCAGTGAAAAAACACACTGAACATGCACAGAAAGATATAAGGGTCACCCTATAATACAATTTAGATACCTTGGTTGGGACTAGTATTCCTCTATGAAACACTAAAATGCAATACTCTGAACTTCAAGGGAGATCAATAAATGCGTATTGATTAACTTCTTAAATCTCAACGGGGGATGGAGGCAGACATAGGAAATTTAGCACCTTCCCCCTAAACATAACTCTTCTGGGTCACATGGCTCTGCCGCTGAATCTGGTTTAATTGTGGTAAGCTTAGACTATAGATAGAAATACAAAATTCCTTGCAATTAATTTGAAGGGATTACCAGGAGCTTGAGGAGGCCAAGAGTTTTTTGTGGTCCAATTTTCAGAGGCATGCATTAAAGATTTAGAAGTTTTCACTGCTTCGAGAGAGAGATTTCAACTGAATCCTCAGTAAGACTTATCTTAATATTATTGGTTCCCAGATGGCTTTCTTGACTTCCTATTAATCACTTAGATTTTTAATATGCGTGCAAAATTGACTTTGAACAACTAGTCAATGCCTTCTCTGAATACAGGACTTGCCCGCAATGGGCCTGGCACAAATCCTCCCGGAATCGTCTCACTGCTTCTATTAATTCTGAATTCCGAGAGTACTCTCAGAGACTGTCACCATGCAAGTCGACAGGGAGGAAACGTACTTTGCACAAAGAAAACTCTGAGTCTAAATTTCAACTGAGTTCGGCTGAGACCTTCCTCTTTAGCTCAGTTGGATAGTTTTATTAGATACGATCACTCCAACTTCAGTGTGCTATCATTGCTCTCCTTTCTGCTAAAGAGTTAAGAAAAAATATTTAACACTTCTTTCGTAAATTAAGCAAATGGTTGTCTTGTCAAATGGGGATAGTATCATTGAGAAATGAATCACATTATTAACTTGAACTCCGCAGGTCTGAAACAGAAGTACGCATCTTCTCCCCACTAAATGCAATCTTCCTCTTTAACATCCCTGTCAATATCACTGCCCTCCTCCTTGTCCCAGAACCCTGACACCTTGGTGTTAACCTAATCTCCTTGCTGCCTTTCAATTCTATCATTCAGTGTCTTCCCAAATCCTGCAACTACTTCCTACATAAAACTTTCTGGATTTATAGGGATCGTACTGATGTCTATTTTAATGGCCTAATACAGTGATGAGATTAAAAGCATAATCAGGATCCACATGGGGCTCGTATTCTGATCCCATTTTGCAGACGTGGGAATTGAGGCGAAGGCAAGTTAAGTGAGCGAAGGCAAGTTAAGTGACCTGCCTAGGATCACACAACAAGTAAACGGTGGAGCAGACATTAGAATTCAGATCCTCCGATTCCTAGGCCCCTACTCCTTTTCCACTAGGTCACACTGTTTCCTTTTAATCAATGTAAATGACCAGCAGAATGTTATGGACAGGTGAGTGCTTTAAGGTATTATAATCCATCTTTCCATATTACAAAAAAAATAAGAGTTCTTTCACTTTGAAGAGAAATCAAATTTCCAATTGGACCCCTGCTTATATGATTATTTGACCACATCTCTTTAAAAACAATTAGACTTTTGACCAGGGATTTTGTACAAAAGCTTTTCCTTGAAAACCAAATTCAATCAATGTCTATCAATCTTTACTGAAAGGAGAAAATGAGATGTTTGAAGGTTTTTTCTTTGGGAATGGCTGAATAATTAGAATTCTGGTATTTTTTAAGCACTTTGTGTCAAGTACTGTATTGAGTGCCCGGGTAGATGGAAGATAATCTGAGCCCCCATGGGACTCACAGTTTAAGTAGGAGGGAGAAGAGGGATTGAATCCCCATTCTGCAGATGAGGGGCCTGAGACACTGAGAAAGTGACTTGTCCAAGGTCACAAAGCAGACGAGTGGCAGATCTGGGGTTAGAACCCAGATTCTTTGGCTCCCAGGCCCATCCTCTTTCCACTGGGCCATGCTGCTACTTACAAGGTCAAAAAGAATACTTTTAAGAGGGAATTCAAGGCTATGAGTAAATGGACAATATATTTGGGCCTCAAATAATCTCAGTTGATTCTTGCAAAGGCCAGTGAAATACAGTGCATTATGTTTGATTGCTTTTTGGCTTTATTCCCTCTTGCATGTGTTGTTTTGCACCCTTGTTTTCCTTACTTCTTCTATACTGCTTATCTTCTAGACTCAGCTCCTCTAGACTGTAAGTTGTAAACAGGGAACGTGTCCAGCGACTCTGTTGTTGTTCTCTCCCAAGTGCTTAGTACAGTGTTCTGTATGCAGTATATGCTTAATAAATACTAAGTTGAAAATATCGATGAATCATCTCACACTTTTCATTCATTCATTCGTATTTGAGTGCTTACTGTGTGCAGAGCACTGTACTAAGCGCTTGGAATGTACAATTTGGCAACAGACAATCCCTGCCCATTGATGGGCTTATGGTCTAATTGGGGGGGACAGACGGGCAAAAACAATAGCAATAAATAGAATCAAGGGGATGTACATCGCATTAAAATAATAGCAATAAATAGAATCAATGGGCTGTACATCTCATTAACAAATAAGGTAATGAAAATACAAATGAGCAGACGAGCACAGTGCTGAGGGGAGGGGGAGGAGCAGAGAAAGGGGGGGAAAAGGGGCTTAGCTGAGGGGAGGTGAATGGGGGTCAAAGGCAGCAGAGGGAAAAGGGGAAGCTCAGTCTGGGAAGGCCTCTTGGAGGAGGTGAGCTCTCAGTAGGGCTTCGAAGAGGGGAAGAGAGTTTGGCAGAGGTGAGGTTTTCACCCACCCCAAGCAGGTTCTCCCTTAAGTTTCTAAGTAAACAGTTGCAGAAACACTGGACTATGCTTCCTCAAAATGTGGAAAATACCCTTCAAGGGAAGAGGTTCCCAAAACTCAATCAATGCTATTTATTGAGCACCCTGGCTACTAAGAGGCAGCATGGCCCAGTGGATAGAGCATGGGCCTGGGAGTCAGAAAGAACTGGGTTCTATTTCTGACTCGACCCACTTGTCTGCTGTGTGGCCTTGGGCAAGTCACTTAGCTTCTCTGTGTCTCATTTACTTCAGCTGTAAAATGGAGATTAAGATTTTGAGTCCCAAGTGGGACATGGACTGTGTCCAACCTGATTTACTTATATTCATCCCAAAGCTTAAAACAGTGCCTAGCTCACGATAAGCACTTAACAGGTGCCACAATTATAATAATAATAATAATAATGTTGGTATTTGTTAAGCGCTTACTAGGTGCCGAGCACTGTTCTAAGCGCTGGGGTAGACACAGGGGAATCAGGTCGTCCCACGTGGGGCTCACAGTCTTAATCCCCATTTTACAGATGAGGGAACTGAGGCACAGAGAAGTTAAGTGACTTGCCCAAAGTCACACAGCAGACAAGTGGCCGAGCCGGGATTATGGTTATTGTTACTGCCCATGTCGTTTTTCTAAAAAAAAAATGCTTAATCTGCTTCTCCCGACTCCTCAGACTGCCCAGCCAACTATGTATTGAACAGAATTTCCTTATTATTGGCTTTAAGGCACTCACCTAGCTCCTGCTTCTGACCTTACCTCATTGATTTTTATTTTTTTTACTAAAACCCATCCCCCACACTCTTTGCTCTATTATCAACATACTCACTGAACCTCCAGCTTGTCTGCTCACTGCCAACCCCTTGCCCATGTTCTCCCTCTGGCCCGGAACTCCCTCCCATTTCATATATGGCACACCACCTCTCATCACCTTCAGACCCCTCCTAAAATCACAGCTCCAAGAGGCCTTTCCTAAGACTTCATTTTCTCCTATTCGCCCTCCTTTCTGCACTGCCTCTGAACATAGGTCTATACCCCTTTAGCACTTAATATTCACCCCACCCCCTCAGCCTCACAGGATTTTCTAGTGGACAGAGCACAGGCTTGGGAGTTAAAAGGACCTGAGTTCTAATCCTGACTCCGCTACTCTGCTGTGTGACTTTGGGTAAGTCACTTCACTTCTCTGGGCTTCAGTTACCTTATCTGTGAAATGGGAATTAAGAGTGTGACCCCCTCTGGGAGAGGGATTGGGTCCAACTTGATTTGAATTGTATCTATACCAGCACTTAGAACAGTGATTGGCACATAGAAAGCTCTTAAATACCAAAATCATCATTATTATTATTCATCCTTATAACCTCCCATTCCCTTATCAGTAATTTATTTTTAATGTCTGTTTTCCCACTAGACAGTTAACTCCTTTTGAGCCGGAAACGTGTCAATCAGCTCTGATGTATTGCTCTCTCCCAAAAGCCTAATACAGTACTTGGCCCACAATAAGTACTCAATAAAAAATACTAGTAAGAGTCAGGGGAGTCTTTTTCACTTTGTAAAGAAAAAATATGAAATCATAATATTTTTGCCAGTGGAAGTGGTGGCTTGGCTTTGAGATCCCTCCTGGTCTATAAGGCTGGCTCTCTCTCCACCCCTGATTCATTCATTCAATAGTATTTATTGAGTGGTTACTATGTGTGGTTTGGCCAGTGGATGGGAAAATGTTGCTGCTACAAACTAATATTTCCATTCATGTCCTCAAAATCAATGTCATCATTTATTGAGTTCAAGAAAGAACCAACTTATAATTCTCCAAGAGTAAATGAATGAATGATTTCTGCTGTGCAGCAAGGATCAGCCCTTTCAAAAATGATTGATTCTATGTTCAAACGTCCCTTGAAGGAAAAAAAAAACACACTTCAGAAAAGAAGATGGATACTCGGTGGAATTTTATCTTTTTTTGCCCTTAGTAAACTAAGGACCATTCAGTCTATTTTGAGTTAGTTTTTTGGGTAACTAAACAAAGTAGACTAGAGTTTAGTATAGAGTGATTTTGCTCATTAACAGTAACTGCCAGGGGTTTAATATTTTTGGAAAATGCTACTGTGAGCTGAGACCTTGCTGTGTGGAAATGTGGATAAAACCTGGTCCCTTCTATGCAAATAAAAGGTAGATTGCTGCATCCTGTATTGTAGACAGTTGCTTTCATTACTTGATTTATATTTCAAATATTTTACATCTGTCATAAAATAACTAAAATCTTTTCTTCCTAGTTTTTGGAAAGGAAATTTCCTGAAACTGGTCAGAAATGACACCTGACCTGGTGATTTCAAACACAGAAAAAAAAAATTACATTCTTTCAAGCCTAGAGACTTCTGGGTTGCCTCAAAGGACTTGTGTGGACCAAGAATGTACAGCAAACCGAACGGTTTATAAAGAATCCTGTGCACTAAAGTTAGCAGAGTTTTCATTGGTTACCCATATTTCTTTCACAGGTTAAACACCTAAGAAAAAGAGAAATAGAAACCCCTGAACAGGCACAAAAGAAATTGGTTGCTACATTGTAATGTTAGAGATATTTTAGCAACTGAAGCAGTCAATACTGTAAACTCATTGTCCACCAACTTGATTCCTTTAGTCATTGGTAAAAAAGTCAAGTTTCTGAACAGTGGGTGTCCAATATTTCCTCTTACTGTGATGAATGTGGATCAGTTGGTCTATGTCTGTAGAGCGTGCCTGAATAGACAGTGGATCGCCCCTGAATCAGCAGTATTTTTTTGAGAACCTAGTGCATATAGAGTTCTGTTTTCGGATGGATATGGCGATGTGGGAGACATGGATCCTGCCTTCAAGATGCTTGCTGTCTAATAAGGGACTGATAGTCACTAGCCCATCACAAACAATATGTCTCTTGATAGAGCTATTTAAGTGTCAAAGTGAAGAATATGCGTTTATGTCAAGGAACGGTCTTGGCCGAAGATAATAATGTTGGTATTTAAGCGCTTGCTATGTACAGAGCACTGTTCTAAGCGTTGGGGTAGATACAGGGTGCTCAGGTTGTCCCACGTGAGGCTCACAGTTGACCCCCATTTTACAGATGAGGTAACTGAGGCACAGAGAAGTAAAGTGACTTGCCCACAGTCACATGGCTGCCAAGTGGTGGAGCTGGGATTCCAACCCATGGCCTCTGACTCACAAACCCGGGCTCTTTCCACTGAGCCACACTGATGATCTGGGCTTGTGGAGCTTAATCAGGGGAGGTCTCCTGGAGGCGGTGGGATTTCACAAAAGGACTTGGAAAATGGGGTCTGGTGGATTTGAAGAGAGACCTCTTGGGTAGGTGGATACATTTCATAAATTTTTTTTAAAAAGTCCATAAC
The DNA here is from genome assembly GCF_004115215.2 of Ornithorhynchus anatinus. NCBI lineage: Eukaryota > Metazoa > Chordata > Mammalia > Monotremata > Ornithorhynchidae > Ornithorhynchus > Ornithorhynchus anatinus. The sequence goes on from NC_041737.1 coordinate 3,559,423, forward strand.
CAAAATTTATATGATCTTGGCTGTGGATTGTGGATGGCTGTTAATTGATCCATTTAGTCATTTAGTACTGTATTGATTTCACATAAAGGCACCACAACATTTGACCAGTGTGCAAATTTTGGTAGGTAGAATGATCTGTAGGCAGGAAAAGAGATAAGGATATAATATAACTTGCCTAGGGTCAGCACCAAGTCTATGGGAGAGTTTTTCCTGCTCTTTTGATTTCATTTCCCCTACTGCATTCCTTAAGCCTAGTGCAGTCTTCTGGCCTTAGTTAGCACTGAACAAATTTGAATGGTGATGATGAAATACTGACAATCAACTCAAATTGAAAGGCAGAGTCTATGTCCAACCTGATTATCTTAAATCTATCACAGTACTTAATACAGTGCTTGGTACATAGATCATTATTATTACTAATACATTAAACAGAACATTCCAAAGTGAAGATGTGAATTGATAGCTTCCTTAAATGAGGTGGAGAAGGCTCTGCACTCGATTATTTCCTTTGTGCTTTAATACCAGGACCAATCTTGCCCTTTCACTGACCAATGCCCAGTTCAAACCTCTCTGAGAGGACTTAGATCCTTGTGTTTTCATCCATTCATTTTTCATTTCCCAAGAACATTTGCTTTAAAAATATCCCCCTTCTATCATTTCAGTGAATTTAACAAATTGTCATCCCAGGCCAGTTCATCTACCCTTGGCACAGGAAAAACTATGGATAACCAAAACAAAATTCATCCTAGGAGAAGGATTCCTCAGGTCAGTCCATGGAAACAAACAGTGCTTTTAAAACCAATGATTGCATCTTCCTAATGCATCCAATCTCGTGTTGCCCAACTTTCCTCTCTGGAGGTAGGTTTGGCAGCTTGGATAAGAATGCTCATTTCCTTAGGCCTTTAAGTGGAGTGATGAATGCTCAATGCAAGATGGAGGACAATGGAGTCTATTGATGAGAACTAATGGACAAACTTCATGTTAGCTGCAAAGACTTCAGCGTGGAAACTTATGTGAGGCAATTGCATTAATTTATACTACACTTTCCCAAGTGTCTAATTCAGCACTCTGCCCTCAGGAAGTGCTCAGATATTGATTGACAATCGATGGTACTTGTTCAGCACTTAACTATGCACCAAGCACTGTTCTCTGGTGACTTGCACCACTCCACTCATTGACTCTGTTTCCTTTCAGTCATATTCCCACTGGGGCATTATATATTCTCACCCTCTAAGAAGCATTGTCCTTAAATGACCTTCTAGTTCACTATTCTTAAGAGGGTCTAACTTACTACAAGGAAGTGGTTTAGTAGTATATATTAAGCACCTACTTTGTGCAGAGCATAGTACTCGGCATTGGGAATGAACACACGAGAGGTGGTATATTAGACCCTTGGATTATGAGTGGATGCTACTTGGAAAATATAGCAGTAAGTTGGGTCAAGTGTCCTAACTGCAGGGACCAGACACTCTAGCAGAGGAGACAGATGTAAAAAATGGTAGCAAAGGGGATAATGTTGGTATTTGTTAAGCGCTTACTATGTGCCGAGCACTGTTCTAAGCGCTGGGGTAGACACAGGGGAAGCAGGTTGTCCCACGTGGGGCTCACAGTCTTAGTCCCCATTTTACAGATGAGGGAACTGAGGCACAGAGAAGTTAAGTGACTTGCCCACAGTCACACAGCTGACAGGTGGCAGAGCTGGGATTCGAACTCATGAGCCCTGACTCCAAAGCCCGTGCTCTTTCCACTGCGCCACGCTGCTTCTCAAGCAGAGCCTGGTTAGTCCTTCATTGCAGGGATCTTTCCGCTCCCTTCTGCCTTGTGTCATTTTTTTGAGACTGTGCTTCACGGTGTCTTCAAATCAGCCAGTCTGCTCTCCTGGCTTGTGTGACTTTCCCTTCAGTTTCCCATTCCGTAACTACTAGGCTACCTTGCTTTCACAGTATTGTCCCGAAAGGGTGAGCGACTGATTTAAATCGCCTCCCTCTGGAACCGGCCTATGTAAATAGAAGGCAGTATTCTCTAATGGGGCCTTTGCTGTATTAAATTCTGTTTTTACTTCTGGGCCACTCCTGGTGTAACTTCCCATTCAGAAGATGGTTTGGAGAAATAGGAAATAATGATAGATTTGAAAATTGCAGGGATTTTTCTTTCTATTCTCACCTAATGTCAGTGAAATGTTCACTTGGTGGCCGAGTCCCTATTTTAGCTTTCTCTGACTTTTTTTTATTGCCTTGAATTGGGCCTTTTATTCTTGACTTATATCTCAGGGAGTTGAGAGTGATGCATAATAACATTTTCAAATTACCTGATCCTGAGAGAGAGCCTTTTCTTTTAGTAATGTACAGTAACAAAGGTAAATCCCTTTAATTTTGGTGCCAGAACATGGCACTTCAAAATGTGTTCTCTTCTCTCTAAGGTGCACAGAAAGTCAGAGGCAAGATGGATCCACCAGATTTTCCATATTAATTTAAATATTTATTTAAGAAAAATGTTCTTTCGATTTTACTACCTAAGTTCTATTTCTACCTTCCAGACAATAAACTTAGATTGCCACGGTGGTTTGTGGTTTCCATTTATTTATTTGTTGTCCCTTTGCAACACTTATTTTCATTTTTATTTTTCGGTCAGGGGACTGAATCCAGAAATCCCCTCATGCTGACTAGTTCATGAAAACATGGCTCAATCCCACATTCGTTTTATTAAAATTCCGATAGCACCCGTAACTATTTCAAAACGGAAAAATGCCGTCATGGCTAGAGTTATCTACATAAGCGGCTCCATGTTGTCTTGGGGATCGATGCTTGAGTGCTAACGAGGGGGACAAGAAAATGGTAACCGAGTGCCACATCCCCTTTACAATGCCTCATAGATAGCATGGACTGAAAAGCCAATTAAAATGCACGCTGGCTAATTCGGTGTTACTTTAGCCGCAACTGATCAAGTGTGAATGGAAAGTTGTGGGCTGCTGGTTAATTTAATAGTTTCTTCCTTGGTGGGTTTAATAATTGCTTGTGGTAATGGATCTACTGTAATGTTAGCACTTAGATGTAATGTAACACAATCTCCTTAACCCCCGGTGACCACGATCGGTTAAAGAAACGAAAGCTGGAAAATGTGTTTAGCTTCCTTGGGGCTGGGGCTCATCTGGCTCCCAGGAGGAGGGAATAGAGAATTAGAGACAACAGTTTTCCTGATATATTCACCGCCTGCCATCGATGTCCGTACGGTCACTTCTCTGGTGTTCAGAGGAACTCCACAAAGGATGAGGACCTCAACTTGGGGATGAGGCAGTGAAGCCCAGTGGAAAGAGCAAGGGGGCTGGAAGGCAGAGGACCTGTGTTCTAATCCCAGCTCAGCCACCTATTTACTGTGTGACCTAGAGCAAATCACTTAACCTCTCTGGACCTCGGTCTCCTCACCTGCAAAATGGGGATTCAATACCTGTTCTCCCTCCTACTTAGATGGTGAGCCTCATGTGGGACCTGATTATCTTGTATCTATTCCATGTTTAGTGCAGCACTTAGCACAGAGTAAGTGCTTAATGAATATAACAATTATTTCATTAGCTTTATTATTATTAACTATAACATTATTACTCATGAATAAGCATCTGGGATGATCAGCAGTGAGATGAGGCTCAGACCTTTGACATGATTAGTAATTACCTTCACGTATGAGGTAAAAGGAGTTGGATGATATTGGTCATTTCACAGGTAGGGATAGGATTGCCAACTTCTTTTTTTTCCTTATGGGGCTCGTTAAGTACTTTTCTATGTGTCAGACCCTGTGCTAAGTGCTGGGGTAGATGCGAGACACTCAGATGGGACACAATCCCCGTTTTAAATTGAGATCCCAATCCGAGGAGGATTTAATCCCCATTTTTAGATGAGAAACAGAGAAGTTAAGACCTGCCCAGGGTCACACAGCAAGCAAGTTATGGATCCGGCATTAGAACTCAAGTCTCTGACTCCCAGGCCTGTGCTCTTTCCACTGTTGTGTTGAGAGAAAGTTTTCACTCCTCTCCTGTACGCCAGGCTATTTAGCATCTAGAAGTGGTAAAGTAGTAATGGAATTTTTGAGCCTCGGCTGAGTGTAATGCACTGTACTAAATACTTGGGAAAGTACAACAGAAGCTAAACAAGTATTACCTGCCCTCAAGGGGTATAGAATATAATCGTTTGTTCCCATCCTTTTAAAACGACTTGAGTCAGTTATTCAGGAAGCTTGCTTTAGCTCAGTAGAGAAACAGCATGACCTTAGTGAATAGAGCCCAGGCCTGGGAATCAGAACACCTTGTTTGCCATGTTACCTTGGCCAAGTCACTTGACTTCTCTGCGCCTCAGGTATCTTACCTGTGAAATGGGGATTAAGACTGTGGGCCCCATGTGGGCCATGGGCCATGTCCACCCAGAGTACCCAGATTGAGAAGCAGCATGGCTTAGTGGAAGGAGCCCGGGCTTGGGAATCAGAGGTCATGGGTTCTAATCCCGGCTCTGCCACTTGTCAGCTGTGTGACTTTGGGCAAGTCACTTCACTTCTCTGTGCCTCAGTTCCCTCATCTGTCAAATGGGAATTAAGACTGTGAACCCCACGTGGGACAACCTCATTATTCTGTATCTACCCCAGTGCTTAGAACAGAACTTGGCAGATAGTAAGTGCTTAACAAAATACCATTGTTAAAAATATCATTGTCGTTATTACTTTGTACCCCAACGCCTAGAACAGTGTTTGGCACATAGTGCTTAACAAATACTCTTGGGGAAAAAAAACGGTAGAGCTGTATCCCTTGATACCTACTGTCCCAGGAAAGTCATGCAAGTTTGTTTAATGTCAGATGTATTATTGAGAAGGGGAGATCTTTGTGAGGCTGTAAGCTATTACTGAGAGGGGAAATTCAGGACTTTTAATCCTAAATCGCTAATGATGAATAGCACTTCCTCCATGCACCTTATTACTAGTGTCAGATGGAGGGCCTGGGGACACGCACATCATTTAATGATGGTATATGTTCTTGTGTGCTAGTCCTTTCTTTGTGGCCTTTTAATGCCCAGACTAGTTCTTGTACATCACAACTATTCTAAATGATTTTTGATGAGAAGGTTAGTTGGCTCCAATTAAAAGTGGGGGGAGAAGGAATAAAAGGATCAATAACTGATAATTTTGGATCAAAGCTGAGAATGGTGATTTGTCTTCAAAACAAAGTGAAAGGATCACAGTACTTGAGCTCTCCTTCCATATTTTCCTTTACGTATGGACCACTGAGGAATTGCTTCAGTATCTCAGATACCATCATCATCAACACATACAAAAGAAATGTGCCAGACTACATATCCTGTCAGCAGTTGATTTGAGATTTAGAGGACTTCTCTGTTATCCTGGCTAATTTTATGAGGAACAACCTAATCTGTATTCCCTTCATTCTGTGTCGAATATGGAAATAAACTCCTCTTGAGTCAGGAGGTGTTTTGGAAGTTGAGGAATAGGTCCGTATTAAAAACTTATGGAATATAAAGAATGAAATATAAAAGTTCTTGGAAAAATATCTCCCAAAGTGAAAATGTTTGAACCGTACAGTACATCGCTGAATGGGATGCTATTTATTTTGTTAAGTGATTGGTAGAAACCATTTATTTTCTTCCACAAATTTGGGACAAAAGATATTTGAAAGATTTTCTTTATATTGTATATCTATGACTGTATATGTACATTTTAGGACTTCAAAGAGGAAATGCATTAAGGGATTAAATGCATCGAAATCCACTACAATAGGAATTTTACTACGTTAATTACAGGGAAAGAAACCATAATTGAAGTGCAGAATGGTGCTTTATTTCAAGAGGATCACAAAGAGATTCATCTGTGGAACTGTGGACAATAGATAGTAAATTCTCCTGTCACTGTGACTTGCTTTTTGCATGATCAGAAATAACCATTTGCTATAAATGGCCTGACTCTTCCAGGTGATCAGTTCTTTAAGGGTAACTTAGTTTATCCAAATCTCTAGGTTAATATGAAGTCAAAGGCCAGCTTCAATCTACAAAAAGAATGGAAGAAACAGTGGGTAACAACCAGAGAGAAAAATGTGCTAACATGGAGGTAATTCAGAATATTTTCAGTGCATTACCAAATCAAGTGAATTTTACAGTATATGACAATCAAATTAAAACGATCTTTTATAAATGAAATATGAACATTGGAAGCAAAATTCAGAATGCCATAAAGCATCTAAGCAACTTTAATAGCTCAATATGAGAAAAATAATTTTCTGTAAGAATGAGAAGAAATACAAGGAGGAATTTTGTTTTGTTTGGTTTTTCCTCTTCATTTTGGGTCTGTCTGCCCACACTGGAGTGGAAGTGCCTTGAAGATAGTGTTCATACCTACTCACAGCGTTATACTCTCTAAAGAGCTCATTTTCAGTGCTCTGCAGAGAGTGACTGCTAAATAAATATTGACTGTTTAGTTGAATTAATATCAAACCACCATACAGTCTGTGTCTCCCCACTCCTCAAACTACTAATGGTTGCCATCCAACTCTGCATAAATCAATCAGTGGTATTTATTGAGTACTTACTGTGTGCAGAACACTGTACTAAGTACTTACTATGTGCAGAGCACTGTTCTGAGCATTGGGGTAGATACAGGGTAATCAGGTTGTTCCACATGAGGCTCACAGTCTTCATCCCCATTTTACAGATGAGGTCACTGAGACACAGAGAAGTGAAGTGACTTGCCCACAGTCACACAGCTAAGTGGCAGAGCTTGGATTCGAACTCATGACCTCTGACTCCCAACCCTGGGATCTTTCCGCTGAGCCACGCTGCTTCTCTATAAAAGTACAACAGAAATCTACATCAACCTGAAACTACTTACTATTGACTTTAAGGCACACAATCAACTCTCCTCCTTCTACCTCACCTTATTGTTCTCCTACTACAACCCAACCCGCACACTTCACTCATCAAACACCAATTTACTTATTGTGCCTAGATCACATCTATCTCCCTGTTGACTCCCCATCCATATCCTCCCGCTGTTCTGGAATTCCCTTCCACATCATATCCAACACGCCACCATTCTGCCCATCTTCAAAAATCTATTAAAACCCCAACTCCTCCAAGAGGCCTTCCCCAACTAATCCCTCTTTCTCCTACTCCCTCTTGCATCACCTAACACTTGTTTCCTTACCCCTGAAGCCCCTGATATTCACCTCGCTCCCAGCCCCACAGGACTTTGTACCTATTTGTCCCTACGTTCTATGACTCCTGTATCCCTAATCTATTTTAATGTCTCCCTCATAGACTGTAATCACTGTGGGGGCAAGAATCATGTCCAGCTACTCTATTGTAATGCACTCTTCCATTGGTAAAAAGCTTAGTAAATACATTGCTCTCCATAGAGTGAGCACTTAATAATAATAATAATAATGGTATTTGTTAAGCACTTACTATGTGCCAGGCCCTGTAGTAAGCATCATATACACCACTGATTATCATGTGCCTTTTAGTATTGAGTCATTGGCCACCTTTAGCGATTATTGTCTCCCAAGATTGTTATACAAGCATCCATGAAATTATTTTTCTCTGTAATTATACTACTGATTGAATAACAAGCATGCTATACTCTCACACATTTTATTTTTAGGAAATGTGACACAATCTGGTGTGATTCCTGAAATGGCAACCTATCGGTCCTTATATTTTAGGGCAAAAGGGGAAGTGGAGTAGGGAGTGTGTTCTCCATCCAGTCATATAATTTTTCATTTTTTTTCTTAATGCGGATGAATTACTGAACCAGCTTTTCCAGTGGCTCAAATTCATTCCCACAAAGAGACTCACTAGCAATAAAAAATATATTTTCAATTCCTTGAACATGTGGTTTCTTGGAATTCCTTTCACTTGAGTTAGCTGCAAACAGTGTGCCTTATTGATCCTTTGTGATGTAGGGATTTTCTGGATGATCTCTAGAGTATACTGATTTGATATATGCTACTTAAATTTCCATAGTGAAAGTGCGTGCCTCTCTTTTGCTTAGAGGTCAGTGGGTTTTATTTTACCCAAGAGCGTGGCAAAATACCGACTTAGCACAGAGGCTTAGGAAAATTGGCATATTAGAAGGAAAATAGTAAAACAGCAGCAAATGTTACATTGAGACGTCCGTAGAGGGGCAGCATGGCCTATTAGAAAGAGGGTCCTAATCCCAGCTCTGTTGTATGTACCCTGGGTGACCTTAGGCAAATCACTTAACTCCTTCGTGTCTCAGTTTGCTCCACGGTAAAATGGAGATTGAATCTTACGCCCTTCTATTTATACTGTGAGCCTCATGTAGGTCAGGGACTGTGTGCGACCTGATTATCTTGTATCTTTCCCAGTCCTCCCCTCTCAACGTCACACTTGAAGAGTTTCCAGGCCTCTACCAGTCTCAACTATAGGAAAGAGAGTCAAGCAGAGGCCTACCCATTCCACTCCTAGCTTGGCCAGTGGCTAGCTAGTGCAAGGCAATCTGCTACAAGTCAAAACTCCCCTGTGCTGGGCAGCAGCAGCATGGGAGAGAATCGAGGGTGGACACTCAAGTTTACTGTGCAGAAGGAGGCAGTGGTAAACCACTTTTGGGTTTTTACCAAGAAAATTCTACAGATACACTACCAGAACAAATGCAGATGGAGGTGGGTGTTCTGGAAGAGAGATGTCCCTGATGTCGTTATGGGTCAGAGGTGACTCGACAGTATAAGGCAAGACTGCAGTCCTTAGGATGGTGCTTGGCACACAGTAAGTGCTTAAGTCCATTATTATTATTATCATATAAAAAAGGGATTGTTCAAGAAAGGGAAGCTTTCATGTGTGCAAGATGAGGAGAGAATCACTGGTCTCATATTGGATGTTTTAGCCACCTCGGTTGACCTGGTAAAAGCCCATAAGCCATTAGTGTGAAGCTTGGATGAAGTAAACTGCCTGTTTACTTGCCTATTCGGAGCCAACTGTAGGGTGTTGCTTGGGATAGAATAGAAGTTAACATGTAGGGTGACTAGAGTGATTTAATAACAATATTTGTTAAGCATTTGCCTCAATAATTCAGGTATCAAGGACTTACTATGTGCCAGCACTGGGATAGATTCAGGATAATCAGGTCTCACGTGGGACTCGCAGTCTAACAGAGAGGGAGAATGGGTACTGAATCCCCATTTTGCAGATGAGGGAACCAAGGCACAGAAAGTTGATTTTTTTTTTCCCAAGATCACACAGTTAACAAGTGGCAGAGCTGGGATTAGAACCCAGGACCTCTGATTCCCAGCCCCATGTTCTTTCCACTAGGCCATTCTCCTTGCCTTGTGCCAACCGCTCTACTAAGTGGAAGAGTAGAATACTCCAGAATTGTTTGACATGCTCTCTGCCCCCAAGGAGCTTACTGATCTACAGCGGGAGACAGACACTGTCGCTTTTAGTCTCCCAAGTGTTAGGTATATTGCTTTGCATCCAGTAAGCGCTCAATAAATATAATTGAATGAATGAATATTGTACTCTCTCAAGGGTTTATACCATGTTCTGCAACAGAAAACACTCAATAAATATGACTGAAGGAATTGAAATATGATTGAAGGACGTGGGATGAAGGGAAGAGATGAGTCAAGGATATTGCCAATGTTGCAGGCTTGTGAGACAGGCTAGTGGTGTGACAGGAATTTGAAAGGTCTACAGATCAAACAGTACAAAGCATTCCTTATTGACTCAGGTCTTGCAGTTTATATAACTTCACAAGAAAATGGTACCTGGTCAGCTTTGATCTGATGATTAATAATGTTGGTATTTAAGCGCTTACTATGTGCAGAGTACTGTTCTAAGTGCTGGGGTAGATACAGGGTAATCAGGTTGTCCCATGTGAGGCTCACAATCTTCATTGCCATTTTACAGATGAGGGAACTGGGCACGGAGAAGTGAAGTGACTTGCCCACAGTCACACAGCTGACAAGGGGCAGAGACTGGATTTGAACCCATGACCTCTGACTCCCAAGCCCATGCTCTTTCCACTGAGCCACACTGCTTCTCTAACCACACAGCATTCCCACTGAAATGCCGAAACAAGGAGGATACAATTCCCAGAGGCCTGAAAAGATTCTTCCAAAATATATGGAGCACTAAAGAGAGAGTATAGATTGCTATATTGCTATAGAAGAAGAGGGAGAGTTTGCATAGTGGAGTCCACAGAACATGCCACTACTCTCCCTCATTGGGAACATTCTGCCGGAATCCTTTTCAAAAGTCTAATGAAGACCATGGACAACTGGCATAATAGTATGAATAATTTTATACGGTAAAGTTGCTCATCAATTTTCAAGTAATAGTATGATCAAGAATGAAATTTTACTTCTAGAAACTTTTCACTCAAGACATTATTTACTCTGGAAAAAAGCAATTTGCTAGTGTTGATAATTGAATAGCTCGTGTAGTTATGGGGAAAAATACTTTTAGCAATAGGGCCCTGGCATCACTACCCATGAAGCTTTTTAGATATAATTTTTCAAGAATTCTTTATTGCTGGGCCATTCACAGCTGGATGCATTAGAGAAGTTCAATGTATCAAAAAGTATAAATGCCTCAGTAGTAATGATAGACAAATTTAAGCCCCTACTATGTGTCCAACAGTGTACTAAATGTTGGTGTAGAATCAAGCAGCGTGGCTCAGTGGAAGGAGCCCGGGCTTGGGAGTCATAGGTCATGGGTTCTAATTCCAGTTCTGCCACTTGTCAGCTGTGAGACTTTGGGCAAGTCACTTCACTTCTCTGGACCTCAGTTACCTCATCTGTAAAATGGGGATTGAGACTGAGCCCCACATGGGTCAGGGACTGTGTCCAACCCGATCTGTTTGTATCCACCCCAGTGCCTAGTAAGAGTGCCTGGCACATAGTTTAGCACTTAACAAATGTTATAATTATTATTTATATCAGGTCCCACATGGGGCCCACAGTCTAAGTAGGAGGGAGAACAGCTACCAAATCCCTATTTTGCTGATGGAAGGATTGAAGCATAGAGAGATTAATGACTTGCCTGACGTCACCACAACAGACAAGTCTTGGAGCTGGGATTAGAACTGAGGTCTTCTGACTCCCAGATCCAGACTCTTTCCAGTGCACCATGCTATTCTGAATCACTTGGTCCTCCAAAATGCCTTCTCTTTACCTCGACTCTCCCTTTTGTGTCATCGCTGCACTTGGATCTGTGACCTTTGGACATTTCATTCATTCCTTGGGTAGTATTTATGGAGCACTGTACTGAGCAGTTGGGAAAATACATAACAATGAGCAGACACATTCTCTGTCCACAGTGAGCTTGCATTCTAGAGTGGGGGAGTATTTGCCCCAACCCCAAGGCAGTTATGTACATATCTTTAAATATTATAAACTACTTATTTGTATTAATACCTGTTTCCCCCCTCTAGACTCTAAGCCCAACATGAGCATGGACCATGTCATCTAATTCTGTTTTATTGTACCCTCAATAAATACCATTAATGGATTTACCATGAAGGCATGACATGACCACTGTTTCTTATTTGTGACAGATGGCACGTGTGATGTTGTACTCCCCAATATAAAGTGGATCTTCCCAAAGACACCCGAGGGAATCGTGTGGTATCACAAGAAACGTTGATTAGCCGAAGCCATTAGATTCTTTGTGAAAGAGATATCCGTTTGCTTCCAGATGTCTGAGAGTTTCCAAAGTGCCTTGCTCATGAGAGGAGAGTGGGTATTTAATTCCAAGTTCATTTCTAGCCACTTTGCTGTCGTTTTGAAATGGTAATGTAGCCCTATCAATTGCTTCTCTAGCTGTTCTTGGTGAAGAGCCAGGGTATAATTATTTAGTATTTCAGCATTTAAATGAGACACATTGATATACTATCTGCAGAGTGTGACATTTTGTAATAGACATAATCTTATTTCAATGGCAAAATCAATCTCCCTTTATAAAATTAAAAGTAATGTTCAATTGAATGTAGCGTGTATTTTGGTTTAGATTCTGCCCTTTATTTATCGGATGCCAATTTACCGTGCAATTTGAGCAGGACAGTGATTACGTTTAATAATAAAACCCCAGAAGTTCTAAGTGAAGAGATGTAATGGCAAATAAAAAGTCTGACACCTCATCCATCAGTTTTAATTTTTTAGCTGTAGGAATGTGTTTGGGATGAGCAGTAGATAGACAAGGATGATATCGTGGCATGCGAAACTTACTTTTTAATCCTGTGATTATAGACACTTCTGTTTTCAAATCCCCAGACTCCAGGAATTAACTCCAGCCAGATCTGTGGTGGACAGAGCGGGATTGCGGGTAGTGATGATAATCCATATTTTGTGTCACTTTTAAATTTTCATGTCTAGAAAATTCAACAAATGTCTGAAACTCTTCCGGTTCAACCCCAATCATTTTCAAAACAAGAAGGAAATCTGCACCAGAACCAAGGCAAGGAAGCTATACATTAAAATGTTAAATCCAATCTTACAGATGGAAATTCTAAATTAGTTACCCTTGCTAAAAGATTGTCTTTAGGAGGCAGCATGTCCTAGGGGAGAGAGCTCTGGATTGGGAGTCAGGAGACCTAGATTCTAATCCTAGTTCTGCCACTGGGCTGCTCTGTGACCTTGGTCAAGTCATCAACCTCTGAAGGCCTCAGTTTGCTCATCCATATAATGGGGAAGAGATGAAGCCTTGCCCTACACTTTAGACTGTTAGACCTGTCTGGGACACAGATTCTGTTGAATCTGATTTATTTGTTTCTACCCTAGTGTTAAACAGAAGAGTAAGCACTTATTAAATGCCCCCCCAATATATATATATATATATATATATATATATATATATATATATATATATTTCAAGAAGTGATAGTTTTGACATAATTCATCCCTTTCCCACTTCAAAATCTTTTTCCTTTTGAGAAGCAGTGTGGCACTATGGTCAGAGCATGGACCTGGGACTCAGGTCCATGACCTGTGTTCTAATTCCAGCTCTACAGTTTGTCTGCTCTATGACCTTGGGCAAGTCATTTCCCTTCTCTGAGCCTCAGTTACCTCAACTGTAAAGTGGGGATTGAGACTGGAGCCCCAAGTGACACAGCGACCGTGTCCAACCTGTTTAACTTGTATCCAACCCAGTCCTTAGTACAGTGCCTGGCATATAGTAAGTGCTTGGCAAATGCCATAAAAAAAAAAAAAGACTTTGGGGTCAGGAGACCTGGGTCCTACTCCCATCTCTGCTACTTGCCTGCTGTGTGGCCTTGGGCTAGTCACATAATTTCTCACTACTTCAGTAAAATGACATTCATTTGTTGTTCTTGCCCTTTAGACTGTGAGTCCTTTGTGGGAAAAAGTCTGTCTCTGACTTACTCCCAGAGCTTAGTACTGGCCTAGGCAAATAGTATATGCTTAAATGCCAGATGACAGTGATTTATTCCTCAGGCACAGAGTCCCCGGGCCCCTGTACACCAGAGAATGGCTTCAGTGGCCCAGGTGGCCTCCTCCCTCCACCAGATATCACCAAACCGCTTCCCCGTCACCAAACAATGCCTTCTCTCTCACTCCAAATTCCTTCCCATAACCGCCTTCTTCCTAAAGCCATACCTATCTTCCATTTTCTCTGATTGTCCCATCCCTATCCCTTAGCCTTCTGGGACATCTAGCTAAATATCTAGGTGTGCGCTGACCAAGAGCGTCATATAACCAGCATTCGAATTTATGAACATGGGTCCGACAGATGAGACCTGCTCGGAAGCCCATGTTTTTCCCCATGTATAATATCAGACGTCTTCCCAAGGCCTGATTTTTAGGTGACTTATTACTCTGGAATAGGTTTTGTTGAGTTTGCCTCCTACCCCATTGCTTAAGGGCACATAATTTGCCCCTGGGGTTGAGAACACTAAATACGGTGCCATTCTGGAGGTGAACCAAAAGGGTAATGGCAGCCATATGGCTTTGGCTTGATGGCAGCGGTCCGTAGAGGGACATTCACGGGTCTTCTGAGCCAAGAACTGCATTCCTGGCAAACTCATTGGGTACATTTATTTAATCAGGCAGTGAAATGTCCTTGCAACTGCTGTGGCCATGGTGAAGCATGGATTTGGTGCCTTGGGGAAGTAATTAGCCCAACAGGAAATCAACTTTATGGTGGCAGGTGGTGAAGGACATTAATGGAGGAGAAAAGAATGGGTTTATATGTCATGACAGGAACTGGAGCCTCACTCGCTTCCCTGTTGCAGTTGAAGTTTGGTATAATCAGTCAATCACTGGTATTGACTGTGTGTCCTGGTGTAGAGTGTACTAAAGTGTACTAAACACTTGGGAGAGTACGAGGGAGATGAGTATACGATGATGGTAGTTGTTAAGCGCTTACTATGTGCAGAGCACTGTTCTAAGCGCTGGGGTAGACACAGGGGAATGAGGTTGTCCCACGTGGGGCTCACAGACTTCATCCCCATTTTACAGATGAGGTAACTGAGGCACAGAGAAGTGAAGCGACTTGCCCACAGTCACACAGCTGGCAAGTGGCAGAGCCGGGATTTGAACTCATGACCTCTGACTCCAAAGCCCGGGCTCTTTCCACTGAGCCACGCTGCTTCTCTATACATGAACCGGACCTTTCAGGGAGCTTAGGATCTGGAGAGGGGAGAAAGACATTTTAAATAAATGACCAGGAAGAAATAAAATATATAAAATATGGACTTAATTATAATGATAATGATGCTATTTAGGTGCTTACTTCATGCCAAGCACTGTTCTAAGTGCTGGTATAGATACAAGGTTACCAGGTTGTCCCATGAGAGGTTCATAGTCTTAATCCCAATTTTACAGATGAGGTAACTGAGGCACAGTTATTGTCCAAGGTCAATCAGCAAACACCTCGGCAGATGGGGGCTTAAAACCCAGGTCCGAGGGCTCCCAGGCCTGTACTCTCTCCACGAGGCCACGCTGCTTCTCGTGATCACCCTCTTTCCTTTTCTGTGTGGTTCTCTTCACAGTCCTCTGCAACTCCTCTTTGAAATTTCCAGCCTCTATGTGTATTGTGTAAATTTGGGATCGAGATGGATGCTCCAGTTGGGGTGAGGTAGCCCATCCTCATACTCTTGTCGTTTGAATATTTGTTCATTTTGGGTTGATGTTATTTTGAAAGTCAGAGCGAAACATTTGATTCTGAGTCCCTAATCCTTCTCCCTCCTATGAATCTGGGTAGGTTTTTTGGACATGCTACAGAAAACCTGTAAACCCACACGGCATAGATCCCACACAGTCTTGAGTCCTTCAGTAGCGTTGAATGGACGTCCACAGAGTAGGAGCAGATATTTATAACTGCTTCCATTGTTAGCTAATTTTCAGGAAGAGCTTGGGAAAAAGACTGATCCTCCCTCACAAGAAAAACAATCTGAATGTGCCACGGACAACCACCTAAGAGAGTACTAAGGATGGACAATATCTTTAGGATCTTGGAATCATTGTGCTGCGAGGCAGAGGGGTCTAGTGGATAGAGCATGAGTGTGAGGAGGCAAGAATTTTAAGCCCAGCTCCACCACTTCAGTCGAAAGTATTATTCAGCGTTTGCTACATCAAGGGACAGTGAATAGGTTGGTGTGAGAGGAGCGAAGTGTGTGGGCTAAATTGCAGTAGGACATGAGCAGAGTGAAGAAAGGGGAGCTGAATGGTCTTGGGCTAGTCACTTGATGTTCTGCATCTCAATTTCCTCATTTGGAAAATGGGACTAAAATACCTGTCCTTCCTTCATCTTAGATTGTGTGCCCTCAGATGGGTATTTTTTCTGATTGGTTTATCTTGATCAACTCCAGTACTTAGTACAGTGCCTGGCTCAGAAGAAGGGTGTCATTTTTTGTCCATTGTTATTTTAAGGAGGTTGGGTGCGGCTTGTGGATTCCCTAAGGAAAATGCAAGGAACAGGGTTTGAATGTCGTGAATCAATAGACAAGCCAAATGGTTGGATGGTCTCACATGGTCAAATGAGTATTTGGAATTGCCTAAAGCTCAATGCAATCTTTTTTTTTTTTAATAGTATTTGCTAAGCACATACTATGTGCCAGTCACTGTACTAAGCCGGTGGATCCATGGGGCTCATGGTCTTAATCCCATTTTACAGAAGAGGTAACTGAGGTACAGAGAATTTAAGTGGCTTTCCCAAGATCACCCAGCAGACAAGACGTGGAGCCAAGATTAGAAGACAGGTCCTTCTGATGCCCAGACCCACGCTTTGTCCATTAGACCCGCTGCACCTCGTCTTGAGAAGGAGAGATTCTAATTTGTTTACTATGAACATGATTCAGCGTGATGAAATATCTTTTTTCTATTGTTTGACCCTGTCTAAAAATTGGCATTTAAGTATTCTCCCCAGTTTTGGTCTCCTGTAACATTTTTACCAGTTTAGCACATGAATGAAAAGCCTATATGTTTTATATGTCCAAGTAGCAAGGTAAGAACTTGGGCGAAAGAGGGAAAAAAAAAGTTGGTATTTGTTAAGCGCTACTATGTGCAGAACACTCTAAGCGCTGGGGTAGACATTGTAATCAGGTTGTCCCATGTGAGGCTCACAGTCTTAATCCCCATTTTTCAGATGAGGTAACTGAGGCAAAGAGAAGTGAAGTGACTTGCCCACAGTCACACAGCTGACAGAATTCGAACCCATGACCTCTGACTCCCAAGCCCGGGCTCTTTCCACTGAGCCACGCTGCTTCCCATAACAAGAGAAGTTCCCAGAACACATCAGAAAACAATTTTTATGGTAATTTTCTGTAGAAAATAGTCTAGGCATAATAAGGATGAAAAGAAGTTGAACTCAATCAGGGATAGATCAAGTTCTGAAATTTTCTGTTAAAAAGCTTGGCCCCGGAAACCTGGAGCTTATTTTGAATTCTTAAGTTGTGCTAGAGTGAATTATTTACTTAGATCAATGGGCCTTAGATCTGACGAACTGGAGCGAATAGTGTGAAGGTGTGTGTATCCACATCCACACATAGCCTTTGTTCTAGAAACGAAATAGGAAGTTAATTAGTCAGTGTCTTTGGGTTTTGGTAATATTGCCTGAAGGCCCTTATTTGCAATAGAATGACCATGAGAAATACACTATTATTTCTAAAAACTATGTTTTGGAATAGGGCTCCCAAGGGATATTAATGAGAAATCAGAATGACCACATCACGATTCAATCAATCAGTGGCATTTCTTGAGTGACTATAGAGGGTTAAGCAGTGTCTGAGCACTTGGAGAGTAGACCATTAGCAAAAACACATCGTCTTTCCCTTCAAGGAGTTCACAGTCAAATTGGGGGGAAAAAGACAAAACAAAGGTATTTTCCATAATAGTTGTAGGGGTGGTGGGCGGGGGAACACGGTAGCAGGAAATGGTACAAACATATCAGGAAGAAAAAAATTAAATCATTGGTATTTGAATATTCTAGGCACTAGGTAATCATGGAGGATGAATCATATTCGTTTGGAAAAATAAATAAATGGTATGACTTACTGTGTGCAGAGCACTGAACTAAGCACTTGGAAGAGTACAATACAACTATGACTAGATATATAATATAATGGTATTTGTTAAGCACTTACTACGCATCAGACACTGTACTAAGTGCTGGAGTGGATACAAGAAAATGGGGTTGGACACAGTCCCTGTCCCATATGGGGCTCTCAGCCTTAATTGCCATTTTACAGATGAAGTAATTGAGGCACAGAGAAGTTAAGTGACTTGCCCAAGGCCACTCAGCAGAAAAGTGTCAGAATTAGAGCCCATGACACCTTCTAACTCCCAGTCCATTATCTATCAACTATGCCATTGTGCTTCTATATATATATATATATATATATATATATATTCACACACACATACACCCAAGCAAAAAATTTCACAAATGTGCATAAATATATGATCCTTAAATGCCTAAAGAAAATGCCAAATATTTTTCTAAAAAATGATCAAAGCAGCATGACCTAGAGGATAGACCATGGGCCTGGGTCCTGCTCTGCCACTTGTCTGGGGTGTGACCTTGGGCAAGTCATTTCACTTCTCTGGCTCTGTTTCCTCATCTGGAAAAGGGGAATTAAGACTGTAAGCCCTAAGACTGTGAGACTGTGCCCAACCCGATTAGTCTTCTATCTCATCCAGTGTTTAGAACAGTGCTTGGCATGTAGTAAGCTCTTAATAAATACTATTATTATTATTTATCATCTTCAGTGATAGGTGCTCTCTCAGAATGATTACATTCCCAACACAAGTTTTCAGTCCAGGAAAGACATTCGTTCAATCAAATTCTTTATCATTATTTTTTTCTACAGCTCAGGCAGTATGTGCTGCATGATGGCATTTTCACCTTTTTTATTTCCCTTATGTCACCACCCCAAGTTGTGTCTCTGGAATATTTAGAAGTGTGAATCCTGTATGTTTTATGTTGCAATTAGCATAAATTGGATGGCTCTCCTCAGTAGTCTCAGGATATTCAGGCAATAACCAACTCCAGAAAGTAGAAAATGAGTATTTGACCAAAGCGGCATCTCGGGCTCACCACCGATCAGTGCTGTGACTGGCCCTGGATAAGATCCTTCCTTTCTGATGGGGAAAAAGGAGAATTTGGGGCCTCTTCACCACAGGATCCAAGATGCTTTCCCAGCCTAAACCCTACTTTTCCTCAGCTCCCCCCTCCCTCCTGCGTCACCACAACTCGCTCCCTTTGCTCTTCCCCACCCTACACACACCTCACAGCACTTATGTATATATATTCTAATAAATAGAATTCTATTTATAATTATCTATAATTTCTATATCTCCAATTCTATTTATATTGTTGCCTGTTCCTTGTACTGATATCTGTCTCCCCTGCTCTAGACTCTGAGTCTACTGTGGGCTGGAATTGTTTCTCTTGCTATATTGTACTTTCCAAGTCCTTAGGACAATGTTCTGCACACGGTAAGTGCTCAATAAATGTGATTTTGAATGAATGAATATAGGTGGAAAGAGCTTGGGCCTGTGAATCAGAGGACCTCAATTCTACTTCTGGCTCCTCCACTTGGCTGTTGTGTGATCTTGGGTAGGTTACTTAATTTCTGTGCTTCATTTTCCTCATCTACAAAATGGGAATCCAATACCTATTCTCTCTTTCACTCAGATTTTGCGTTTATGCAGGCAGGGACTGAGTCCAACATGATAATCTACCACAGTCCTTAACAAATAGGCAGCACTAAACAAATACTACACTTAATATTAGTGATTGTGGAGTAAAGTTAGCTCACTGATGCAAGTTCTTTTCATCGCCATCGTTCCCTACTTACACTGTTTGTAGAAAACATTCTTTTAGGGGGGAACTGTTTTGATAACTGGTTAAACAGCCAGTGGGCAATTTTATTTGATTATAAGGTAGCTGCCTTAGCTTCCTTGCTATGTGATCTGAAGTTGCAAGCCCTATTGTTCCCTATGCTTGAAATGGTGAAATAACATCGTGTGCTTGAGTGAATAGTCCCCCATTTGGGAAGATTTTTTTTGTTGTTTTTTATATTCTCTAAGTTTCACTGAATTTATATTTCCTTTTGTGTGCAACAGCACATTGTGGGTTTAAATTGTGTTATCAGAAGATAACAGGCTGGTAAATGCAATTTGAGGAAAATGTAAATATTCTGTTTTCCAACAGAAGAAAATTATATCACTCTTCTAACAAATATAGGTGAGAACAGAATTTATTTGTCAACGAAGAAAAATATTTTGGCAAGTTCCCTGCTGGTTTTCAAGATGCAGGCTTGGAGCTGCAAGGATTTGATTTAATCACTTTCGTCTTCCTTAATTTAGTTTATGATTGCCTATGTCAACTCTGTCCCATACTGATTTCATGATAAAACTAATAACAGTGATGGGACTGGAGATGAGATGAGTTTTCTAGTGAATGCAATACTAGTTCAAATGGATCTGGCTCTGTTGGGTCAAGGGCATCTTTCATGGTTTTTACTGAGCCCAGCTAGACTTATCTCTCCACCCCGAGGTAGGGAAAGTCATTTGCCAATTCCCGACAACCAGGCAAATGTGACTCCACTTGAGGTTTGCCAGGAATGCAGTGGGCCTAAAGTCGTCCCATGGTTGTTCGCTATGTCTCGAACCCTTCTCTCTAGGAGAATCTGAGTCATTCTTCCCCATCTCTTGGCTCTAAAGGCATCAGGTTCAAACAGAGACATATTCTGGTTGGATCTGAGGTAAAGAAACAATGAAACTCCACACATAACACTTGAGCAGCAGGGAGGTAGGAGAAATAGCTAAAGAATCAGGATATAAAGCTAACCAGGGTCTCTTGAGTACTGAAGTTTTTTTTAGATTTATGATAGGGTTTGGTTGCACTAGACAGAGTTCTCTGCATGCCTTGTTAATACCGCACCCCATAGGAGAATTCTCATTCAACTGCAGCCCTCTTTATATTTTTCAATACAAACCACATCCATCAGAGTCCAAGAAAATGCCACAATTCATTGTCACTGAGCAATTCTGACAATGTTCTGGCAGAATAAACTTGTAGGCCAAACACTGACTAGATTTGGAGGCTGGCTGTGCGAAATTTTCGCTGGTGTTAATGATTTTCATCTTTTCCAGGGGAAAAACAAGACTGAGTTCAGAGTTGTCAATCTGGCCCATTTTTAATGCATTCTGTTTCAAAACCAAACCATGTGGATTCCACTAAAATGAAAGAGTTGGTTCCTGAAGCTGGAATCCTTCCCCTTTATTCATAGCCTAGAAGATCCCTCTCTCTTGAGCTCAGTTTTACTTGTATGAAAAACTAGGAACTGAAGAACAAATTCTTTTAGATTTACATTTCTTTGTTCTGTGCTCTGCACCATGTATTGTGTTCCTTTATTCACAGAGCTCTGTGTTGCTTTCTCAAATGAATAGGATCCCCCTCCGTGATTAGAGCCTAGAATAATTTCTGTTGTAAATTAATGTAAAGGAAGGTCTTGTCTATAGGTTAGACCGGAGAAGATGGATTCACCTTGAGGCCGGTGGCTAAGATGAGAAATGGGCTATCTCGTGATGAGGGATATGAATTGGCACAAATACCTCAGGATATTTAATTGGGAAACTGCTAATTAAATGGGTCTCTGGGTTCTGGTCAAGAGGAATCTAAGCATTTTTTTGAAAATCCTAGTTTACTCATCTCGGGCCTTGAGCTGTCAATCTTTGGACTTGTGACTCGGTTTCTGAAAATGGTCTCAATCTGAAAATACACTGAAACCCATTTTTACATAAGAACAATGTTACAAATGGAGCGTGGGTTCTTTAATGAGTAATGATGAGGATGACGATACTAAACTTTACTATGGCATAAGCACTGTGCTAAGCACTGGTTCAGGTCAGGATGGAAGATTGGACAAAATCCACACCCCATATAGGTTAATTGCCCATAATTGCAACCTGGATCAATTAGAACTGAGTGGCATGGCTACGTTACTGCATTTCTGTTGGATCAACATGGTTATGTTCTCTATTGGATCAAATTTCATGATATTTGAGCCGTGAAGAAATACGGAGATGATTTATGGGGAGACTTTAAAGAGAGGCTAGGGGATAAGGCAATCAGGGATTTTCTGGGAACCCAGAGCAGTGATTAGGCAGAGTGGACAGGACTGCCTTACCTCCAGTGAAGTGGAGGAAATAAAATCACCTACTTCTGTAAAGGAGTCTAGTGTCATAAACTTGAATCCAAAGTATTATGAAGCTGAAATAAGTGGTGAACCTGGTCCCTGTACTTTAGCGTATGCTGAAACACTAACTGTTTAGCTATAAAGATTTCTGGAGAGAGGACCGAAAAATTGTTTAAATCTGTTTCTCTGAGTAATCACAGTATTACGGGTTCAGAAACTGGCAGCCAAAGAGATGATGTAACTACAATAATCAATCAGTCATGTATTATAAAAATATGATATGTTATTAGTAACAATACTAATAACGATATTTAAGTTCTTACTTTGTGCAAGTAATAAGTGCTGTGATAAGTGCTGGGGTAGATACACACTACTCAATTTGTACATGGCCTTTATACCATGTGGGGATCACAATATCTAATAAGAGGGAGAACAGTTATGGGATCCCCATTTTGCCGGCGAGAAAATCGAGGCAGAGTGACTTGTGCAAACACAAAGAGCCGGCCAGTGGTGGTCAGGATTAGAATCCAGGTCCCCCGTCCCTCAGACCTGTGCTATTTCCAGTAGACAACACCTAGTGCCTTCATGTTGTACTAAGTGCTTGGGAATGTACAGTACAGATAGACATAGATGGTCCTTGCCTCGGAGGAGCTTATGACACAACAGGTTATCTGTTAAAAAAAAAAAAAAAAAAAAAAGATTTTAGGAACAGCTAGTATACATGAAAATACAAAACAAATACCCATGTAAACGTGTAGCAATAAAATTATGATCAATATTTAATAACTGCCAGTTCTTTGTAACTCAACATGCACAATGCCATGCTAAAACAAAAAAAATCAAAAACAATGTCTCCCCTCCTTGGCAATCTCCTGGATGCCTAGTTAATTCACTAAAACTTCATATCATGATATCTCACTACTTGGAGCAGACCTTCCTTGTGAGAAGATGAAATTACTGAAATATAGGTAGCAGAATATGAAAAGGTAATAAAATGAGGAAATCAGATTTTGAACACAGTGCCAGAACAATTACATGAAAGCAGCATCGGGTCGAAAAGTGAACATACGTAGAATTATTCTTTGGTTCAAGGAGGTCATTCTAGTGGTGAGATTGGAACCCCAGATAGGAGGGTTTCACGGAGTAGCTTTTACCCAAAAGCTCGCTGTTTGTAAAAGTAGTCATACCCTTTCTCCTGCTCCTGGCCATGTGGAGGAGTATTTTTCAGACACCAGCAGTGAAGCGGGAAAAAAAGCATATTCCATTCCAGGAGGACATGTGTTGTAGTTGTTTTTGTGATAGCGATGATGGTTTGAGCTCTCTCTCCCGGTTCTCCTGTGCCCACTGGCACGTATACCAGATGGCTGGTAGGTGGGATGGATGTAGTTTGAATTAAATCTGAATCAGCAGTAGTTTCTTGTTAGGATTGTGTGGGTCTAACGTGAAAGACCCACGGTAAACTGAGATGGGTATGTTTGGAAAAGAAGGCCTGATGGTCCAATTTTCTGTGCTATCTGAAATAATTGGCAAAATATAAAACTCTTCAGAGTCGATCATTAGTATGCATGTGGCAGGGAGGTGGAGAGGAGCAAATAGGTTGTAAAATACTGTAAATCTTTCCAGAAGTGGTCAGAGGATAAATGCCTCTATTACATCAACATACAGCCTACACTCCGATTTTATCTGTATTGATCACTTAATATTATAAAATCAAAACACAGCAGTCAAGTTTGAGTCCTGGATTTAATGCTATCACTTTGAAAAGCAATCCCTAGCCTTTGCCTCACCTTTTAGGTCAAGTAAATGTCTCATCTCTATCTGAAGAGCATATATCACCAAGAGACTAACTGTCATGTGATGAAACCCTAATCTCCTGTTAAAATAGCTTGATGAGCCAAATGGTGGATCTGATGTGATTATTTTCTATCTACTCTAGTCCTTAGTTCAAAGCTTGGCACATAATCAGCCCTTGATAAATATCTGTTCTTAGTAATATCAAACTGTTAGAACAGGGTATACTAACTATGTGATGGAATGTGCCCCCATAATACCATTCCATCCCATTTAGAATGCATGCATGTGATTCTGTGTGTAAGATCTTCAAAGGATTATTCAGATGAGATTTAAATTCATGAAGGGCTTTAAGCTGGAGTTTGGGGTTTTATAAAATTCCACTTAGTAGAGATATAAAGGTTACACATCCTTCCCCATACTCTTTTTTGAAATTTTAAACCATTAATGAATCCTAAATGTTTTGTTTTCGACACATCGGAGAGCAATGAATAAAATTATAACCCAATTTAAGTGATCCACTACGATCACAGTTATTATGGTCATTTGTCATCGTTCCACTGTCGTTGCTAAAATGTAACAAAATTTAGATTTATTCTAGACTTAATTTTGATGCATTCCATTTACTCCATATTAGGAGGTACTCAAGAACTTTAGGTGGTTGTCTATCCACCATTGCATTAAATAAAAATTTAACATCTGATTTAAAGCACTCAACTTACCTTCTCCCTTTTCTTCTTTCTGACTTCAACTCCCACCCAGTCCACACACTCTGGTCATCTAATGCCAACCTACTCACTGAACCTCAGTCTCATCCCTCTCTTCTCCATTGCTTTGCTCACATTCTTCTTCCCACCTAGAACGCACACCTCATCCGTATATGACAGACCACCGCTCTATCCATCTTCCAAACATTATTAAAATCACATCTCCAAGAGGTCTTCCCCAACTAAGGTCTCATATTCCCTGTTCCCTCTAGCTTCTGCAGGATCTATACCCTTTAATCACTTGCTTTTTCACTCCACCCTCAGTCCCACAACACTTATGGACAAAGCCATAAGATATTTTAATGTCTGGGCCTCTCTTTAAACAGTAAGCGCATTGTGAAGAAGGTCTGTGTTTATCAACTCTGTTGTACTCTTCCAAGAACTTTAGAGCAGTGCTTAAAGACAGTGGTCAAAATAAGGATTTGATTATTTATGGATGATTGATCTATGATTTGTGTGGTTATATACCCGTATCTTACTTACCCATTGTATAATCACTGCAACCTTTCTTTCCTCTGATGTATTTACTGTGTACAAAACAATGTAGTAAGAGGTAGGGGTAATACAGTAAAAGTAAAATGCACTGTGTCTGCCCTTGAGGAGTTTAAGTCTTCAAATTATAATCTGATTCTGCAGATGTATTCTTGAAATACTTAATTTTCAGGAAATTATAATGTACTATGTGCAGAACACTGTAATGAGTGCTTGGAAGGGGCAATACAATAGGATGGGTAGACAGGATCCCTGCCCACAAGAATTTTGCAATCTAGAGGGGACACAAACTTGAAACAAATTACTTCAAAATAAATTGTGGAAATCTAAGTTCTTATCAAGCACTGAACTAGTATTCGGATAGATAAAATTTCTGACATTCACTTAGAAACAGTCAATTTGTGACCACACAATAGCCTACATTTTTCATGTCACAATATTTTGCCATAGAAATAGAGAAATATTTTAAACACTGACAGCTCGAAAGGCAGAGCAACATCCTGGAAGATGAGAAAGTCTGCTTCTAATGAAACTACAGGTTATATTCATAATGAAAAGGTAATGATTATTGGTCAACCCAAAACTATCCTGTAAACCATAGGTTGTTTTGAGAAACTAGGCAATGGGAAAATACATATAGTCTATCGATATTATATAACTACATCTGAAATATATAAGTATTTGTGAACTACGTTATATATTAAAAAAAACCCTTTATGGTAAATAATGTAATAATTCTGCTTTATTCAGAACGTGTATTCGCACTGACTGTCATAAATCTATCTGACATTCAACCAAATGAATCCTGGTTTAAACACATAAATATTTCACTTTGTTTTCAAAGAGGTTTGTGTTTTGTTTCAATACAAGCATTTTCAAGTTGGATGAATATAATAAGAGCAAGAGCAATTTTTTTTATAGAAAACTTGTAACTTTGGTGCAAATGTATGGGAGAATTTTACGTATACTCTTCCCCACCATCCAAGCCCTACAAACTAACAGTCATCTTCAGCACATATTTATTATACCCATCCTCTAAGATTTTCTCTGTGCATGTTATCCATTTGTATGCCAGGTTACTTATTTTGACTCTTCTGGCTGAAACTTCTTTTTATTTCTACCATCCCCATTAGAGCATAAGCTTTCCATGGTCAAGGAACATGCTGCTTCCCTGTTTTGAAAGCACTTGATCTTACCCTTTAAGCACTTAATTTTGACCCCACCCTCAGCCCCAAACACTTATGTAGATATCCACAATTTACATTAATGTCTGCGACCAGTTCTTAAATCCCATTGATTTTGTCCTTTTTCAGCATATAGTATCAAGTGAGCAGTTGGTGCACACACTTATTACATCAACTGCTTTTTGTGTTGTTTTATATATGATAGTATATACACTCTGTATTTTGTTCTATGTGCTGTGTATACTTTATATATAATACATTCAATATAAAGTATATATGTACACAATTATATAGGCCGTGTGTACACACAACACACTTGCATCAATTCATTTCAACTTGCCGTCATGATCTCCTCATTAATGAAAGGCTATATCCATCGGGTGTCAGTCAATTAGCCCAGCATGTCATTTGTTCTTCGGGAGGTCAGTTCCCCTGTCGCGCACTGCCTTGAGTGAGATAGGGGCTGGAGTTTATCTGAGGCCATTCTGTCAGGGAAGCCTGCCGCATCTTGCATCACAGGACCCTGCTGAATCACTCAATCAGTGGTACTTATTGAAAACCTGCTGAGTGACGAGCACTGTACTGAACACTTGGGAACATTCAACAGAAGCAAATCACAAGGTTCCTTGTCTTTGCTGAGCAAATAATTTTGTGGGGGGAACAGCCCAATGAAAAATATTTACAAACTATGTACATGAGAAAAAACAAAGATGAAATAAGTTAGGACTGTGAATCAATATCAGCGCGATTATTTGTGCAGGTCTCGTAATTCACTAAGAACCAGAAATGTTTGGAAATTCAGTTGAGGTTCCTTCCCAGTTTTTAATTTTAAAGATGGGCTGGGGGGGAGACGGACCCACTCTACTCTTCTCAAATCCCTGCTGGTGACCCATTTCTTGCTGTATAAGCCAAAGCTCTAGAATTGAGAAGCAGTGTGGCTTAGTGGAAAGACCACAGCTCTGAGAGTCATAGGTCCTGGGTTTTAATTCTGACTCTGCCAGTCTTTTGTATTAGGGACTTGCTATGTGCTTTAGCAGTTGCATGACCTTGAACCTTGGACCTAACTTCTCTAGACCTCGATGTCCGCCTCTGTAAAATGGGCATTCACTAACTATTCTCCCTCCTACTTACACTATGAGCCCCGAATGGGACAGGGACTGTGCCTGACCGGTTTGTTTTGTGTCTATACCAGCTGTCATACAGTGCTTGGTATAGAGTATATGCTTAACAAATCTCATTATTATTAATTGTTGTATTTCGTGCTCATCAGCCACAATACATGTGGTGACTCTCTACCTGTCAGTTGTCATCAGTTCACACTATTTGATAACTCCAAGCTGACATTTTGATTGTCCCTAGAATTATGATTCTCCCAGGACTGATCTATGTAAGACTCCCTCCAGCTTCAAAACCACCTAACCAGTTCCTTTCTCACTTTCAAAGTCTTCCTAAAAAGAAATCGTCACATGGCATTACCCAATAATCCCTTCCACCTGTCACTTCATTTTCATTCTGGAAATATGATCTAAGTGGAATTAGAATGAAAGATAGGTGTAGGATGTATTTGCACACTGTTCCTCCTGTGTTCACACAAAGAATAAAAGAAGGATAATTGAACAGGAAGAAGATCCTGTTGACAATGCGTAAATGGAGCAGGAAGAAGAGCACAAAAAATGTTTATATGGACTGAGGGAAGACAATCCTTATTTAAAAATTGAAAGGTTAGGATTAGATCAAAAACCTTCTCCTTTCCAATGAAATATGTGAGTTCAGTCCATGTTTCCCCACTCCTCAAGAACCTCCAGTGGTTGCCCATCAATCTCTGCATCAAACAGAAGCTCCTTACCATTGGC
Source organism: Ornithorhynchus anatinus (assembly GCF_004115215.2). NCBI lineage: Eukaryota > Metazoa > Chordata > Mammalia > Monotremata > Ornithorhynchidae > Ornithorhynchus > Ornithorhynchus anatinus. The sequence goes on from NC_041737.1 coordinate 3,587,173, forward strand.
TTTAAAACTCTTTATCAAGCTGCTCCATCTTACCTCACGGTTCTCCTACTGCAACCCAGCCCACACACTTAGCTCCTCTAATACCAATCTACTCACTGGATGTCAGTCTTGTCTGTCTCGCTACTGACCTCTCACCCACATCCTGCCTCTGGCCTGGAATGCCCTTCCTTTCCATACCCAATGGACAATTAGCCTCCCCATCCCAAAGCCTTATTGAAGGCACATCTTCTCCAAGAGGCCTTGCCTAAGTTTGAATTTCCTTTTCTCCCACTCCCTTCTGTTTCACCCCAATTTCCTCCCTTTATTTACACCCCCCTCCTCTCCTCTCCCAGCCCATTACTACTCATGTATATACCCATAATTTATTTATATTATCTGTCTCCCTTCATGGACGTTAATGTCATATTGTTATATTGTACTCTCCCAAGTGCTTACTACAGTCCTGTACCCACAGTAAGTACTCAGTAAATAAAACTGAGTGAGAAATTGAGTGAGGCCAAAATTGAGATATTTAGTGAGGCCAAAAGGTTTTTGGCTAATTAGTGGCAAGTGGATGATGGAGCAACTACAGATTTACTATGAAAAAAAGGCTACCTCTCGTGACAAAGAAGAGCAAGTGCTAAAATGGTCATGAAGGTGTTATTTTGGTTTTTTTTTAGTCTTTTATAGATGTTAAAAGGTAGAGACACTAAGGAAATGCTGTTTGAAGACTCATATATAATAGTTTTGAGAGAGAGTGTGATTTAGTAGAAAGAGCCTGAGTCTGGAATCCAGAAGATCTAGGAGACGAGGATTCTAGTCATACCTCTGACAGTGGGTCCTGATTGATCATGGCCAAGTCACTTAAGCCCTCTGTCTCAATTCCTTCAATTGTAAAATGGCCATAAAATGCAAACTCTCCATACTCATCATCAATTATATTTATTGAGAGCTTACAATGTGCATAGCAACTGGGTAAGTATAATATAATAGAGTTGGTAAACACAATCTCTACCCACAAGGAGCTCACAATCTAAATGGGGAGACAAGCACCTAGTTCAGTGCTCTGAACATAGTAACTCAGTGAATACCATTTATTAAGACATTATAAAAATAAATTACCTATAAAGAAAATACTAGAATAAAGGGACATGCATTTAAGTGCTGTAGGGCAGGCGAATCAAAGTGCTCAACAAATTCACAGCAAAGTACATAGATGACACAGGAGAGAGGGTAGAAGAAATGAGGACCTAGTCAAAGCAGGCCTTTTGGAGGAGATGTGATTTCAGTAGGTTTTTGAAAATGGGAAAAATAGTGGACTATTTTATAGAAAGGGGGAGGGACTTCCAGGTCAAAGGGAAAATGTGGGTGAGACGTTGGTCATGAGAAAGACATGATCAAGGTACAGTGAGTAGGTTAACATTAAAGGAGAAAGGTGTGTGGGCTAGGTTTATTGTAGGAAAGCAGCAAGGTGATGTAGGAGGGGGAGAGCTGATTGTGTTTGAAAGCCGGTAAGAAATTTCTGTATGATGTGGAGGTGAATGGGCAACCAGTGACGGTTTTTGAGGAGTGGGTAGACCCGAGCTGAACATTTTGAAGAAAAATAATCTGGACAGCAGAGTTAAGTAAGGCTTGTAGTGGGGAGAGACAGAAGGCTGGGAGATCAACAAGGAGGCTAATGAAGTAGTCAGGGTATGATATAAGTGCCTCGATTAAACCATTAGCAGTTTGGATGGAGTCAATAGGGAGGTTTTAAATGATGTCACGAAGGTAGAAATGACAGGATTAAGTAGCAGTTGGACCCATAGGTCGAATCAGAGAAAAGAACCAAAGTTATGAGCTTGTGAGACAGGGAAGGGGATGGTGGTCTCCAAAATGATGGGGAAGAGAGGGTTTGAGTGGCAAGAGAAGGGATTCTGTTTTGGACTTGTTAAATCCAATCACAGCACCATCTTCACAACCGAAGTCAGTTATATAAATATGTAGTTGTAACCATTCCATTGCACTTCAAATTTAATGAAATTTTAATGGACATTTTAAAACGTGCTTTTTAAAAAATGAATCACAAAACCACAGCTTAATTGTTTAAGAGATTTAAGAAGAATCCAGCTTTTGGGCAGTAATTTCTCTCCAGTGCCTAAAAAAGTTGAGCAAGCATGAATCCTTTTCGATGCACTCTCGTTTAATTTCGAGCAATCATAATTAGCTTTTGACCTTCTCAAGGCAGTTTGCTGAGCAAAGTATCATAATTAAATTTCAAATCAGCATCCATTTCATGCGACCTGGAGTTGCCATGGAATCATTGTAAAATGAATATTAAAAGTGTAAACCCCAATAAATCGTGAAGGTTTTAGCCGGGGCTTAATGAAGGAGTGAATGCCCAGGTGGTAGAGAGCATCTCTGCTTGAGGATCCTGCAGCAGCAATGTCTTCTATCTGGTGGTGCCAGAGCTAAGAATCACCAATTCCCCAGGTTCTGTTGTTTGTTATATGGGACTTTCCCGAGTGCTTAGTACAGTGCTCTGCATAAAGTAAGCCCTCAAATACACGTGACCGACTGATTAAGCTCTGAAGAGACTTGACATGACAATTAAGGATCTGTTTTAGCACACTTACCCATAGGCAGCATCCAGATCACATGTCATCATCTGGGTTCCACACGACAATTGGATCTCATCTTTAGTATGAAAATCCAGTCATTTTCAATCCCAGTCAGTTTTGCAGGAAGGATAGAACCCATCAATAAATCAACAATCATATTCTTTGAGCACCTGGCCTGAGCACTTAGGAGAATACAGTAGAATTAGGAGAGTCATCCCTGCCTTCAAGAAGCTTACAATACAGCGAGAGGAGCCAAACTCTCGGGACTAATTTATAAAGAGTAGGGAAAAGGAGAAGTGACTCTGTAATTGAATCAGTTTTCAGGCATATGCAATCATATTTATTGAGCACTTACTGTGTGCAGAGCACTGTACTAACCGCTTGGAATGTAGAAGTCAGCAACAGATAGAGACAATCCCTGACCAACAACGGGCTCACAGTCTAAAAGCATATGAAACCATTCTAAAATGCTTGTCTTCCACTAATATTGTTACTAAATGAGGTTTTCACAACTTAAGGATCAGTTTTCTTGAAGGCCAATTTTTGCGGTTTCATCTGACAATTATAAAAATAAATTTGCTTTTCTATGTAACTATCATATGACACAATTAGAATGGAGAGAGCAGAAAGAGAGAATGCCTTTGGATGAAATCCTGGTTGCATTACCTCAAACATTAAATAATTCCATTTTCCCCTTAATCTTCCAAAAAAAACCCCTCTCTCTCTCTCTCTCTCTCTCTTTCTCTCTGTTCAATCTTCCTTGGAGACCTGGTTTGCTTTCTTGAAGACTCCCAAGAGATCCTGCCACAAATGATCAAATTGTCTTCTCCACATTATTTCAGCTCTTCTGTTTCCCCACATACGAGTCAGTGAAATTCCCACCCAAATATTAGAGGCTGAATACCTAAAACACTGACTTTAATGTCATAATGAACCCCTTGCCTGCCACAGGCAGCAAATAATTTCAGAAAAAGTGACCCCTGAGTTCCTCAATTTGCTCCAGGCCCGTTGTGTTCTCCTATCAGGTCCCTAAAAATGTGGGTGCCGCTTCTGAGTCATGGAACTGGGAGTCATGAGCTGAGGTAGAGGGAGGATAGGGACTTAAAGGAAAATACCAGATATAGAGGTGTCCAGTGTTCTATCCATAGCAGATAGGGGACAGACCAGCTGAAAACCTGACTGGCCATTATAAAATGAGAAATATGCTTGCCATACCAATAGCTTCAAGTTTATCTGAGAAATTTGGTGGCCGTGCACTCATCTACTAGTCTGAAACTCTGCTCTTCCAGCCAGAGTGCAGTCTTGTTTTTTAGTGTATTTATCATCCTTTCCTTTTATACTACTTTCCTGGGTTGATTCTTTCATCTTTTCTCCTGCATCACAATCTCCCCATTATTTTTAGTGTGTTGATTGCCTTGGGGGCTGAAGACCAGGATGGTTTCCCACTTGTTCATTTTCTCTTTCTCCTTAGGAGAGAGCTTTTCATCTAGAAGTTGCATAGTTAGCAAAGCCCTACTGAAGGCACTCCTCCAAGAAGCCTTCCCAGACTGTCCCCTTTTTTTCAGCTCCCCCTCCCTTCCACGTCACTTCAACTAGTTCCCTTTGCTCTTCCCACCCTCTCCCTGTCCAACAGCACTAATGTATACTATCTATCTATCTATCTATCATCTATCTATCTATCATCTATCTATCTATCTATCATTCCATTTTTCTTGATCCTGTTTACTTGTTTTGATGTCTGTCTCCCCTCCTCTAGACTATAAGCCTAGGCAAGGATTGTCTTTATTGCTGTAGCCTACTTTCCAAGCGCTTAGTACAGTGCTCTGCACACAGTAAGCACTCAAAAAATATGATTGAATGAATGAAAGTTGCATCTACTACCACCTCAGTCTCTGTAGCTCATCTCCTGGGGTAGATTCCAGGAGAGTCAGGTGATTCTGTCCGTAATCACAATGTCATCAAACAACTTCGAGCTGCCAAGTTATGCGAGGAGGCCAGAAGCAGTGTTGGGAAGAAAGTCCAAATGTTTCTGTCTTCTGGGCAAGCAATCAAACAATTGTACTGTGCAAAATAAGCACTTTTTGTGGTATTTAAGTGCTGACCATGTGCCAGGCACTGTACTTGCTCTGGAGTAGGTATAAGCCAATCTGTTTGGTCACAGTCCCTGTCCCAAACAATCTTGATCTTCATTTTACAGATGAGGTAACTGAGGAACAGAGAAGTTAAGTGTTGCCTAAGGTAACCCAGGAGGCAAGTGGCAGGGCTGGGATTAGAATCCAGATTTTTCTGACTTCCAGGCCCATGCTCTCTCCACTAGGCCACGCTGCTTCTCTTGTTTAAGTTACAGCAAACGGTCACAGTGCAATAATTACTAAGGGGGCCAACATCAGTCCTGAATCTCTTTCCTATAGGGCAGATTGTCAGTCTCACTGTACTCTCCAGCTCCTAGAAATAAAATAGCAGCAACTGAGATCTGGAGTTGCTGAACACCATAAGATTTGCAATTCTAAACAATTCAATGAATCGTCGAGGTTTTAGAAGCTACATTAAAAGAAAATGCCCTGAAAGTGTATAGATCAAATTCAGTGCTTCTGTTAAATGTTTGATATGGCATTTATTATCATAGGAATTTGTATCTCAAATTCTTCATTTTATTTGGTTTGGAGGATTCTCTATGTATCCCAGTATGTAACCAGGTTAAAAAACATTCAAAGCAATTTCAAATCATCTGCCTTTTGTGTGACTTTGCAATAATTTAGGCCCCTGAAACAATATGAATGTTTTGGTGCCTTTTTATTATGAATTTCAAGCCAGAATAAAACAGGCCCATTTGTCTCATATCCCTACCACTTCATAATGATGGATTTTTTTAAGCGCTTACTATGTGCGAAGCACTGTTCTAAGTGGCTGGGGGGGATAGACGGTGATCAGGTTTTCCCATGGAGCTCACGGTCTTAATCCCCGTTTTACAGATGAGGTAACTGAGGCTCAGAGAAATGAAGTGACTTGCCCAAGGTCACACAGCTGACAAGTGGTGGAGCTGGGATTAGAACCCTTGACCTCTGACTCCCAAGCCTGTGCTCTTTCCACTGAGCCATCCTGCTTCTACCCCTTGAGACATGTTAAGGCAAATGAGGGGTTTTACCATAAATATCGGCCACCCCATAATATGTACAGATGGTGAATGTGTCACATATGGAGATGCAATTGTTTGTAATCCCTTTTAAATTATGAGGCCAGGTGGAACAGAGACTGTTTGATTTGCTCATCTTGTCTCTGTCCCAGTGCTTAGTGCACATACGAAGCACATAATAAACATCATTTTTAGTACTTAAAATTCACAGTTAGTGAAATTCGAATGGCCCTATTCTCGTTGGCTCTTTTCAGAATAGCTCTAAAGCATCCTGGAAGGGTCTGATGCCCCAAAATCATCCATTTCAGCAACAGGTAAGTTGTTTTTCACCTCGTCAGCCTATTAAGTTAATGGCTATCGCATCTCCTTAAGGAGCAATTGAAGGAACAACCTGTCAATTCTTGTTGGCTAGTTGCATTTTTCACACTCTTCTATTATTTAGTATATACATAATTCTCGCACAAAACCTAGAAAATTGCCCTTTGTTTTCAGTGATTTATGGTCTGACCTTCATCATTTAATAGTCCGGCCAGGTTGATGGCCAACAATTTGCGATCAAATCTTAAAGGTCACATCTGAGACCTTATGGATTATGTATGGGAAATTGCATTGTCAGTGACGGATGACACAACCTTCAATCAACCTTCATTTCCCAATGCTTAATAGTCATTCATTCTTCAAGAGATATTCCCGTTTAACGTCTCGAACGTTTAGCTTCCTTACCACAGTGGAAAACAGATCCCCATTGAACTCTCCACCTTTCGTTTGGCATGGTTAATGCTTAACCATTTCAGTGCACTCTTGTGGAATGGGAAGGACAGCAGTAAGATATCCTCAGAGTTAAAGCTCCATAAGCCTTAATTCACCCAAAGCGCATTCCTTCAGAAGGTAATGCAAAGAGTGATGTGTGAATGAACTGCCCTGATAGGCAGTTACAGTTGAAATTCTTGCTTGTTTTGTTTTGGCTAATGTTGCCAGCAGTACATTCCTTTGGCTTTTCAGAGTGGTTACATGCCCACAATGAGGTTGGAATTCCAAGTCAAGAATTCCATTTGCTCAATTTTCCAACAGAAACAATGGCTTATCTGGGCAATTCAGAACTTGATCTCTGTAGAAGGAATGAGCTAGCAAAACTACACAAGGCTGCCTCCGTATTATATGTTGATTTCTGTCGTCAATCCAATAAGAATAGTTCCCAGCCCCCTGCCGCTTGCGTTCTGGGTCTCTGAGCTAAGGATCCGCTCAAATCCCTGACCAGTTCTGGGGAGACTGAGTCTGCAATGAATATTTTGTTTGAGCCCACTATAATAATAATAATAATAATGATGTTGGTATTTAGTGCTTACTATGTGCAGAGCACTGTTCTAAGCACTGGGGTAGATACAGGGTAATCAGCTTGTCCCACATGCGGCTCACAGTCTTCATCTCCATTTTACAGATGAGGTAACTGAGGCCCAGAGAAGTTAAGTGACTTGCCCACAGTCACACAGCTGACAAGTGGCAGAGCTGGGATTCGAACTCATGACCTCTGACTCCCAAGCCTGTACTCTTTCCACTGAGCCACACTGATTGTAGAGACTCAAACTGAGGACGACTAATCAGTTTGTCTCTGGAATAGGTCATGGGTTCTAGTCCCAGCTCTGCCACTTGTCTGTTGTGTGATCTTGGACAAATTACTTCACTTCTCTGTGCCTCAGTTACCTCATCTGTAAAATGGAGAATAAGGCTGTGAGCCCCACATGGGACCACCTGATTACCTTCTATCTACCCCAGTGCTTAGAAGAGTGTTTGGCACATAGTAAGTGCTTAACAAATGCCATTATTATCATTATTAATATTAATCTTAGACTAATGAACACCCCTCAGTGGAATATTCTGCCTCCTTTACTGGCAGCAGGATGTTTGGAGGGAAGGTGAGCCTCATGAAGGAGATAGACTGTGCCCGACCTAATTGACTTGTACCTGTGCCAGGGCTTAGAACATTGTTTGACACATAGTAAGCATTTAACAAATACCATAAAAAGTACAAAGTGAGAGAGTTGCCCTCGGTGACATCACTCCTGCTTGTTTAGGCCTGTACTTCTGAATTCCCTGAACTATGTGGCAACTTGACTTGCCTAGCCATTGGTAACCTAAACAATAACAAACAAAAAAGACTCACCCGTTGCATATTAATTAACAAGAAAACAGTGCTTCATCAAGGCATTCATACCTATCGTTAACTCATAGTTTGAAAACAGCCAGTTAGCCCCTTCAACCTTACTCTATTTTCATTTCCTCTACCCCCCCGTCTCTTCCTTTTCACCCTTGTACGTGGATTTGTATCCTTCCTTCATTCAATAGTATTTATTGGGCGCTTACTGTGTGCAGAGCACTGTACTAAACCTTTTATTCCACTCCACCCTCATGCCCAAAGCATGAAGGTACTTATCTATAATTTGTTTAAATGTCTGTCACCTCCTCTAGACCATAAGCTCCTTTGGGCAGGGAATGTCTCTACCAACTCTGTTATATTGTACTCTTCCAAGCTCTTATTACAGGCTCATTAAAATACTATTGATTGATGTTTCCCGTTTCATGACTGACAATGTTATCACCATTGAAGATAAATGTACCCACTTCCTTCCCCTAGCCCTCCTCCTTTATCCTTTCTCTTTTTTATATTTGTTAAATGTTTACTTTGTTCCAGGCATGTGCTAAGCTCTGGGGTAGATATAAGCTAATCAGGTTGGATATAGTTCCCATACCACGTGGGGCTCACAGTCTTAATCCCCATTTTACAGTTGGGGGAACTGAGGCAGAGAGAAGTGAAGTGACTAGCCCAAGGTCACAGAGCAGGAATTAGAACTCAAGTCCTCTGACTCCCAAGCCTGTGCTCTTTCCACTAGGCCATGCTGCTTCTCTCCTTCTCTCTCTGCCTCTTCTCTTCCTTCCCCAGCTATACCTCTCATCTCTCCTTTTGCCGAGTTCTCTGTAAACCTGATTTGTTCTGAGGGGACTCACCATCTGAGAGCAATGTTATCATCACGAGCAAATATTTAAGTATCCACACAATGGATGACATTCTTTTGGGTGCAACGAAGGAAATGGGGAGATGGAATTTCAGTTTTTGTCATGTAAGAAATTGAGTTGAAACCTGAGCACAAAGATGTTAAAAGCTCAAGAGCTTTAGAAAATGCTACCATTTAAAACTAGAACAAGTGAGAATTAATGTTAACTCACTCTCCTCCCTCCCTGGCCCTCTCCCCCACCCACACATTAATCTCTTGCGGGTTAGTTTATGAATCAAATGAACCATATTGCAGCTTTAAATTGACCATGGATAAGATTCTATCGTTTGACTTTTCTTTCCAAGTAGATATCACACCTTAGCCTGTCAACTCTCCTCTTTTCTATAGAGAATATTTTAGAGCAGATAGAAAGTTCAGAATTGGATTTTTTTTTTTCTGGTTCCATGCTTTGAAGTGAAGCCTTGGGTGGCAGAGGGATTTTCTTCGGAATTAGTAAAGGCTTTTTTTCTGATAAGAAGAAATGAAATTCCTTAAAGGAGATGTGAAGCTTGAGAAATTAAAAGATTTATGAGGTAAATGGCACTTCCTGAAGTGACGGCTCTGACATATTTACCTTATAGTGCTTTTAAATGTTTCTGGGCTGTGATAAGACATATTTTTGAATTATAGAACTATGAGCTAATTCTTTAAGTATAATCTTTTTTTAGGAAAGTTAATAGTGAAGAAGCAAGATAAAAAGAACTTTCCTGTATTATGTGTCTATGCAGTTAGATTTTACGTTCCTCAAGGGCAGAAATCATGTCTTCTATTGTATGTTTTTATGACCATGCGAACAAATATGTATCTGTGACTGTTCAAAGATAATGCTGATGGAGATTATATCCATGTTTGTGTAAAGGAAACAATTGTTGGTATACTCTTCCCATGAAACTATAGAAGAGTTTGATAGTGTTAAAAAACAGAGCCAAAGAGTCGACAATCTAGTGGAGGAAAGAAATATACAATCATTTCCAGTATGACTAAAAAGAGAATGGAAGGATGGATAAGTGGAAAAAGTAAGTGCTTAAACTGTGGAGTAGGTAAATCAGTATACACCACAACATTGTTTGTTACTGTCAATGTATAAATAATGAGACGGCAAGTGGGAAAACATGACCAGGGTCAAGAAAAGTAATCAGGGAGTGCCTCCTGGAAGATATGGGATTTATTATCATCATAGTTATTATTGCTAATAATTTTTTTCAGTGCTTACTATGTGTCAAGCACTTTTCTGAGCACTAGGATAGATGAAAGTTAACCACATCAGACATAGTCCCTGTCTCACATGGGACATGCGAAATAGGATGGAGGACAAGTATTCAATCTCCATTTTGCAGATGAAGAAACTGAGGCCCAGAAAAATTAATTGACTTGTCCGAGGTCGCACAGCAAGCAACTGACAGAGCTGGGATTAGAATCCAGGGCATCTGACTCCCAAATCCATGCTCTTTTGACTAGTCCATTAGGTCATGGCTTTTAGGAAAACTTTGAATATTGGGAAACTGAGAGTGGATTTATAGGGGACATGGTAGGAGGAAGGGTACAATCAAGGGGCCACTAGCAGGAGAGTCGAGAACCCAAGCTACAGCCCAAAGGCTATATCAGAAGGAGAGAAGACTGTGAGCTGGGATGTAATGGGACAAGAAAGTGGTTGTGAGATCCCGTGTAGTGCCTAAAACCAGTCGTCGATAATCTCTGCTGAATCCAGAGCGGAAGGGTCAACTTCGAGGGTTTCTGAGAATGGATACATGGATTATTTTGGGATCCACTGGAGTGATTGCCAAATGATCTGGGGTTTTCTCATCAGAAAAGCGGCCTTCTGTGATGAAACTCATTTCCAGTCTTGGAATATTATCCAGTTAATGGACTTCTCTTAAGAAATTTCTTCAGGTCCAGTTAATTTTTTTAATGGATTTATTGTGATGTCTCCATTATTGTTGTAGTTTTTCTTTGTTTTTTTGTGAAGAGATTTCTTTCTCCCCCTCTGTGTGGATGTCTCCTTTACTCCTTATAATTACCAGCACCTTGTGGGTAGGGAGTTAGAGAAGTGCAGTATGGGTGTGAACAATAATTAACTTTTTGAGAATGGTGAAAATGGTATTCCCCTATATTAAAAGAAAGGAAATTGTCTGCTCTACTTCTACCCTCCAGGGCGTGCCTAATTATTTCATGTCTCCTGGATCACATCTTGGAAAATCTATATTCCAAAAGATTGTCTATCAGATTTATGCCCAGTGAGGCAAAATGATTTCAACAGATTTTGATAAAGCCGTTCAAAGTTCGGCTTACCTCCTCGTCACTTAGTAAATCACATCTTAATCTCCAGAGCTGCAATTGCGTTATTTGAGCTAGCTTCCTTTCAGCCTAGGTGCTAATCATTTTTTCTACCTTCTCCCTTGACTCAATGTAATTTTGTTTAAATCAGAAGACTGCAAACGTCTCCGTGCAAGTATATATCTTATTAAGCTCAAATTTCTCTTGAATCTGAGCCTACTCCATTTATAGTGATTTATCCCTGGAGAATATACTCTCCACTTCCTTAATATCCCTTTCCAAGGATGAAGATTACTCTGGCTTGATCTTGTTTCCCATATGAAGCAAAGCTAATTATCCTTCCTCTTATATGAACCTTGAAAGACTTCCAGATAGTGGCCTTAAGGTAGTCTGAAGAAAGATTGCCCTTGCTGAAATTTGAAACATCTTCTCAGGCTTGGAAGTAAATTTGACCGGCTGGAACATTGGATAGGTTTGCATCTTTTGATGCATGGCTGTGAAGTAGGCAGATGTATTCAATAGGGAAACATTGATCTGACCTTGGAAAAACTGTTCGGTAATGATCCAAATGCAGTTGGATGTAAATGCTCTCTTAATCTTGGTATTTATTAAGCATTTACTAGATGTCAAATACTGTAGTGCATACAAGATGATCAGATAAAACAGAGTCCCGGTCCCATCTGCAGTTCATAGTCACCGGGGCAGATGTACTATGATCAAGTAATCACATTTTTGTGCATTTACGGTGTGCAGAGCACTCTATGAAGCACTTGGGAGAGCACAATCTAACAGGGTTGGTAGACACATTCCTTGGCCACAGTAAGCTTGCAGCCTAGAAGAGGAGACGGACCCTTAAATAAATGATAAATTATAAGTGGATCAAACACATCCACTCTCACATGTGGAACTCAGTCTGAGGAGAGAGAGAAGCAGCATCACCTAGTGAATAGAGCCATGGGCCTGGGAGTCAGAAGGACCTGGGTTCTAATTTCACCTCCGCCATTTGTCTGCTGTGTGACTGGGGGCAAGTCACTTCTTTTTGCTTCCATTACCTTATCTGTAAATTGGGAATTTAAGACAGTGAGCTCCAAGGAGGGTATGGAATAGGTCCAACCTGTTTGGCTTGTATCTATCCCAGCGCTTGGAACAGTGTCTGGCACATAATTAACACCTACCTTTTCTTTTTTTTTTTGTTATGGAGTTTAACTGATTCCCCCTTTTACAGATGAGGAAATAGAGGCTCAGAGTAGTAGTGACTTAACCCATGTCACCCAAGGCAAGAGGCAGAATTGGGATTAGAACTCAGGTCTTCTGACTCAGGTCCAGGCTCTCCATAAGGCCATACTCATCTTCCAAAGAGGAAGTTTGTGTCTTGGTCACAGAGGGATTAGTATCTTCAGGTTTGAAATCTACTTTCCATGGCCTTGTGACCAGGCTGCCTGTAAAAGATTATAATAGATTGTACAGGTTTCCCCTCTAGATCATAAGCTCCTTATAGGTAGGAAGCGTGTTTTCCAGTTCTGTTATATTGCAATCTCCCAAATGGATAATACGGTTCTCTGCAGACAGTAAGCTCTCAATAACTATGATCGATTTAAAAAGGATTGATTAACAGATGGACCTATAATAAATATGAATAAGGGCTAGCATGGGGATGAGGAGTTCCTTCAGATAGACACCGGCCACAAAACCATCGTCAAGTTTCTATGCTGCTTTTGCTTCCTTTTCCATTATTAATTACCCTTTCCCATGACGGCACAGATGTTTCTAGTTTGTTTTTATTTTCTTGGAAAATAATAAGCATTCACGTACAAAGACACCCTCCCACAAATATATGAAGTAAGTTTAAATAAAACTCATATGCTGCTTTCAACTATAAAGAGATGTCTTTTCAAAGACACAATTTTTAGCAGGTGCACAAGCCAATGAAAACTATCTCCAGATGTTTTATCTTATTTAGAATCAGTGTGAAGGTGCAAAACTTACAAGGATGTGCATAAATCCTCACGTATCGGGATGAAAATACTACCCCACTAATAGACTTGAGCAGACATCCTCGCTGGAGATGAGAACAGCTCTGAAAAATCTTTTAAATATTAAACCAAACTTATTTATAGAACAACTGCAGAATAGGCACTTATTGAATCAGTGTTTCACCTTTGTCCACTCCTCCTCTTCATCCCATCTCCCCCTCTCAACCCCCATATTTCCTCACCCTCCGACTCCATCACTGTAGAAATGTACATTAATTTAAGTGGATCCTAATTTCAGAGAGAAGCGACCCCCCGATGATATAATCTGGTTTACTATAGAAGAAAGCAGATGGGAATGTTGACGTGGCGTGGCCCAAAGAAAGGGCACTAGTGGGAAATCAGAGGACATGGGTTCTAATCTCGGATCTGCCACTTGCCTGCTATGTGACCTTGGGCAAGTCACTTTTCTTCTCTTTGCTTCAGTTACCTCCTCTGTAAAATGGGGACAAAGACTGTGAGTCAAGCACTATTCTCAGTGCTGGGTAGATACGAGATAATTAGGTTGTCCCACTTGGGGCTCACAGTTTTCATCCCCATTTTACAGATGAGGTACCTGAGGGGCAGTGAAGTGACTTGCACAAGGTCACACAGCTGATAAGTGGTGGAGCCGAGGTTAGAACCCATGACCTCTGACTCCCAAGCCTGTGCTCTTTCCACTAAGCCATGCGGCTTCTCTAGCTTGTAGCTACCCCAGTGCTTAGAACAGTGCTGGGCACATAGTAAATACAAATACAGCTAATTCGGGCCATGGGCTCTACCTTAAAATCATGTAGGGAGCAGAACAGAGGTAGCAATGTCCAGTGGGTGCCCTCTTTGGGTCACCCTACCCGGGCACTGACTCTCTGGGTGGGGCCCAGAGCACTTTTCTGGGACTAACTGCTCAGCAGGGAGGAGAATTCTGATAATTTTTTGGAGAAACTCAGAGCTACTAGGTCATAGTCCTTGCCCTCCACCTCTCTGTGCTACCTGGGGCTCTCGGAGAGTTCCCTCGATCCGGCCAGTTGAAGTGTCACGACTTGTGTGGTCTAATGGAAAGAGTCCGGGCCTGGAAGTCAGAAGACCTGGGTTCTAATCCCAGCTCTGCCACTTGTCTGCTGTGGGACCTTGGGCAAGTCACTTCACTTGTGTGGGTCTCAGTTACTTCATCTATAAAATGGGGATTAAGATTGTAAGCCCTTTGTGGGACAGGGACTGTGTCCAACCTGATTATTTTGTATCTACCCCAGTGCTTAGTCAAGTGCCTGGCACATAGTAAGCATTTAACAAATACCACAGTTATTATTATTATCATTATTATTATGTGGTGAATCCAGCCCTTTTGTGGGAAGGCTATTAGGATCTAAGACCTAACAGAGTCACCAAACATCCCAGGGCAGTTGAACGCATGCCTTGAGCATAGGGTCTCTATTTCCATGAATGAAGTGATCAGTTTTGGATTGTAGTGGACTCACTCTCTGGGGTAGTACATCAGTGCCTCAGGTAGTTGTGAACAGGACATAGTCTCAGACTTGGGACGATGCAACTTTAGGGTGTCCCCTACCTGCCCACTCCAGGAGGCACATAAATACTTCATTTCTCCTAATAATCCATCCACTAGTAGTTATTTGTTGAACACCTGCCGAGTTCCTAGCACTGTGCTTAAACACCTGGGAGAGTTAAACAGAAATGAGACTCAGCTTCTTCGCCTATCCAGAATCGATTTTAATGTCAGTCTTCCCTATTAGATGGTAAACTCCTTCAAGGGAGGGATCAGGTCTACCAACTCTACTCAATTGATCATTCAATCAGACTTATCAAGTGCTCTCTGTGTGCAGAGCACTGAACTGAGAGTTTGGAGAGGACAACATAACAGACACGTTCCCTGCCATATTGAACACTCATTAATGCTTAGTACAGAGAAATAGTAGAAATAATAGAGAAGCAACACGGCTTAGTGGAAATAGCCCGGGCTTAGGAGTCAGAGGACGTGGGTTCTAATCCCAGATCTGCCACTTGTCTGCTGTGTGACGTTGCGCAAGTCACTTGACTTTTCTGTGCCTCAGTTACCTCATCTATAAAATGGGGATTAAGATTGTGAGCCCCACGTGGTGCAACGGGATTACCGTGCATCTACCTCAGTGCTTAGAACGGTGCTTGGCACATAGTGAGCGACTAACAAATAACATAATTATTAGTATTACAGTGACCTGTGCTTAATAAATAACATCGGTCAAATGAAGGCTCCTATCCCCTACCTTCTAGGCGTTTACAGTCTAATGGTGGAAGCAACCAGATAAATATGATTTACTGAGGGAGCAGAAGGAACAAGGATATACCAGAGAGCAGCACAAGGTACAAGTGTGTCAGGATGAAATCAATGAATAAGTCATTGAATATGTTTTTTGTGGGCTTTTTTTTATGAGACTTGGGTTCGGGAGGTGTGGGGATATTGATCCTGTTACTGCCAGCATTGATATTTTCAAATCCAGGAAGCTGAGTTCAAAATAGAGTTAAAATTTTAAATGAAAGCAATTTATTTAGTCAAATAACTAATAACACCTATGTTTGATGATGAAGACCGTGAGCCCGTTGTTGGCAGGGATTATTGTATTTTCCAAGTGCTTATTACAGTGCCCTGCACACAGTAAGACCTTGATAAATACGATTGAAAGAATGAATTTGTTCAAACCATTTCATAGGTTGCCAGATATTTTCAAAAAATTCACAATAACAAAACCGACCCAAACGATGATTTGCAATTTAAATGGCAGCAAGAATTATAGCCTCTTTCAAGATTTGAAACGATTGGAAAGAGAAGCTTTTCCAGGGTTTTCTCTATAAATGTAGAAGAATGTGTTCTGTATATTGTTCATATTCACAATATTTATATCTAAAACACCATTTTAAATCAAAAGCATTCCTACCAGAAGATAAATCCTATTAAACCTTCATGAGTCAATTCTTGATTTGATTTTTGACATGGATAATATTTTGAGCAGGCTCATTTGCATCTCACCATGCTAATGAAATCAACCTGTCAGAGATGAAATTTAATAGCATTTTCCTGTTTTTAATAATGCCTTCATACTATTCCAGAATTACTATAGTTATACTGCACTAAGAAAGCTGGATCATGCCTATTTAAAAGAAATTCAGAGTTATGTTTCAATACATCTAGTAAAGCCATCTTGGATAAACTCAACTTCTCACCGGTGTACTTTAAAAAAAAATATCGCTTCTTTTTATCTATGTTTTAAGATCTCTCTCTCTCTCTCTTGCTGGGTTGGTTTGTTAATCTTGTTTTTTCTAATGACACAGCTTCTTCGGAACTGATACATCAGTCCATTCCTCAACATTTCACAACATTCCCTTCTCTGGTTTTAATTAAACTTATTTCTGACATTTCCTCCTTCTTAATGAGATTAGCTAGTGATTTCATGATTTTATCCCATCCCTCGTCCTTTGAGTTTTGATTCTAATCTCTTTTCAACAGTAAGAGATCCAAATCCATTTAAAAGTGATTCCATTTATAGTCAAATGCCTACTTTTCCATTTTCTACTATCATTCATTTCTCATACTTTCTACCCTTGGCTTTGGGTGTATGCTTCTCCCAGTTAATTTGAGGGGTTTTTTTAATCCCCTTTATTACATTTCAAAGTATGGGCAGGGAATGTTACTGAAAATTCTGTTGTTCTGCATCCTACCAAAGCCTTACTGCAGTGCTCTGGACTTAGTAAGTGCTAAGTAAATGCCATTAATTGGTTGATTACTGATAAACCAAGTTTATTTTGAATTAACCAAATATTTCAAGCTCCCTGGACAATAATATACTGGTAGTTTAGTGGCCTAGGGGAAAAAGGACAAGCCTGGAAGTCAGAGGACCTTGGTTTCAATCCTGGCTCTGCCACTTGTTTGCCGTGATCTTAGGCAAGTTGTTCAATTTCCCTGTGCCTCAGTTTCCTCATCTGTCAAATGGGGATTAAATCCTACTCCCTCCTACTTAGACTATGAGGCCCATGTGAGATTTGGACTGTGTTTGACCCAATTAACTTGTACTTGCTCCAGCACTTAGAACAGTGCTTGACATCCAGTAAGTGCTTAACAAGTACTATTATTATAAGAATAGCATATGATAAGTATAGTAATAATAGAAATCTGTTAAAATCTACACTTACTAGGTGTCAAACACTCTACTTAACACTGGGGCACATAGAAACCAATAAGCTTGGACACGTTCCCTGTCCCATATGGGGCTTATGATCAAAGTAGATATTTCTCGCAACTCCCTTCACTGTGCTCCGGGAAGCCTGGGTTGGTACAGGCAGATCTCAGAGTAGTTTCCCAGGAAAAGAGGATCACTGAGTCCAGCACAAGAATTTGCAGTTTTTCCAAAGCCCAGCTCCTCATCTCAGCTAATCTCTCAATAGCTCTTAGGTCAGGGCAACTCACTCTGAACCATTATAACCCTGCAATGTTGTTTTTTTTTCTTTTCCCCCTAAAACCTTTTGGAACCAAAGATGATGATTTGCTTTCACAAGTGCACTTCAAGCCCAAACGAGAGTCGAGTTACAGCTCTTTCCTGCCATTATGCGGGAGTAACGCATAGCCACCCTGACTAATGGTTCGATTCTATCCTGAGAGAGCAAACATTCACCACCTTGCGATCCGCTAATGGCCTCCAGAGTAGAATAGTGCCACAGACTTCTTTAGTCAAGGTGACACTCTTCGTCATCTACGTCATCAGAAACTTCAGAGATTTGAATGTAGGGAACGGTAGAACCTTTATTGAATGTGAATTCCAGCCATGACCATGATCAGGCTTTCATAAGAATTGCCCTGCTGATCCCTCCCCCCTACCTCTACTGAAGCTAGAGTGCAGGGCTTTGTTAAATAAAACAAAAGGAACCTGTCTCTTAAAAAGTGATTTACAGCTCAGAGTGCAACAGTGGGGTAGAAGGAATCATTTTCTTTACCTTGTAATGCCTCCCGATGGCAGACTAGTAACTCATTCATTCATTCAATCATATTTATTGAGAGAGTACGATATATTTATTGGGAGAGTACAAAATAAGAATAAGCAGAACATTTCCTTCCCACAACGAGCATACGGTCTAGTCTACTTCAAAGCAGTCAGTATTTATTGAGCTCTTACTGTGTGCAGAGCACCGTACTAAGCACTTGGGAGAGTATAACAATATGTCAATCATATTTATTGAGCACTTACTGTGTGCAGAGCATTGTATTACTTGGGAGAATCCAGTATAACAACAGAACGGTCACATTCCCTGCCCACAACGAGCTTACAGTCTAGAGGGGGAGAAAGCAAGCACAGTTAAGATGAGCACTGACCTCATATATATGACCTCAATATATGCTGTATTGTCTTCAAATCATGAAAACAGCTGGCCCGAATGGGGGGTGGAAATCCCAGAGGCTACTGATCTATGGCACCTCAGTACCGAATCAGCAGTACGTTACAATCGCTTGGATGGCGGATGGGTTTTGTATTTAAAATTTTTGCGGGCGCTTCAGAATGTACTACACCCTTGCCTTCTGACTCGCTCATCGCAGCTTCTGCCCTAACGGGAACAAGGTTGGCAGAGGCGAGAAGTCACAAGTGTCACCTTGCAAGCCCCTGTGGGTAGAACCAGCTCCTTCCTGCTATTTCTGAGTTCTGAAGCGCCCTGCAGCATGCCGGAAGTGATGGGACCATAAGAGTTTCCACCATCATCACTTTTCAGTTCATAAAGAGAAATTGAAAATGACTATCGACTGAAGCATTCCCCTCCCGTCCCCCTCACTTGATTATGTATCTTTTATTTACAATTCGTGTTGCTTCTAACAGCAGCCCTGACTCTTCTATGCCTGGTGGTTAGTCAAGGAGTAGTCCATCTGGCTCTAGAAAGCATGAAATTGCAAGTGTTTCATTTAATAAAGCAGATAAACACCAGCCAATTTGCTGTGCATAACTGATGTTTCCCCTGTTTGCTAATGCAGCTTCCCTAACAATTTGACACAACATATACTTCATTTTCCCACCTTTTTGTTTTTACCTTGGGAGCTAAATACATCTGCTCTGTTTATTCAGTGAACTAGAACATACAAATTGGGCACAGCAATTACTCCATCGGTTATTTCAGGTTATTAAGTTTTTGTTATTGCTTGAGAGGTCGAGCCCATGACAATTTTCCTGAAATCACAGGGAGATAGATAGCGCCCGTCCCCAGCAACCTTACAGATCACGTCAGCAGCGGTGAAAGTAGATCTTGAAATGTTATTTTTAGCCTGCCCCAAAGCATCGGTGGATTCTGGGGTTCAAAGCAGTCATAAAAGTCGTCATAGCACTTATGGCACCCAGTGGGTTCAAAACACTGCCCTAGGGACTTGGGAAAATAACAAAGAAACAACATCTTTCCTGCCCACAAGGAGCATATAGTCCAGTGGGCAAGTTAGAAACCGCATTCTCCATGCAGTGGGGCTATGAAGAGAAGAGACCAAAAGTTCAAGGGCAAGAAAAAGACCCTTAATAGGTGGAGATCGAAAGATGGAGAGGCAGGGATTGAGCCAGTTGTCTAGATCATGTCGTTGGATGTGTCAGAAGACAAAGACCGGACAGCCAGCACAACTTCTCCTCTGCTGCAAATTCCACCACATCCCCTAAGGGCTAGCATTTCCACTTTCTACTTTGGCCTATTGCCAATTATCTCCAAGTTTCCTCCAGTGCTCATCCTGAGAGCAGTCCAAGGAGACTAGCAGATGGGGCTTTTTAAGTGGGAACTCATGGAAAGAGCAGCCGATTGGTATTGTTGCTGGCCTAAAGGGAGAACACCTGCAGCTAGTCAGTCTGTGGTATTTATTGAGCACTTACTGTGTACAGAGCTCTGTTCTAAAGAGCTTGGGAAAGTAGTCTACAGCAGAATTGGTGGAGATGATCCCTGCCCCCAAGAAGCTTACAGGTACAGGTGGAGATGGACATTAAAACAGATTAGAGATAGGGGATATAGTAGAATAGAAATATATTTACAAAAGTGTTATGACGTTGGAGTGAGTATCAAAGTGGTTAAGTGGTATACGTCAGTTCCGAGTCCATGCAGAAGGAAGAAGAAATAAAGGGCCTGGCTGGGGATGGTAAATATCAGGGATGATGGTCTGGGTGGTAGAGATGAAGTGGGGCTTCAAAGGAAGGGAAAGATGGGGATGGGAGGGTGGAGTATTTCTTTGTTCCACCTCCACCATTTATCTTGGCCCCTTGTTGAGCTTTCAGAGGCCAATGCCGCCGGCACAGTCAGTGATATCAAAACAGAACTTTTTCAATTAATTTTATCTCCATTTTTCCCAATTGCCACTTCAACCCTTCTGTGCCTCCGACACATTTGAGTACTCCCTGGAGTTCTCCTCCTCACCCAGTTGAAATCGTTGTTTTCTCTTATTTACATCTCAGAATGTATTTTAATGTCATTTCTCCTGCTAGATTGTAAATTCCTTGAAGACAGGGTTCATGTTTACAAATGATTATACTCTCCCAAGCATTCATACATTACCTGCAGACGGTAGCCATGAAATAAATTTGATCGATTCTTTGGAAATCCTCTCACTGTGATCTTTACAGTGTCCCAACTCATGGAAATCTTCTGGTCACATTAATGTTGATATGCCTGGGGTCTATTACCTATTGGGCGGGGAACTTGTTTACCAACTCTGTTATATTATACTCTCCCAGGTGTTTAGTACAGTGTTCTGCACACAGTGAGCACTCAATCAGTATGATTGAGTGGTGCACTGAGATCCCAGTAGAGAGATCAATAGAACCATTTCCATTGATCTTCCTAAAAGACTGGGACTAGAGTTGTTTTCAGTTAAGTGCAGGCGTGCAGCAAAATTTCAATAAATATCATTCTTTCTATTACTACTGCTTTTCAAGGAGGTTTGGGCAGGGAATGTGGCTGTTATATTGTTGAATTCTGTTCTCCCTAGAACTTATTACAGTTCGCTGCATGCAGTAAGCTCTCAATGAATAATAATGATGGTATTTGTTAAGCACTTACTATGTGCCAAGCATTGTTCTAAGCACTGGGGTAGATACAAGGTTATCAGCTTGTCCCCCGCGGGGCTCACAGTCTTAATCCCCATTTTCCAGATAAGGTAACTGAGGCACAGAGAAGTGAAGTGACCTGCTCAAAGTCACACAGCTAAGTGGCGGAGCCAGGATTAGAACCCACGTCCTCTGACTCCACAGTCCGGGGTCTTTCCGCTAAGCCACTGACTGATCCTTGAAGTAGGGTTTGCCTGCTCAAAATATCTGAAGAACAGATCTAAGTCTATCATTCAAAGTGGAAAACATTCCCAATAGCCAATGTTTATGACTATGAGATGCAGACTGATGCGATAGCATTATGATATTGCTCTCTCAGTAACGGAATGCTCTTAGAGTCACTAAGAATATCTACCGGGAAGATCATGTGCTTTTTTGCTTGCTGAAGTTGAAGTGAATATCTTCACAAACTAAATTGTCATCGTAAGCCATGATTATACCCATTCAGCCATTCATTTAAATATTCACTCATTCAGTTGAGCATTCATTCCTTCATTCACAATGACACTGTGTAAAAGTTGCTACGAATCCATTTGATCTATTCCATATAAATGTCCTATGCGTATAACATCTGCCCTCTCTGCTGTTTTTGAATATTTGTGTTAGAATGGGGATAAATTAAGTTTTGTGTCTTTCAAGCAGTCAGGGAACAACACAAATTCATAGGACCTGGGTCTTCTGTCTTCAGCTGTAATTTTTTTTCTTTCATTGGCTGAAACATTTTTTAAAAACCTTTCTTTGGAAGGGCTCAGCTCTACTGAAATGTAACTGACTGACAAAGATATCGTATAGTGCATTCTGTGGTATTTGCTCCATTTTTGAACAGTTCTCATCATTTTTAGTTAAAGAAGTATTTTTCCTTTGAATATAGCCTCTTGAAAGAACAATTCATTAAACTCACTTTCTGTTTTCCACCTGAGGGATGGACGTCTCTTAAAGTGGGGTCGAAGCCATTGCTTTCCATTAAAGGAATGGAGAAAGTGCTCACATTACAACAGGATTGGACAAGCTGCAATTTCTGCATTGACAGGGGACACAGATTTTGTAAAGCAATTTTCTCTTTTATTCCATAAAAAAGCTAAAAAACACCAACCCCTTCACAAACAGCTGTCTGCACTGGTTGCGCTTCGTTCATAGCTTCCTGGCTACGTGAGCACTGTCAGCTCAAAATATATCTGAGGTTTATCTCATTCAGGCCTATATTTTCATCATTTGGAAATAGAATCACAACATCACATAGTGGAAGAAATTTTGTCTGTGCCTGAAAACGGTGCTTTGGAAGAAAGCCAGGTTCATCATCCTAGTGAAGAAATTAAGTTCCTAGAATGCCATTTTGAAAATATCAGAATGAATGTATTTTCCCTTGAATTTCTTCTCGGTGTATTACGATGTTTATAGTACAAGTAGGAAGCACTTCAAAGGCTCTGTTGACCACACCGAAATATGTTATACAAAGCAAACCATGGGGTAAGTGATTCAGGGGAGCAACAGTGCAAAGTAAACTTGATTCCACAGAGGAAGATTACCTGACAGAGCAATGAAAATAATAATAATAATGTTGGTATTTGTTAAGCGCTTACTATGTGCAGATCACTGTTCTAAGCGCTAGGGTATACAAGGTAATCAGGTTGCCCCACATGAGGCTCACAATCTTCATCCCCATTTTACAGATGAGGTAACTGAGGCACAGAGAAGTTAAGTGACTTGCCCACAGCCACACAGCTGACAAGTGGCAGAGCTGGGATTCGAACCCATGAGCTCTGGCTCCCAAGCCCATGCTCTTTCCACTGTGCCACGCTGCTTCTCTATAATAAAATAAAACAACTATTGTCAAATGATCTAAAAAATTAAATTTTCCAATAGCTCTGGTCCCCTAAGAACAAACCAACAAACAGAGAAGACCTTCCATCATGTCGTCCAAGGTTTTTTGATGTTGTTTTTGGAGTCGAACTGCTATGCTTTATTATGTCTCTAAAATTCCAAATTGTAGAGGTTTGACTTGAGTGTCTTATTTAGGTGACACCTACTGAAATAATTAGAAATCATAGTTGTGGAACAATTTAGCAATAGCATTTTTTGAGAACCTACAGTGGGCAGAGCATTGCCTAAAAGCTTGGGAGAGTAAAATAGAATTAGAAGACACCATCCCTGGCCTGATGGAGTTTATTATGTAGTGTCACTAGATTTTTCCACTTCTCCCTCTTTCCATGTTATCCAAAAAGAGCAACAGTGTTGGTGAACAATCTCTGATGGACTCACCTTCTGATCGGAAAACACTTGGGACAATATCACAGAAAGAAGACATCATTTCCCTGATCTCTGGGAGCTTACGCTCCAGTGGGAAAGATCAGGAGGAGTGCATACTGATATGGGAAAAAACAAAACAAAACCTCTTATGCCTCCAGAATTAGTAGGAGCATAATTGGTGTCATCTCAGGAGACCAGATGTTGCATTCAAAGTTACAAAATTTCACTTCACAAGAAGACTGCATTTGAAGAGATCAGTAGCCGGAGAAGAAGTGGTAATTTGGTGAAGAAGTGCTTGCAGACAAATTACATGTACTGAACCTTGACTATAACTCCAACAGGGAAATAGATAATTTGGGTAAGGAATGCATCATAATGGTTATCTCATTCCTTGTAAGACCAATGCAGAAGTAGCCCCGCTAGAGAAATGAAAGGTCAAATAGCAGCCATAGGTCCCTAATAAGGCTGCAGGAATAAATGATGACGGATTGAGGATATTCTGCAAAGACATTTGGAAGGTAATTTAAAATGACTATGCTATTCAAAAAGCAAAGTGTGGGAGGAACAGCAAAGATGAGGAAGAGCTCAAAAAAATGGTGATTTGAGGCTGAATCATTGAATCTGTAAATCAGTGCATTTATTGATCTCTTACTGTGTGTAAAGCGCTTGGGAGAGTATGAGCTGGGATTAACAAAGCAGCGTGGTGCATTGTAAAGAGCACAGGCTTGGGAGTCAAAGGTCATGGGTTCTAATTCCAGCTCTGCCACTTGTCAGCTGTGTGACTTTGGGCAAGTCACTTCACTTCTCTGTGCCTCAGTTCCCTCATCTGAAAAATGGAGATTAAGACTGTGAGCCCCACATGGGATAACCTGATTACCTTCTATCTACCCCAACACTTAGAACAGTGCTTGGCACATAGTAAGCGCTTAACAAATACCATCATGGTCATCAGAACATGGTCATCATGGTCATGGGTTCAAATCTCGGCTCGGCCACTTAGCTGTGTGACTGTGGGCAAGTCACTTAACTTCTCTGTGCCTCAGTTACCTCATCTGTAAAATGGGGATTAAGACTGTGAGCCTCACATGGGACAACCTGATTACCCTGTATCTACCCCAGCGCTTAGAACAGTGCTCTGTACATAGTAAGCGCTTAACAAATACCAACAGAACCCATGACCTCTGACTCCCAAGCCCATGTTCTTTGCATAGATTAGTCAGAGAAGACTTCCTAGAGGAGATGTAATTTCCATTGCGCTTGGAAGATGGGGACAGTAGTGATGTAAAATGGGAGAAATTCCATATAGGAATGAGGGTGTTAGTAAGGGGTTGACTGTGAGAGAGGTGAAACTGATTCACAATGTAGCAGGTTGGTATTAAAGGAACAAATGTAAGGGTCACACTGTAGTGGGAGAGGAGAAAGGGTAAGTAGGAGGGAAAGAACTGATTGAGTGATTTAAAGCTGATGGGGAGCCACTTCTGGTTAAAGAAGTAAAAGATGGGGAACCACTGTGGCTTTTCAGGTTTGGGGAAGGGGTGAAGAGTGATTTTTTTTTTTTTAAACTGATCTGAGCAGCGGAGTCATATAGATTTGACAGGGACAAGATAGAAGCAGAGAAGTCACTGAGGAGGTTGAGTTAGGATATCCTAATAAATCAATTAATCATATTTACTGAGTGCTTACTCGGTGCAGAGCACTGTACTGAGCACTTGAGAAAGTACCACATAGAGTGAAACGGCTTGGACCAGCTTGGTGGTTTGGAGGGAGAATTGACTAGAAATGTTGGAGACATAGAAGTGAGACAGTTTGATGACCGACTGATTGATAATAGTGATACTAATTATGATAATGAAAATTCTTGTTAAGTGCTTACTATGTATGAGGCACAGTTCAAAGTGCTGGGGTAGAAATAAGTTAATCAGGTTGGGCACAGTCTCTGTCCCACATGTGGTTAACAGTTTAAGTAGGAGGAAGGAGGATTTAATTACCATTTTACAGGTGAGGTAACTGAGACAGAGAAGTGAAGTGATGTAAGATCACACAGACAATCAGCAGAGACGGAATTAAACCCACTACCTCTGACTCCAAGGCTTGGGCTCTTTCCAGTAGACCATGCATTTGAAGGAGAGAAAAAAGAGTCAAGAATGATTTCAAGGTTGTGGGTTTATGAGACATGGAAGATGATGACGTTGCCAGTAGTGATGGGAAGGTTGATGGAAGGAAAAGGCCGGAGTGGGAAGATGAAGAGTCTGCTTTAGGCATGTTGAGTTTGAGCTGTTGATGGGTGCACCAAATAGAGGGGTCTTAAAGGGAGGAGGAAATGCACGTTCATAGGGGAAGAAAAGGATGTTGAGGCTGGAGAGGTGAATGTGGAAGTCATCCATATAGAGATGGCTGTTGAAGCCATGGGAGTGGAGTGGATGTTGATGGAAAAGAAAAGGGGATCCAAAATGGAGCTTCGAGGGCTCCCAAAGGTTAGAGGCTGGGAGGCAGAGGAGGGGCCTGGGAAAGAGTGACAGAGAAGAATCAAGAGTAGACAACCTCATTAGCTCAGTGTTTAGTATAGTGCCTGGCATATACAAAGTGCTTAACAAATAAAAAGGACAGTGTCAAATCAGCCAAGGATAGATAATGTTTCCAGGAGAAGGTTGTAGGTTAGGACCTTGTATTGTACTTTCCCAAGCATTTAGTACAGTGCTGCAAATATAGTAAGCGCCCAGTAAGTACCAGTGGTGATAAGAAAGTGGGGGCTGCTGAGAGATTCAGGAGAATTAGGATGGGGCAGAGTTCTTTAGATTTGGCAAGGGAGGAGGTCATCGGTGACTTTGGGGAAAGCAGTTTCATTAGATGGGAGGGGGCAGATGTCAGACTCAGGAAGTGGAGGCAGTGGAAGGATGAAGAACTCATTCAAAGACTTTGGAGATGAATTCAATCGAATTTAATGAGTACTTACTTTATGCAGAGAAGTGTACCGAGCGCTCGAGAGATTTCAATATAACAATGAAGAGTCATATTCCCTGCCCAGCACGAGGAATGGCAGGAGGAAGATGGGGCAATCACCGAAGAGTTCAGCGCCGTACAAGCAGGGCATTTTTCGGCGTGGCATATTTGAAAATGGAGGAGAAGGAGCCATTGGAAAGTGAGCATTTGGAAGATGGAGGTGAAGTAGGGAAGATGGGTTACTGCAATTGTTTAAATAAGGTGCGAAGAGATGGAGAGGGGATCGTTTCTAAGCAGGGAACTGAATAGAATTTTTACTGTATTGCTTGACACCTTAATGAAGAAGGCTTGGAAAAGGGTCCAGCGATGGGCAGAATGCCATATATAGGATTGAACCACGGCCTTGGACTTTGAAATGAAACATCTATTTGAGATGCAGGTGTCTGCCAGCTGTTCATTTTCATAGCAAGTACCGCTGCAAAAGGGGCTCCTTTTCACTTTTCATCTTCATTTAGAAGGTTTAATGAATAGTGTGTATCACTCTCTGAAATTTCTACCGATAATAAGTCCATCCAAAGATTGATTTGCACATCTGTTCTATGGTTTGTAATTTTCTTTTTACTAATAGTGCTTAAAAAGCTCAAGGAGAAGGAATGCTCTGAGCCCAATTTACTAAAAACTTATGGACATTGACTGAATGGTAAGCTGATCTAGTCACCAGAAAGCTGAAATTAAAATAAAAGATGCACTTTTAGTGTTGGAAGATTTCCAGTGGGAGGATAATTCTCTAAAACCATTATTATCGCCAATATCACTTCTCATTTTGCGTTAATGCGGCACTTACCACTGCTGCTTTTGTTCAATGAAATCCTATAAAGGAAGCTGTTATCCTCATCCATATTTTACTTTGGGGTCATTTCATCAATCAAAGGTATTATTTAAAACACTTAGGTATTTGTGAAACGCTTATTGTGTGCAGAGCACTGTACTAAGCACTTGGGGAAAGTACAATACAACAGAGAAGGAGCATGGCATAGTGGCTAGAGTCAGGGCTTGGGAATCAGAAGGTCATGGGTTCTAATCCTGGCTCCGCCACTCATCTGCTGTGTGACCTTGGGCAAGTCGTTTCACTTCTCTGGGCCTCGGTTCCCTCATCTGGAAAGTGGGAATGAAGACTGTGAGCCCCATTTGGGACAGGGACTATGTCCAACTCGATTTGCTTGTATTCACCCCAGTGCTTAGTACAGTTCCTGGCACATAGTAGGCACTTGATAAACACCACAATTATTATTATTAATAAGAATAAATGATGATATAATAAGCACTGATGTATATACAAACTAATAAAGTTGGACCCAGTGATGTCCCACAGCGCTCACAGTCCGAATACCCATTTTACAGATGAGTTAACTGAGATACAGAGAAGTTGTGACTCATCCGTGACCACAGAGCAGATAAGTGGTGGAGCAGGATTAGAACCTAGGTCCTTTCATTCATGTATTCAATCGTGTGCAGAACACTGTCCTAAGAGCTGGGAGAATACAATATAACAATGAACAGACACATTCCCTGCCCACAATGAGCTTACAGTCTAGAGGGCAGGGAATGACACCCAGGCCAATGTTCTATTCACTAGGCCATGCTGCTTTTTGTGTATTTTGCTCTCTGTATAGTACATATAGCTTATAAACACTAACTGCATTAAACTTCTTTAAATTCCACTTTTCAAAGAATATGGAAAAGAGGTCTAAATGGAAGAAGCTTGAGAAAGATGAAACCGGGAGAGCATTTTAAGCTAGATAAAAGGAAAGTGATTCAGAATATCAAAATAATTAAGTTTTCAAAATAATAATAGGTAACCATGGAAGCCTTTTACATTTTCCAGGTGAAGTACAAACCTTTTTACGAGTTATTTAAATGGTTTGAAAAAGGCTCAGAGTATTGTTTCTCTTGCTCTAACTTGGTTTATTTTTAACCTCCTTCCAAACTTTCCTGTTTTTGTTTTGGCTAGCATATCTCACATCAAAAGGCTTGAACTTTTGGTATAATCCGCCTTCTGGTATGACTGAGAAATCATTTCATGATCTGGAACTCTCAGACAGTGAATATAGTTTTAATTTTTGTGCCTTTTAGAACTAAGCGAGGCAGTGAGGGTGAAAAGAGCATGGGCCCCTGAGCCGGAAGATCCCAGGTTCTAGCCCTTTGCCCCTGGCCTGCTGTGTGATCTTAAGCAAGACACCTAACCTCCCTGTTGCCTGTGTTTCCTCATCTCTCATGTGGGGAAAAGTTATCTCTCTCTTTCTTTTAGATGGTGAGTCCCACATGGGGCAGAGACTCTGATCTGACTATATCATGTCTCTACCCCAGCATTCAGACCGTGCTTCATAAATGCCACCATCAATTACAATTTCTCCCACATCACATTTTCAGGAGGGAATATTGTTAAACTGAAATATTATTAACCAAAATTATTATAGAACGTGTTCTCCCCAAGCCCAGTGTTATTAGAACAATGCTACAAATTCATCATGTGGAAAGGGAACATGCCTGGGATTCAGAGACCTGATTTCTAATCCCAGCCCTGCCATTTGCCTGTTGTGTGACCTTGGGCAAGTCACTTCACTTCCCGAACGTTAGTTTTCTCAGCTGTAAAATACGGATTAAATACTTGTTCTTCCTCCCACTTAGATTGTGAACTTCATGTGTAGCGAATAATTGTGCCTGACCTGATTATTCTGCCTCTGACCCAGTGCTTAGTACAGTGCTTGGAATAGAAGGAACAGTTAACAAATATCACACACATTTTAATTCTGTGCCCAAATCAACATCCCTCTGAATAAAACTCAGAAAACTAGCAGCCCAGCGCTCCAAGATGTTGAACTACATGATCATTAGCTGATGAAATGCCCTGCTGGGTATTTATTGAGCACTTTTTGTTTGTAGAGCACTGTCCTGAAAGCTTGGGAGAGTACAATATAACAATATGTAATAATAATGATAATGTTGGTATTTGTTAAGCGCTTACTATGTGCCAAGCACTGTTCTAAGCGCTGGGGGAGATACAAGGTAACCAGTTTGTCCCACGTGGGGCTCACAGCCTTAATCCCCATATTACAGATGGGGTAACTGAGGCACAGAGAAGTTAAGTGCCCAAGGTCACACAGCTGGGTCCCTGCCCACAAGGAGCTTACAGTCTAGAGGGCAAGACAGACATTAACATAAGTAAATGACAGATACCTACGTGAGTGCTGTGGGACTGAGAAATGGGGAGATCAATAACGGGAGCAAGTTACATCCTTGGGTTAATAATCAATTAATCAATCAATCCGTCAATGGTCACAGATCTTCATCCTCTGGCTTTCTTGCAGAATATTCAAATGAAATAAGATGTGACAAGCCTAAGAATGTTAAGCTTCATTGGCTGTCTGAAAAAAATCAGTCATATTTATTAAAACAAAAATTTGGGCCTACTTATTCAGTAACAACTGTAGTATTTCTTAAGGATTTATTATATTCTAAGGGGCAGGGGTAGATACCAGATAATCAGGTTGGGCACAATTCCTGTCCCATATGAGGCTCCCAAAGTAGGGGGAGAAGAGGTGTTGACTTTTCATTTTGCAGATGAAGTAACTGAGGCTCAGAGAGTTTAAGTGACTTGCCCAAGGCCACAGAGCAGGGCAGTGGCAGAGCTGGGATTAGAGTTCAGGTCCTCTGACTCTCAGGCTCGTGCTCTTTCCACTCGGCCACGATGCTTTATTAATTTGACTGTATTTATTGAGCACCTACTATAAGCAAACCACTGTACTAAGTGCTGGAAAATAATATGTTCTCCACTGTGCGTAGAGAAAGAGCACTTGAGGCTCCTCGCTGTTCAGGTGGAGTCTGAGCCCAAGAAAAATTAGGGAAGCATTTGCTTGGACATCAAAGAAGCTCTATTGTAACTTGTAAGATGTGAAAGAATTAATGAGTATAAAACCGGGAGAGAAAAATGTTTCTTCCTACAGAGATAATAGGGAACCCACAGTATTTCCAAATTTTCCAACGTGGCATTGAAAGAGAGTCACAAGAAGAACAGCAACAACAACCACCAGCCTCTGACCTACCTGGGGAGATGTACTTGCTGTTCTCATTTTGAAATCCAAGAATAGTCCACTGGGCAAAGTAGGTTCCTTCAGAAAGCATTAAAGCACAAAAAGATTTAGTTTAGGATCACAGTTCTGTTTTGGGCATATTATCTGTTGTATTTCTTTAGACTTTATTCTGCAACTCTGTCATGGCTGTTCTACATTCTGACTACCGCAGTGTTGTCATGTCATTATGCGGAATGATCACTGATATTTATGTTTTATCCTGCTTGTAATTGGCATTTCCATTTTTCCCCTTCCTTCTGTGAATCCAGATGAAATTAATTAGGTCTTCATGTATACAGCAAGTTAACGAGATCTGTAGTAAAAGAGTTCAATTTAGTATAATAAGAATTATGCTTGCCATCTTTTATTCAGCAGGATTATAATTAGAATTTGCTTTTCAGAATCATTAGAGTGACTTATGCCCAATTTGACCAGAAGTCATAATATGGCACTATGCATCACCAAAATCCACTTTAGACTTCAGTTTCAGGAAAAGCAATGATGTATTTTGATTAATTGGTGTTGTTTTTAGTATTATCTTGATAGTTTATTATTCGTTTTGGTAAAAATATGCTCTGTGGAACAATGTTTTAAGCACTAACCCCAGGTCATACTTTGTTTTATAGTGAAACAGCAAAGAACACATCCAGGTTATGATATGAATCAAATATAATGAAGTAGCAAGGAGAAAGGGAGGTTTCATATCTATAAGCTGTCATCAACGGCTATTTTTAAGACAGAATGCAAAACCTATATTGGATATGTGCCTATATAGGCTACTCTAGACTGACACTATTTCCACATTGTGTGCGTAAAATAGATAACGCCTCACCATTCTTATGCATTTGCCTCCTGGAGGACCAATCTCAGTTGTCAAGGTGGTTGATTCGGTAATTGTAATAGTAATAATACTATTACTAATAATTGTGGTATTTATTCAGTGCTTATTATGGGAATCATTCACTTCTGGCGGCAGGCTGTCTTTTGTCGGTGCAGTGAGGATACAGTGATTGGCAAACAGCAATTGAATTGCTTGAAGCCTGCTGCATTGGAGGAGCTTCTCAGGGAATCAAATAACGTTCTTAGTTCTACTCTCAGGGTTCCTGACAAACAAAAGGGATCAGCCCGGACCACATTTCCTCTGGCCAGTTCATTCATTCATTTAATTGTATTTATTGAGCGCTTACTTTGTGCAGAGGAAGAATAAAGAGTGGCAACAATAAACAGTGACTTTCCCTGCCCACAGCGAGCTTACAGTCTAAAGTTGGGGAGACACATCAAAATAAATAAAATAAAATGACAGATATGTACCTAAGTGCTTTAGGGCTAGGGCTGGGGCTGGGGGGAGAAGGGGAGAAGATCAGGGTGACGCAGAAGGGAGCGTGAGATGAGGGCAAGAGAGGCTTATTCTGAGAAGGCCTCCTTATTTTTCCCCAAATACCTGAACATTTAGGATTCCAGTTGGCCCCTGCCGTGCTCTGTAGAAGCAGACCCCTGACTCGTGTGGTCACTGAGGGACTGTAGTGGAACGCAGAATGCTCTCTGATGGGCATTTCTCTTCCCCAGCTGCTTAACCTCTGTCATCTTTCCATCACATTTTCCCTTCTCTGCCTCTAGACTGTAAGCTCGTTAGGGGCAGGGAACATGTCCACTAATTCTGCTGTATTGT
Organism: Ornithorhynchus anatinus; assembly: GCF_004115215.2. NCBI lineage: Eukaryota > Metazoa > Chordata > Mammalia > Monotremata > Ornithorhynchidae > Ornithorhynchus > Ornithorhynchus anatinus. The sequence goes on from NC_041737.1 coordinate 3,619,300, forward strand.
ACTCTCTCCCGTGCACTTAGTAGAGTTCTCTGCATAGGAATAAATGCTCAATAAATATCACTGATTGGTTGATTCTTCCCCTTATTTCTAAATTATTGGTGGGGTCTTTCCTCCCACTAGATTGAAACCTCCCTAGGAGCAGCTTTAATGTCTATTCTTGTAAGTAGGCACTCCATCAAGCAATCAACCAGTGGTATTTATTGAACACTTACTGTGGGTAAAACACTGTACTAAGTGCTTTGAAGAGCATCGTAGAGTTGTTAAAAAATGACCCCTACTCCAAGGAGCTTCAGTAAATATTTTGGAATGATTGAGGCTCCTGACTGATTGAGACGGTTTGAATCTCTGAGGGACGGAAAGAGACTATTCTGGCTAAAAATCCTGGTGTCCACCCCTTACAGAAATTGCATGAAAGGAGACAAACACACTTCAAAGTAACGTTCTCCTTAAGTGACCATGTGGTAATAGAGCATTCATCTTTCTGCGATTGCTTTCTACCCTCAAAAACAAACGATAGGCTGGGGATGGGAGGGGGGAATATGGTATGTATGATATGGTTTGAGAGTGATTTTAGGGTGGTTATGAAACAACCAGCGGACAGACATTGATTCAGTCCCCTCTTCAGCTTGAAGGAAGAGAACTGGAAGGAATTACATTTTTTGAGTGCTTACTACGTGTACAGAGCACTGTATTGGCAGCACTTGGTTTCTCACATCCCTACCAGCCAATGAACTCTCTGAGACCCCGAGAGCCAAGAAAGTGTAGATGGGCAGGAAAGCAGCTTATTACAAAGTGCCCGCAACAGCCACTTAGGAAGGAGAGCAAGAGAGAGAGAAATTGGATGGAGTCAAGACATTAGAGAGAACACTGCAGCCTCCGGTGAGTTTTCCAAATATTTTGGGGAATCAGTAGGGAGTTATTGGAGTTTCCGAGCAATCAATCCATGGTATTTATTGAGCACTCAATGGGTAGAGAGTTACACTAAGCATCTGGGAGAGTGCAGTACCACAGAGTTGCTAGATATGATCCCTGCCTTTTTAAGGAGCTTACAATTTAGTGGGTTTCCATCATGTTGTCTTTTCAATCTCCTGACAGAAACTGAAGAAAGGATTCTAGTCATTTATGCTATAAAATATCAGAGATCTGACACCCCCCCCATCCTATTGATTTTTATTTTTGTCCTGCCATTTTATGATCTAGCATCATTTGCTTCCATATTAGAGCTTTCTAATAACAAATCACCTTCTTCATTATTAAGTATATGACAGGAGTTTAAACTTCTCTTAAAAGAGGCAAAATTAGTGGGGGTGAAATTAGTTGGAAAGGAAATTGGATAATGGCTTTATTATTCATAAGGATGCATACCTAATTTATGTATGCTTCCAGTGTGCCATTTAAAATTGCTATACCACCAATTAAGCCAATTTAAGTAATGACAGTGACTACTCTACTGTGTCTGAATATTAATTTCATGGTCCGTTCTACTCCCTAAAAAAGTAGAATGTATTTCTAGTTCATCTGTTCATTTTCAATGAAGTTTTTTTTTTTGTCTTGTCTGTTTGTCAAATTTGATTCTTGAAAAGTATGTGAAATGCCTTTACCCACTTAATGAAACTCATTATCGTTGTTATAGCCTCTTGTTATTTTATAGTCACTATATGCTCTCTCTCTCTAGCTTTTATTTATCCTCCCGATCATTAGCACATTGACTGCACCTGCAGTTTGGTAGATTTAACTGGGTATAGGAGATGAATAGTGTGCTTATTCTAGACTGATTGCATTCAGGTTTGCTAATGGAAACAGCAACGGATGGTCTTTATAGGCCATAAGCAACCAGACACATTAATTGCAGAAATCCCAAAATCTGACCGGTCGATAACCATGGGGGAGCTCAATTTAGAGTGAATGCTGTTCGGGCAGTAATTATCAAGGAGGGAGAGATTTGTCCTATCTACTGGACATTCACCTGGCTTGTTTTTGAAGTTTTTGATAGCATGGAGCCATCCACTCTCTCTCTCCTGATCCTCCTTGGCCTGGCACGTATTATTGCAAAATGAGCCATCCTTGAGCATGATACTGAATGGCTTAGTAAGACGTGGATGAGAAGGTCTCTCTAATACATATATAGGGCCTATTGGCAAGAGCTCGGGCCTGGAAGTAAGAAGGTCAAGAGTTCTAATCTCGGCTCCGCCACCGGTCTATGTGAACTCGGGCAAATCCCTTCACTTCTCTGGGCCTCATTTCCTCATGTGTAAAATGGAGATTGAGACTGCGAGCCCCACGTGGGACAGGGATTGTGACCAATAATACTCTACTTATTATTACTAAGACTGTGAGCCCCATGTGGGACAGGGACTGTGACCAACCTGATTATTTCATATTTACCCCGGGGCTTAGAACGGTGCTTGACAGTAGAAAGGTGCTTGACAAATAGTGATGAGCAAATACCATTATCATCATTATTATTATAGTAAACACTTAAGGTTACCATTATTTTTATGATTTGGACACATGGGCGGCTCCTTCATCCTAGAAAGCCTGTCAGGATGTGGTTTTTCCAGCTTCTCCCTACGCCAGGTCTTCCCCTCCCCTCTGATGGCTCCTTTTTGGTTTTGCTCATGTCTCTTCCTCCTCAGTCTCTGGGTCTACTCTGTGGATGCCCCCCAAGGTTGGGTTGTGGCCCCTCTCTTCTCCTCTTCTCTCTTTCTACTCACTGTCAGGAAGCTAGTCAGATCCCTTGGCATCAGCTCCCTGGATGGACGACTCCCAGGTCTGCCTCTCCAGCCCCTACCGCTCATCTGACGACAATCCTTCATCACCAGGACATCTCCACAGACTCACTCAGTCAATTAGGCATATTTATTGAGTGCTCACTGTGTACAGAGTACTGTACTAAGCACTTGGGGCTAAAGCAGCATGGTCTAGTAGATAAATCACAGGCCTGAGCGTCAGAGGATCATGGGATCTAATCCGGACTCCAAAACCTATCAGTTGTGTGACCCTGGGCAAGTCACTTCACATCTCTGGACCTCAGTTACCTACTCTGTAAAATGGGGATTGAGACTGTGAACCCTACATAGGATCGGGACTGTGTCCATCTTGATTTACCTGTATCCACCCTAGTGCTTAGTACAGTGTCTGGCAGATAGTAACTGCTTAACAAATACTATCGTCATCGTCATCACAATAGAATAGTATAACCCTTCACATTTCCTGCCCACAACAAGCTTACAGTCTTGTAGCTACACACACACACACACATATGTATAAATATATATATCTATATACACACACACACACATACTCACACACACACATAATTATGTATTACTTCTCTACCTCTCTAGATTGTAAATTCCTTGTGGGCAGGGAATGTGTCTACCAAGTCTGTTCTGCCAAACTTTCCCAAGAGCTTAGATATATACCATTGATTGTTTGCTCTGTCGATAGAGAAGAATGAGAAAGCTTCATAAGTCGCTCAATATCGGCGAAAAATTTTGGGAAAACAAATGCCACAATTAGTATTAATGTTAGAGTAACTTTATTATAGCTAAAACAAAGGGCAAGATCTCCAAAGATAAGGTAGGCTACAGTTAGGATATATCAATCGATCCATCGTATTTATTGTTTACTTTGTGCAGAGAACTGGACTAAGCACTTGGGAGACTATGGTGTACAGGAGGTGATAGACTACATTCTATTCTGATACAAACAAGCTTACAGTCTAGAGGATATTTAGAGGGTAGCATATAATAAACTACAGCCTGAATAAATTATATCTATTACTGTTTTCCTTCTATCTCTCCTAGTGATCAAGACAGACAACACAGCTGTTTATAATTTACTGACAGTATGTTTTGTCGTTATCAAACAACAGACAATGAGGGTCGTTGCCAAGTTTGCATTCCATAGCCCTCTTTTCAGGAAATGTGAGCTTTCCAGGTAAGACAGGTTTTCGGGATAGCATGGTGAAACATGTGGGCCCAAAACATCATTTGTTTTTTTCTGGATTGTCTGATGTTTGCCCTTTCTGCTGTTGTTTCTGTTGGTGCTGGTTTTGCCACTTGTCTGCTGTGTGACTTTGGGCAAATTACTTAACCTCTCTGCTCCTCAGCTTTCTCATCTGTAATATGGGGATTAAATCTTACTCCCTCCCACTTAGACTGTGAGTCCCATTGAGACAGAGACCATGTTCAATCTGAGAACCTTGAAACTACCCTAATGTGTAGAACAGTGCTTGACATATAGGAAGGGGAAAGCTTCATAAGTCACTCAGTAACAGTGAAAAAGTTAGGAAAACAAGCACCACAATTATTATTAATGTTAATCAAAGATAAGGTAGGTTACAGTTAGGATATATCAATCAGCACTTGGGAGAGTACAGTGTACAAATCCCATAATTATAAAAAATTTTTATTATTATTATTAGTTTTCTTCAGAGCTGGATGGGCAACCATTGGAGGTCCTTGAGGAATGGAGAGACATGAAAAGAACGATTTTTTTAGAAAAATGATCTGGGCCACAGAGTGAAGTATAGATTGAAGGAGGAATCAGGAAAATCAGAATTGAGCCTTGGCTAAGCAACTTCTGAAGCACTTAGGGACTGTTCAGTTTGAGAGTTTGTTTCTCAGATGATCTTAGAGTTGTCTAGGGAAGGACTTTTCCCAAATGCCAAACCTTTGCTGCATAAGGAAGATAATAATAATAATAATAATTATGATACCTGTTAAGTGCTTATTATATGTAAGACACTGTACTAAGCACTGGGATAGATGCAACCAAATCGGTTTGGATAGATGCCCTGTCCCATGTGGGGCTCACAGTCTCAACCCATTTTGAAGATGAGGTAACTGAGGCACAGAGAAGTAGAGTGATTTGCCCAAGGTCACACAGTAGACAAGTGGGAGAGCCCAGAATTAGAACCCATGACCTTCTGACTCCCAGGCCGTGCTCTGTCCATTGCGCCAAGCTGAAGCTGCTGAGGATACTTGGAAAGACCTAGTTGAGTAGTCCTCACCCTTTGCAGATTTAGTTATCGAGGCCCATTGACATAATCTGTTTCACAAATCAATCAATCAATGGTATTTGAGAGCTTACTGTGTAAAACATCAATCAATCAATGGTATTTATTGAGAGCTTACTGTCTACAGAGGACCATAATGACTGCTTGGAAGAGTACAGTTTAACAAAGGTGGAAAGCACTTTCCCTGCCCATTGTATGCTATGGATCGAATCTATTACCACAGTGTCGAAACTCAAGGTGAAGCTGCAGAAGGCAGCCTTGGAATGCTTCGGCCAGAGTAATGAGGTAAAAAAAACAGTATTGCTCACTTCTTTCCGAGCAAGATGTTCCCCTAATTTGTTAACCCACTTTTGTAGGGATGGCAAAGATTTTAGGAACTATAAGTGCTCCCATGAAAATATTTAATCTTACAGTGGATCTAAACTGTAGTCTGGTTGCTTTGAAAATTCTAGGGGATCTATGGATTCATGTTTGTATATTCTGTTCAAGATTACTGACAAAAATGATTGCAAATAACTATGGAAACCCCTGCTTCTAAGAGGAAAATTCTTAGATGGTAGAATGTGCTTGTAGTTTCTAAGTGTGAAGAGAGTAACTTTAAAACAGGCCAAAAATACATGCTCAAATCACCTAGGGAAGAGCCTTCTCTCACTTTGTATTTCATGCGACACAGAACAGATATGTTAGTTCTCTTCTAAAATGCAGAGATCATAAGCTGTGCAAGTCCTGAACCAATATCGAACCCATTTAATCTGACCTTCCTGGAAAATAAGGGATTGACCCTCTAAACCAAGGATGAAGAAGAATGAATCCTAGTGCCTGAAACATCTGGATATATTCACAGATTTCCATTTCGTAAGGCACTTTTTTTCCCAAACTCTGTTTATAAACAAGGTGGACTAAGGCTTCCATGCAATATGTGTTATGCGTTCGACATGAAAAGTATGAGCAGATCAGAGTTTTAGCATGAGAGGAGGAGAGAGGATTCTAGGAAATAGGGAAAGAGAAATCAGCCAAAAAGCTGGTGGTGGAAGTTGAGAGGGAATCCCATGGCTTCCAGTTAGGCCGGTTCCCTTGATATTTCCAATTAGTCACGCTTAATAACAACCTTGAAATGATCAACGGACCTGGGCCATCCACTGAAATCTATATAGGAAATGTGATGAACTCTAAACTGTTAGTAGCATCAATATCGGTTGATGAATGGTGCACTATACCAGGTTGAGAGTAAGCTTAATGACCTAGTGGATAGAACATGGGCCGGGGAGTCAGCAGGTCATGGGTTCTAATCCCAACTCTGCCACTTGTCTGCTATGTGATCTTTGGCAAGTCACTTAACCTCTCTGGGCCTCAGTTACCTAATCTGTAAAATGGGGATAGAGACTGGGAGTCTTACATGGAACAGGGACTGTGTCCAAACCCATCTGCTGTTATACACCCCAGCACTTAGTACAGTGTCTGGCACATAGTAAGTGCTTAACAAATACCAATGGGGAAATCAGCAAGAGGCATAAGCTCCTATTTCCTTTGAACTAGATCGGTCGGTCGACCAATATATTTTCAGGACTCTCAAAAGAGTGAAAAGAAGGAGTTTACCTGCTGATCAAGATCAGATTCTCATTGTCTGAGACCTAAGTTGCTCTTCAGGCAACTTCTCTAAGCAAATACCCAGATGATAAACATCTTATTTCTTTTTTTTCCCAATTCAGAAAGATCCACTAACATAACATCCAGTCTTTGAGCAAACATTTATTCAGGGAGAATTTGAAGGGTGTTAATGGCCAATGCAGACGAGTGTGCGTTATGTTATAGTGCTGCGGAATTCGCAGCAGCAGGAAAAGGCTCATTTGCCAACTACTAAGAATAACTGTGCTCCTGAGAAATGGAACAGCAGGTAACACATTTGATCGGCTCCTTTCTTTTATCACGGGCTTCAACTTTTAAAGATTTTTAACCTATTTTGCTTTTCTTGAGAGTAAGCAAGCATTTTGGAAGATGTGACAGAAGCATCTAGGGTGTCCAAAGTGAGAACTGGTCAGAGCAAAGGTTAATGGAGAGGGCCATGGATCGGGAAGGCAGGAGATCTGGATTCTAGTCTAGGCTCTGCCACTCCTCTGCTGTGACCCTGGGCAAATCACTTACCTCTCTGGGCCTCATTTGTAAAATGGCAATAAGGTAGATTGTGATCTTCACTTAGGATGGGTTCTTATCTCTGATATGATAGTCTTATTTACCTCAACACCTCACACATAGTAAGCATTTAATAAATACCATAACACTATAATTATTGTATGTGTAGTTGTCTATGGATGTCTTTGTGTTAGTGTGTAGTAAGTCAAAATGTGTTTTCCAAGCACTTGTTGTGGGAGGGTTAGGTTTGGTTAAAATCTGGGGGGCAAGGAGCATGAATAAGCAAAGTTTGAATGGAATTTAGATTCCCTCCTCTGGCCCCTTAATCTGTTCTTTATGGACAGGGGAACATGTCTACCAACTCGGTTATGCTGTACTCTCCCAAGTGCCTAGTACAGTTCTCTGCACCAGTAAGTGCTCAGTAAATATGATTGAATAACTGTTCTGCACACAGCTCTGCTCATCTTTAAAGGTCACATAAGATCCCAGCTCCCCCAAGAAGGCTTTCCTGAATAATTCATGAAACCCCATCATGTTAATCCAAAACCCACCCATAGTCTCTATGCATTTTATTTCTCTCCACAGGAGAGGGAAAGTAGCTCATCCAGCTGATAACACGACTCGCTCTCCCTCTTGGTTGCGTCTGGTTTCTTAACAAGGATGACGAGGAAGACATTGTGCTTTAGTGGAAAGGGCAAGAGTCCAATTCAGAGGGATCTGGAATTGTTTTGACATTAGTATTACACTGGCCTACCCAAATATGCTTATTTGAAGTGAACAAAGTCATAAAAGAGTTTCTTCTGAGGGATTCCTGTGAGATTTCTAGAATGAAGTTTAAATTATTTTTCAAAGCAGTCATCTTCCACTAGGGCAAAATACCTTTTTGGCTTAAAAAATGAAATTAAGATTTTCTTAAATGAAGGTCCTTGTTTGACTGAAAGTACACTTCCTTTAAATAAAATTTTCAAAGAGGACATAATAGCTAACAGGTAACTAGAGGATGCATTAGTGTCATCGAATAAAAAGAAAACGCCTGAATGCTTGACGGTGACATGCTACCGTAGATTGTAGAGCATCTGCTAGACTGTCACCCAGCTGGATGATGGAAACAACAGAGAATCTACAATGAAGCAGCTTCTTTTTATTTTGTGCAGGGAGAGAATTTAGCTTCTTCCCTTAATAAGTGGAAATGCAGTTGTGGGTAGGTTAACCGTAGAAGCACATTTGGTCTCCCTTGTGTGTCTTTCCCGCAGGTGTCTGTTGAAAGCCTCTTTCCTCATTGTCCAGGAAAAAAATCTCAAGATGACAGGTTCTGCAAGCATTATCTGATGCCTGAATATAAAAACATCAGGATTGGAAAAAAAATGAACATGGCTGATATTCAGTTAACAAATAGATGCATTTTCTCTTTCTCTCTCTCTCTCTCTCACACACACACATACACACCCACATAAACACACACACACACACACACAGAGTGTTGCCTAGTGGAAAAATCTTGGCAGTCAGAAGACCTGGGTTCTAATCCTGGCTCTACCATGTTAGGCAGGTCACTTAACTTCTCTGTGCCTCACTTACCTCATTTTAGAATGGGGATTAAATCTTCTTCCTTATGATTTAGCCTGTAAGCACCAGGTGGGACAGGGACTGTGTCCAACCTGATTATCTTGTATCTAACCCAGCACTTAGTACAAGAGCCTGGCATGTGGTGTTTCACTGGTACCTTATAAAAATTTTAAAAAAAGCTTTTGAAAATTGTTTATCTTTTCAGTCCTTCATTTTTAGCTTTTTCAGCTCTGTTCTCACCCTTGTACTGAATACATGTTTAATAATCTGAATCCAGATACTGATCTCAGTAAATTATAACTTCCTTGAAAGAAAGGAAAAAGTCTTTTCCATCTCTCCTATTTTCACAAGAACCAATCAGTGGTATTTACTGAAAGCATACTGTGCATGCAGAAGCCTAAGCACTTGGGTGAGTACAATAGAGTAATAATAATGATAATAATGATATTCGTTAAGCACTTACTGCGTGTCAAACACTGTTCTAAGGGCTGCGGTCGATACCATGTAATCAGGTTGTCCTACGTGTGGAGTCACAGTCTTAATTCCCATTTTACAGATCAGGTAACTGAGACAAAGAGAAGTTAAAAATGACTTGTCCAAAGTCACCCAGCTGACAAGTGGCAGAGCTGGGATTAGAACCCATGACCTCTGACTCTTAAGCCCGTGCTTTTTCCACTAAGCCATGCTGCCTCTGACTATCCCTGCCCTCAAGGAGTTCAGAAGCTAGTTGGGGGAGTCTGACATTAATATAAATTAATGGTAAAGAATCTGGAATGGTGCTCTTTGTTGATGCTGCAAATGCCGATGACTATACCTTCCCCTAAAGTTTAAAGCAAATGTTATTTTTGAATGATTTTTGTGCTTTTTCCCATTATTGTTGGATGATATTTGGGAGAAATCCTGATATATATGCGTTTCCCTATATGAGTTCCTATGGTATGGCCACAGTGTGTGGAACACAGGCTATTTCTGTCTAATGGATGTCTATGGAACAGGTTAATCTGAGCATTTCTCATTATCAAAATGAACTTCACTTTGTTGCGATCACCACAGATTACCTCCATGACTTCCTTCCTAGTCCCTCCCTTCCGAGATTTATGAGTCCAGCTACCCTCTGCCCTCCAAAATAATTTGTTATTAATAATAATAACAATAATTCTGGTATTAAGTACTTACTACGTTTCAGGCACTGTACTAAGTGCTGGGATGGGTACAAGGACATCAGGTTGGACACAGTTCTGTGCTCACTGTCAAATCAAACTAAGTTCCTCGTGGGCAAGGAACATCTATTCCAACTTTGTTGTATTATGTTTTCCCAAGCATTTAGAACAGTGCTGTGCACACGGTAAGGGCTCAATAAATGCCACTGATTGATCGTGAAAGTTATTTATTTCCCCTAGACCACTGTGGAAACAAATAAGATTTCACAAGTGGCTACTGAAGATATCCACATGCTTGGAGGAAGAAAGGGACTTTTAGAAGGGGTTGACCAGCCAGCTGGATCCACACATTCCCCGTGATGCCTCTTAGGCATAACATGATCTGAGAATGAATTTTACAACTCAAATATGTAGCTCCACTATTGGACAGTGAATATGTGTTTTACTTCTATCATATTCTCCTGTAGTTTAGTACAGTGCTTCTAACTCGGGAGATGTTCTATAAATATCATTAAAGATGGTGATAGAAGCAGTCACCTTGAGTGCAGAGATCAAATCTAGTGACTCTGTTGTCTTGTACTGTCTGGAGCATTTAGTACAGTGCTTTGCCCTGGTAAGCATTCAGTAGATAATATTGATTGATTGAATCACGTGACTTGCTTAATGAGTAATCGGTGTTTAGATAAACAAAGAGTTATGAACGTTTACGTAACATTTAAGCTACCCTCAGCTTGTCACATACTTCTGTGAATGTTTATATATATATCTATATATACTACTGTTATTAAGTGCCGTCGAGTCGTTTCCCGTTCACAGCGACTCCAAGGATATACTTTCTCCAGAACATCCTGTCCTCTGCCATAATCTGCGCCCTTTCTATTGGTTCTTCCGTTATCATTGTTATGGTCTCTATCCCTCTAGCTGCTGGTTTGCCTCTTCCATGTTTTCCATGGACTTTTCCTGGGATTAGTGTCTTCTCCAGAGAATTAGTCATACTGATTTTTTGTGTCCAAAATGTTAATCTAAGTCAAGTCAAACAGATATACATATATTCATTCATGTCAAGGAAGTATTAAAAATTCTCTCTTGACTCTTTTCCAATAGAGGTAATTTTTATAGCACCAAAGTGTAACATCGATGGACTCAAAGTATAAAATGATGAAAAATTTGGACAACGTTATCATCCAGCAGGGAGTGAGTGGTAAGTCATTTAGATTGCCTCTGGGTTATGAGGCATGACAAGTCACATTCTTTTCACAACAGATTATAATGTAAGAAGTTTATTTCAGTCCTGCTGGGGAAGCGGTCCACACAACTGACATTACATTTGACTCCTGCCTTTAAAGATGTACAATTGCAATTCCATAATATCCCATCTTCTCACATGCATCATTTTGGGGGTTGCTGCATTTCCCATTAATGGAGTTATCAATCACTCAATGGTATTAAGCACCTACTATATCCAGAACGCTATCCTAAGCGCTTGGGGGAGTACAATATGACTGAATTTATAGACACATTCTTGTCCCTCTAAGCTAAAAGCTCATCCCTCTAGACTGTAAACTCATTGTGGGCAGAGATCTTGTCCATTTATTGTTATATTGTACTCTCTCAAGCACTTAGTACAATGCTTTGCCCATAGTTTGTGCTCAATAAATATAATTGAATGAATGGACACATTCCCTGCCCACATTGAGCATACAGTCTAAAAATATTTTAGGGTCACCCAGAGGTAATTTTCTTATTGGTTTTACATTTTTGTGTATTTCAGTCTGTTGAATATTGTCCATTGAATTTTCAACAGAAACTGGTTAATTCTTTCTACCCCGCTCACTTTGAAGTGGTTTGGGAGGAGTAAACCTAACCCATCTAAAAACACAAAACAATATTTTAACAATTTCTCTTGTCAGGTGGAATACATCTGCCAGATGAAAGGATGAGCTCCAGCTGCTCCCTAAATAGGGACTTTATTTGTAGAACATATTAATCTGTTTAATCTTTCATGATGGATCATGGCACCCAAAACATGAAAAGATGAAATGAACTTGACACATACCAAATTAATTCCTCATTTCTTTCTGGAAACAAGGAATAATGTTAATTGGTCATATATTCACAGAATCAAACAACAATTTTATGATTATATAACATACGGTACAGGATGCAGTAATCCATGTGACATATTCTAAATTATCACCCATCACAGCCTACTCAGGTACTCGTCTTGTGGGAAGCTTCTGTCCACGTTCCCATGATGAGGCTTTGGCTTTATGAACCTATGAACACTCTCCTAAGCCCTTATGTAGTATATGTCTGCTCAACACCCTGTCATGTTGATGTGTGTTTCCATTAGAGGGGTAAGCTTATTGTGGACAGGGAACACGTCACTTTGCTATTCTGTATTTCCCCAGCCCCTTGTAGAGTATACTGCACCAACTGGGCACTCAATACATGCCGCTACAGCTCCTCCTCCTATTAGTAATAATAATTGATAATTTTTATGGTGCTTGTTAAGCACTTACTATGTATCAAGCACTGTTCTAAGTGCTGGGGTAGATTTAAGGTAATAAGGTTGGTGCTGGGGTAGATACAAGTTAGTGAGGTTGGGGCTCACAGTCTTAATCCCCATTTTACAGATGAGATAACTGAGGCCCAGAGAGGTTAAATTCATTCCGCCGTATTTCATTCAGTCGTATTTATTGAGCGCTTACTGTGTGCAGAGCACTCTCTAAGAGCTTGGGGAGTACAATTCAGCAACAGAGACAATCCCTGCCCACAAAAGGCTCATGGTCTAGAAGTGTCCACCATTCATCACACAGCTGATGAATGGTGGAGCCAGGATTAGAACCCATGAACTCAGCCTCCAAAGCCCGGGGTCTTTCCACTGAGCCATGCTGCTTCTCATTCTAGTAGTGCTACATAGTAAGCGCTTAGCAAATGCCATTATTATTATTACTGCTACTGCCAATATTCTAGTATTCCTCCTCGTCTTCCTCCTATTACCATCACCACTACTACAAGTACCTCATTACAACCAAACTCTGCTCCTCTGAGCCAGTCCTTGGCCTGTGAGGCTGATGGTTTTTATTAGAGGCCATCATTCTGTTTTGATGAGTGTATTTGCATGTTCATCTGGTTGAAGAAGCGAATTCCTCTAGAAATAAGTTGGACAATACATTCCTGAGCGCTGTATTTTGATTCAGGTTTTCTTTCTCCACCGGTCTAGAATAGAAGTCTTCGTTCTTGGAAAGGGATCACACCTGCCTTGTTAATGTAGAGTTTTTTTTAATTAAGTTTTGTCATTTGGTGAATTGTCACTCAATGCACGTGCAGTTACAGCGTTCATAACATGGAATGAGTTTAATAGTTGTGTATAGCTGAATCTCCTATCTTAGACTGTAGATGTGGAAATTAATAACTTTCAGAATTCAAAACAATAAATACATTCAGCAAAGGAGAGTGATATTCATGGTGGGCCATTAGAGAATATTCTAGAGAAAAAATTAACCATAAAAAAAAACCATGAGCATAATGTTGCAGGCAGGGAATGTGTCTGTTATAATGTACTCTCCCAAGAGCTTAGGACAGCGCTCTGCGCACGGTAAGCACTCACTAAATACGATTGACTTGTCTGCAGTGAAGTCTGGGGAAGGGAATATGGGAGGTTAATTGCTCTTGGCCCAATGTCCTGTAAAGCACCTCTGATTCTGAAATATTGCTCCTCCACCTGCCCTTTTGATGGCTGAAAACTTGTCAGTATCTATACAGGCTCCAGCTTCTCTGCAATAACACTCAAATAAGCTCTCCAGTGAAATCTAGCTGACAGAAACAATTTTGCTCAAGTCTCAAGAAATACTGAGAGACAGAGGAAAAGGGATTTAAGCAACTGGGGTCAACTGAGCATTCCCGGGCAGTTCATGTGCAAAGAGCATTTCTTGCTAACGATGGATTTGGAAGAGATCGCAGTCAGGAGTTTCTCAATGGAAGTTTTCTACGGTGGCTTTCCGAGGCTCTAAAAACTTGATGGGGCACAGGGCCGGGCAACTGTGATCTGATGCAGGCTGGTGCTCACCTTGGGAATCTACATCTACTTCCTTAAGGTCTTTCAAAACATGCATCTTCACTATGTATTTTGGTGAGAATGCTGTTAGAAAAGAAAGGTGGGCTCATCTGTGGGAGGGGAACGTGTCTACTGACTCTGTTGTGTTGTACTCTCTCTGCCACTTGTCAGCTATGTGATTGTGGGCAAGTCACTTAACTTCTCTGTGCTTCAGTTACCTCATCTGTAAAATGGGCATTGATTGTGAGCCTCACGTGGGACAACCTGATAACCCTGTATCTACCCCAGCTCCTAGAACAGTGCTCTGCACCTAATAAGTGCTTAACAAATACCAACATTATTATTATTACTCTCCCAATCCTTTTAGTACAATGCTCAATTTAGTGCTCAATAAATATCATCGATTGATTAATAAGCAGCCCAAACCACAGCTCTTTCCCAACTACCAAGCCCTGCCATCTGGTGGGGCTCACATGGACCTGGGGTGATGAAACATGAGCTGTAGAGCAAGGCAAGTACCTTTCATGTCACCGGGCCCTCATGCTTGTCCCCGCTTCCCTTTTGCCCCAGAAACTGTGGACATTTTTGGACTCTTGAGCTCCAGCGTCTGGGTACGGGCTCCTTGGTTCCTTTTGTTCTTTGGTTCTTTCAGTCAAAAGGGGCTCTTTGCTTTACTTTGGGACAAGGGCGTCTCAGGGACCTCTGCAGTAAACTCAGCTCTATTCACTTATTGGGTGTCACTTTCAGGATAACTGTTTCGGGTAAGATCAGGGAAAGCTGGTTAGGATGACCCCTTTTACTTCTCCCTCCTGTCAGTAATTGATTTGAGTGTCTGTCTCTACTGCTAGACCGAGAGTTCCTTGTGGTGAGCAGGGATTGTATCCACTAATTATAGCGTGCTCTCCAAATAACGATAATCATTATATTAATATTTGGTTAGCACTTACTACGTGCCAAGCACTATACTAATTGCTGGGGAAGATACTTTGCAGTCAGATCCGACACAATCCCTGTCTGACATGGATTTATACTCCATGTATAAATAGAAATTCAAATATATAAATTTAGTATGAATTAAATATAAATATAAATTTAGTATGAATAAATAAGTATAAATTTATAAATGTATAAATAAGTAGAAGGGACAACAGGTAGTCTAGCTCCATCTTGTAGATGAGGAAACTGAAATGGAACACTGAGAAATAAAAGGACTTACTCAAGGTCACACAGCAGATAGGTTTTCTGACTCCCAGATTTGAGTTCTTTCCACTAGGCCACACTGCTTCCCCAAGCATCTAGTACAGTGCTCTGAGCACTCTCGTCTTGTCTTATGCTATTGAGTACTTTCCACCCCATAGCGACTCCATGAACACATCTCTCCCAGAATGCCCCACGTTCATCTACTAGAGGGTTAATTGATTTCATTCAATCAGTGGTGCATAGAGCGTGGACCTGGGAATCTGAAAGTTATGGGTTCTAATCCCGGCTCCGCCACTTCTCTGCTATGTGACCTTAGGCAAGTCACTTCTCTGGGTCTCAGTTACCTCATCAATAAAATGGGGATTGAGACTGTGAGCCCCACGTGGGTCAGAGACTGTCCAACCCGATTTGCTTGTATCCATCCCGGTGCTCAGAACTGTGCCTCGCACATAGTAAGCAGTTAAAAAAATACCATTATTATTGTTACCATTTAGCATATACTACAAAAGTCCCACTCTATTAATTGTTTAATAAATTTATTTATCAGTTCACCAGTGAAAAAACTGGGGGTATGGCTGCGCGCAACACTGAGACTGATGGAGAGTACGGAGTGAATTTACAGAGTGAATTTTCTTCAATACAATGTTTTGTCAAACTGGTTGTTTCGCGTTTCTAAAGTCCTATGGTTCCTCAATAATGGACATATTTTAATAAGTGAAATGATTGAATAAACATGTCCAGTTAACTCTTTGCCCTGGATCGTTAGGCAACAGCTCTACCACCAGGAGCTGGTGTGGGCTGTGTGCTTTCCACAACACATCAGAACTGACTCTGTGGCAAGAAATGTAATCAAAAGCATGGCCCGCGTGAATGTTCAAAACCTGCAGAGATTTTGCATCAGTTTTTTTTATTCTGTTTCTGTTTTGAAAAAAGGCTGTTTCAAAAGTTCTGTGTAATGATATAAAGGGAAATTCATTGCAGATGCAGTATCTGTGCAGTTAAAAAGAAAGATTTTAATTTGGCCTACTTTTCCACTTCTTTCTTCTCTTCCAGTCTCCCTTTTTTTCCCTTCTCCCATCTCTTTCCTTTTTCTTTCTTTCACTCACTTTGCTCTGCCTTCCTCCTCCCTCTTCTCTCCATTTAGCTCCTCTTCCTTTCTCTTTTCTCCCTCCTTCTCCATCATCTAAGAATATTCATTGAAACTCTAGTTCAATAAATTATATGTATCAATCAGTCATATTTATTGAGCACTTACTGTGCACGCACACTGTACTAAACACTTGGGAGAGTATAAGATGACAGAGTTGCTAGATGCATTCCCTGCCCACGAATAGCTCAACGTCTAGAGGGACAAGCTGAAGCAAAGCCTGATACTAAACACTTCTGAAGCAGTCTGGTGGAATGGATGGCTCTCTTACTTGAGAATTCACTGAAACTGAGTCATAGAGAAAGAGGAGCAGCATGGCCTAGTGGATAGAGCACAAGCCTGGGAGTCACAGGGTCATGGGTTCTAGTCCCCGTTCTCCCACTTGTCTGCTGTGTGGCCTTGGGCAAGTCACTTCACTTCCCTGTGCCTCAGTTACCTCATCTGTAAAATGAGGATTAAGACTGTGAGCCCCATGCGGGCCGGGACTGTGTCCAACCCGATTTGCCTGTGTCCACCCCGGCGCTTAGTACAGTGTGTAGCATATAGTAAGCATTTAACAAATACCACAGTTATCAGTGTTATTATGACCACTAGCCTGAAGCGAATGATATATTTCTGCCTTCAGTGGGCTTAAAATGAATGGGGAGTTAGACAAAAATCATTTTTGAAAAGGAGCAGGACAATGCCATTCCTTCATTTAGCTTGTGAAGTGGGCAGTTTTCCATCTGTGCCTAGGCCTATGTTGAGTCAGGCTTCAGGGATTGTCTATCAACTGTTTTATTATACTCTTCCACCCATTTGGTACAGTGTTCGGGCTTAGAGCTAGTGCTCGGCAAACAGTGAGTGCTCAATAAATACCACTGAAGGATTTATTGATTCTACACAGGAAGCTTCTCTGGAGATGACTCCACTGGATAATCTTCTTTGCTCGAGCTTTCCAATCCCATTTCCCGTCCTTATTTTCGTCTTTCCGTAACTCTTCTGCTTCTCATTCATCATTTGTGATTCCCTTGTACGTCAGGGACCACCTTTATACCTTATCCATGTATTTAATAGTAATAATTACGGTACTCTTTATGGTACTCTACTATGTACCAAACACTGTTCTAAGTTCTGGTTTAGATACACGTTAATCAGTTTGGACACAGTCCCTGTCCCATATGGGGCTGACACTTTTATCTCCATTTTACCGAAGAGGTAACTGAGGCCCAGAGAAATGAAGTGACTTACCCAAGGTTACACAGCAGACATGTGGAGGATCCAGGATTAAAAGCCAGAGTCCAGAAGGACTCCCAGGCCTGTGCTCCATCCACTAAGCCACGCTTTATACATAGTAAATAATTAAAAACTATTACTGCTATTTCTTACCAACATCATGAGAAACATATGGCTCAAAGTTGCAGTAAACGTCACCATCAACCTTGGCGGTGAGAAGCTAGCTGATCTACTGTTAAAAGAAGGCCCTACCTTCCTAGTTCAGTTTGTGTTTTGACTTGTACTGCTGTTTCATTTTCACCCTCTGCTTTGCATCTGTTGATCTCATAAATTATTCTTCTGAGGAATTCTGAATTATTCCACTAGAATCTGGTTGAGACATTTGTACCTTCAATTTAGCCCGTACCATGAGTCTGCTGTTAAAAGAACAAAAACAACAACAAAAAACTCCATAGGGTGATGAGTAAGGCAGTACATAAAACATAAGCATACAATGAATTGCAATTTCTGTGTCGTGATTGCTATTAATATCGTTACTCTCAGAAGTACTTAGCAAAACTATTAGATCACATTTTCATAATAATCCTAAAATACTTTTAATTTTAATATACTAATATATTTCCTTTTTTTAAAAAAAAAACCATCAGGGATTTCTGAGACTTTAATTGCTTTTTGAACTTAATTGCCCCTGGAATGAGATCAGGATTGAATCTTGGCTTCATGGGGAAATATTTGAGAGCTATTATGGCTTGGGATACTATTATTTTTAGACATGAATTAAGCCATTGAAATTTGATGAAGATAACAATTACGCTGCTACTATCTTACAGATATGCAAATGCTCTACTAGGGATGTGATTAAATGCCACCCTTGAAAAGCTCTGAGAACAATTTGAAATGTATTAAAGATGCAGTAGGATGGTTGACTGTTACCTCAGTGATGATCTCCTTCTTGCCCAATCCAAAGGCCTCTACTCCATCCTCCTTGACCTCTTGGTTGCCTTCGACACTGTCGACCATCCCCTTCTCCTCAACTCCTGATCTAACCTTGGCTACAGTGACACAGAGTTATAGCTCCTTCTGGGCTAATTTTCTCTTCTGTACCTATCCCAGCGGTAAATTCAAGTGCTAAATTTCAAGGAAGGGTGCTCAGTATGTGCTACATCTAATAATAATAATTAATAATTATGGTATTTAATAATGTTGGTATTTGTTAGGCACTTACTATGTGCAGAGCACTGTTCTAAGCGCTGGGGTAGATACAGGGTAATCAGGTTGTCCCACATGAGGCTCACAGTCTTAGTCCCCATTTTATAGATGAGGGAACTGAGGCACAGTGAAGTGACTTGCCCAAGGTCTCACAGCAAATGGTGGATTAGAACCCACGACCTCTGACTCCCAAGCCCAGGATCTTTCCACTAAACCACACTGCTTCTCTACTACCAGTTGCACTACTAATATTCATTCAATCAGTCACAGTGGTATTTACCGAGTGTTGACTGTGTGCAGAGTACTGTACTAAACGCTTGGGAAAGTACAATATAATAGAGTTGGTAAATGCGATCCCTCTCCAGAAGGAGACTACAGTGGACCCTTCCAACAAGCACGTGTTTATCCTCATTTTTGTCGCCTCCACTAACTATACTTTGGCCTCTTCAGCCATCCAGCCACATTGTGTTTCTCACTTCATTCTGAAAAGATCAACAATACCATTTCAATATTAAGAGAAACACTTCTGTCTGTACCATCTGGGAAACAGAAGGACGCCAGGTAAGAGAGACTGAATGACAGGTCTGGTGGACTTGAGCAGCTGACATGTGAGTCTGAAAAGGATTTTTGCTATCTATTTTTCAAGTTAAAGACCCCTGAATTTCTCCATGTGACAGAACCCTGGCATGCTATGCATGTCTTTCCATTCTGAGGGAGAGAAAATTACCATTTCAGGGGAGAACGTTATAGTAGAATTAGTTGGAAAATACATAAAATTTTCAAATGAGCCATTTTGTTTGTCACTAAAGTTTCAGATGTAAAACAATTTTAAAAATGCACAGAATATAATAAAGTTATTCCTAGAAGTGTGAGTGAGGGGTCCAGAGGAGAAAATCAAAGATGAATCACTCCTTCCTGGAACTCCTCCCATTACAGATCCTAGAGATTAGCCCCCTCTCCATCTTCAAAGCCCTACAGAAATCATATCTCCTCCAAGAGGTCTTCCCTGACTAACTGCCCTTAGAAGCAGCGTGGCTTGGTGGAAAGAGCCCCGACTTGGGAGTCGGAGGTCAGGGGTTCGAATTCCGGCTCTGCCTTTGTCAGCTGTGTGACTTTGGGCAAGTCACTTCACTTCTCTGTGCCTCAGTTCCCTAATCTGTAAAATGGGGATGAAGACTGTAAGCCTCACGTGGGACAACCTGATTACCCTGTATCTACCCCACTGCTTAGAACAGTTCTCTGCACATAGTAAGCACTTAACAAATACCAACATTATTATTATTACTCACCCCTTCCCCATAGCACTTTCACTCTCTCTGGACTGTAAACTCATTGTGGGTGGCGAACATGTGTGCCAACTCTGTTGTATTTTCCCAAATTATAACTGTGGCATTTGTTAAACACTTACTATGTACCAGGCACTGTACTAAGTGCTTGTAATTATGGCACCTTTTAAGCACTCACTATATGCCAAACACTATTCTAAACTCTGGGTTAGATACAAAGTAATCAGGTTGAACACAGCCCCAGAAGGGACTCACAGTCTTGATCTCCATTTTATAGATGAGGTCACTGAGGCATAGTGAAGTGATTGCCCAAGGAAACACAATGGACAAGTGGCGGACCCGGGATTAGAACCCATATCCTCTGACTCCCAAGCCTGAGCTCTTGACACTAGGACAGTGCTCTGCACACAGAAAGCACTCGGTAAATATGATTGATAGTGGAATTAAAATGGATCCCCGGAATGGGAAGCCACCAAGTATGAGGCTCTGTTCAGTCAAGTGGTGGTATTTATTGAGTGCTTACAGTGTGCAGAGCACTGTACTAAGAGCTGGGAAGAGTACAGCATGACAGAGTAAGTGGACACATTCCCTGCTCACAACTAGTACATTAGACTTATACTATCCTTGAGGGCTGATTCAGTATCTTCTAATGCTTAGTCCAGTGCTCTGGAGACAGTGAAACCTCACTAAATACCACTGATTGATCAACTGCATGATTTATAGCACCTCATGGCTCTTTGGTGAAAATGTCAGAGGTTAAGCAATAAGAAAAACAGCTGTAGATAGAGAAGAAAATCTCCAATTTTAATTTAAAATAGGATACCCAGAAATCGAATTCACGTTTGCCACAGTGATAGTAAATACTGGACAAACCTAGCAATAGAAGATCAAAGACGAATCTATATGATCCTTACGAATATCATCAAATCTTTCATGTTCCAAAACATGCCATTGATTCAATAACCACGTTTACCTTAGACTTACTACTTTTTCATTCTTATTTAATTTACATGGCATACTTCAAAATGCTCCTAATATCTGTTTAGTAGTTACTAGGTGCAAATCGTGGTGTCAGACAATGAGGTAGTTTGAAGATGATCAGGTTAGACGAAACCCCTGACCCACATGACACTCGAAGTCTTAAAATAGGGGAAAACAATTATTTTAATCCCCATTTTACAGATTTAAAATCTGAGGTGCAGAAAAGTTAAGAGACTTGTCCAAGATCACCCAGCAGGTAAATAGAAGACCCAGGACTAGAGAGCAGGTCTCTCAACTCTCAGGCCCAAATTCTTTCCAATAGTCCATCCTGCTGGGGAACTACAATACAGTTAGTAGACAATCCTTAGCCTCTAGGGATTTATAAGCTAGCAGAGAAGAAGAGCAGCTAAGAGGAAAGGGGATCTGGGTAGGAGCTGTGAGGATTAGGTTCAAAAAATTATTTCAGTAACAAAGATGTGGCACTCGCAAGACCACCACTTAAAAAAAAAAAAGACTATGAGCTGGTAAAAGCAGAGGTACAAGCAGGAGCCTGAGGAAAAAGGTTGGAGCGGGAGAGAGAGGACAGGGAAAAGGTGTCTCTCCCTTCTCATTGGGTTTCCTCCTCCCTCCCCTCTCATCCCCAAGCCCCCAATGTAATCAATCAATCCTATCTGTGGCCTGGAATGCTCTCCCTCCTCCTGTCAGACAGATAATTACTCTCCTCCACTTCAAAACTTTATTGAAGGCCTGTCTTCTCCAAGAAGCCTTCCCTGACTAAGCCCTCCTCTCCTCTTTTCCCACTCCCTTCTGTGCCGCTCTTACTTGCTCCTTCATTCATCCTCCCTCCCATCCCCACAGCACATATGCATCTATCTGTAATTCATTTATTCATTCAGCTACTTATTTCTCTTAATGACCTGTATCCGTCTAGGGACTGTGAGCTTGTTGTGGCCAAGACTGTCGCTTGTTAATAATAATAATAATGATAATGTTGGTATTTGTTAAGCGCTTACTATGTGCCGAGCACTGTTCTAAGCGCTGGGGTAGACATAGGGGAATCAGGTTGTCCCACGTGGGGCTCACAGTCTTAATCCCCATTTTACAGATGAGGGAACTGAGGCACAGAGAAGTTAAGTGACTTGCCCACAGTCACACAGCCGACAAGTGGAAGAGCTGGGATTCGAACTCATGAGCCCTGACTCCAAAGCCCATGCTCTTTCCACTGAGCCACGCTGCTTGTTGTTATATTGTACTCTCCCAGGCCCTTAGATCAGTGCTTTGCACACAATAAGGGCTCAACAAATACAAATGAATGAATACTGTATTCAAAGCACTGGACTAAAAACTTGGGAGAGTATAATAAAGTAAGTTGCAGTTCATCTTATAAGATATAGCAGAGGTGATCTTTGAATTTCTACTTTGGAAGTGCAAATATTTTCTCTGCTACTCCAAGTTATGACAAACTCCTTTAACCAAATGTTAAATTACAATAGCAACAATAACTTGATAAGTAAATTGAAATAGACATATAAACACACACACATACATGTATACACACACGTATATGTATACATATATATAGTCTTACAAACCTCAGACAACTCAAACTCTAAAAATTTATGCCCAACATAAAATCAGATGATCCAGATGGCACTGCTGTGGAATTTTAACAAGGTATTAATGGATCTGGTGGATAAAAGCCACTCTTTTTGGAGTCAGAGAAAACTTCACATTTCTCTGCATAATCAGATGTATTGGAACAGGTTTAATTATGCGAGAAGGTACCAAATCGTTCCTGGATTGTAGCTATCTTTGGTAAAACAGATAAAACAAGAACACACTGCAGAGCCCAGAGAACAATTTCTGTCTGAAAATTTAGCATCCAATTTGTTGCCAAATGTTTGGTAATTAAGCTTGTACGTTTACATACTTTCTCATCCACCAATCCCAGTCCTGATTTATTTGAGGAAGGTCAACAATGCATTACAGATGTTCGATTCATGTTTTGCACTACGAAGATTGCATCAATACTGAAAGAATAAATGGAAATTGAGACATAAACTACAGGGTATATTTTGGTAATATTTCAAATTTGTATTGTGTTGGATTCGTAAAAAAAATATTCTTCACAAACTTGAATGGCGGTTCAATTGAGAGAGGCTCTGAGGCAAAGAAATAGTGAACAGGTCTCCAGTTGTATTTCTGCTGTGAGAAATCTTCTTTTTTCCCCCAGTTCCTCCTTTCTCTCTCTCCATCTTCCATGCCCTCCCAGCAGGACTGCCCTGTTTTATTTGTTTTTGATATGTTAATGTATAAGATCAACCTACTTAGGACCAAGTCTTTGACTCTCATTATGCTCTTTCAAACACTTAGAATAATACTCTTAGTTCAGAGCACAGCCTATAGTAGAAAATCAGTAACAGTGAAAGATATGTAATCTTTCCAATTTTCTTTTTAAGAGATACCACTAGAGACATTGATCAATTAAGATCAGTTAGGAAAAACTGTATAATGCCCCGAGGGACATTTTATTTTTAATATTTTATAGACACGTGAAAGAGGTTGAATGCCATTAATGGCTGAAATTACCATCATTTGTATTAATGGAACAGAGAACCAGTGTGGAATCAATACGGGGCTAGAAGTCAAAACTCTTGGGTTATGATTCCAGCCGCACCACTTGTCTGCTGTGTGACCTTGGCCAAGTCACTTATCTCAGCTTTGTCATCTGTAAAATGGGGATTCAACACCTGTTCCCTCTCCTAGTTAGACTGTGAGCCCTGTGTGGGACAGCACCTGCATCTGCCCTCATTACCTTGTGTCTAACCCAGTGCTTCAAATAGTTCTTGGCACACGGTAAACTAATACCACATATATTATTATTCATATGTGCAGACCACTCTTCTAGGTATTTGGAAATGAACAAAGAAGAGACACGGTCTATGAAACTAATACTAAGACACTACAGACATAGGGAAACTCAGAAGAGATCATTTAGATTATTTGAAATATTGGTTATGTTTAAAGTGAATAAAGGCAATTTGATTATGAGCTAATAATTTTATTTTAACAAGATGGAACAGAATTGTGGTTTTCTGGTTAGAACTTGATCACTCACTGAAGTCAAATGAATTTACAAAGGTTAAAATGGTTAGATTATTGGTCATGCACTTATCTGCCTAAAACATATAGAAACAGATTCAGGGTAAATTGAAGCCTAAACTGTAGTGGAGATATTTTTCCAGGATCAGGATGCTCAAATTATTTTTTAATGATATCAAAACTTACTCTGCTTCAAAAGCCACCCGCCTTTAAAAAGAGTCTTGTCGAAGTTGTTGGCCCGAAGGAATAGAAGTCAGTGAGGTCTGGAAGCTTGCCGATTACTTAGACCCTGGAAATCCTGACTCCTCAGAGCTTAGGCTAGTTCCCCTTTCCTTATGGGCAAGTCTATATCCACAATTTGATTCAGTGGGTTTACAAGGAAGGAATTTTCTCTTCTGATGGAGTGAATGGCCTGATTTGCTCTATGAGAAACAAAAATGCATCCCAGGTAAACCACTGGTTTCAGAGTAAAATCTCCACAGTTAAAATTTACAGCTCAAAAAACAATAGCAAAGTCACTTCCTTCTCCTCCTGCTGAGGCTGCTGGAGATGGTGGAGTGACAGAGGAAAGATCTCTACCCTCCGACTGACTAATCATGACAACTGAAAGATGCTCCTTCATTCTCACTGAAAATCTAAAAATCCACTGGGAGAATTTGCATAAATGAACATTTTAAAAGAGCACGGTGTCCTCCAATGCGATTTTCGTGTTCTAACGTTTTTCTAATATTTAAATGATCTTCTGATGTTCTTGTAGCATTCCAGTTATGTACTATTTTTCTAATATTTTTTCTCCTGTTTCACTGTGCTCTTAGATTGTTCTGATTTTCTTATTCTATTGTTCTAATACTCTTCAAACTACAAATGATTCCTTTTCTGTTTTCTACTTTTTTTCCCCCTCCAATAGGCATTTTTACCTTTGTTGTGATTTTGTGCTGGGCTGACCCTGTGACGCCTTATTCACTGATCTTCAGGCAGACACATTTAATTGCTTTCTAAGTCAAAGTCGACAAGTAGAAGACACAGTTTCTGTTATGGAGACTATTGAAATTAAGAATGAAAAGAAAACAGACTTTTTTACATTAAATTGTACACGCTAGGTACAGGGTAACCTAATAGAATTGCATGACATCTGTATCTTCATTTTTCTACTTGACTTTCCTGTCAGTGGAGACACATGATGTTCTCAAAAGTGGAATCCTACCAAGATCACATCTGTTCAAATTGCTTTTTCTTTTTATTGACATTCCTGAAGTTAATATGCAGGATATAAATTAAGGTTCAACTCTTAATTTTCTTTGCAGTCTGTTGCTGCTGATCACTTGAACTACAGTTGATCCTTTTCTCAGTACATAAATTTATCAAAATATTTACACGCTTATCAGCTTTTTCTTTTTTCATTCCTGATATGTGGTAGATGTTGATTAAATTAAATCAGGTACCCATGCCAACTACTAAAAGACACTTTAGAAATTGAATGTAATGTAGAACCCTCCAGTTAAGGAGGAAGATTTATTGGGTGAAATGATGATGATGATGATAATCAGCTAAATTCTTACTCTATGTTCAACTCTGTACTGGAAGCATAAGTGATGCTCAAGATAGGAAGTGGAATTTAAAAAAATGAGTGAAATTCATCCCTGGTGTGTGTGATCCTTCAAGTTTTGTCTTTTTTTAATGGTACTTATTGTCTCTACCATGTTCCAGGAACTGTTCTAAATGCTAGGGTAGATACAAAATAGGTTGGATTGAGTCCATGTAATCATGTGGGGCTCAGTTTTAATCTCCATTTTACAGATCGGGTAATTGGCACAGAGAACAGAAGTGACTTGTACAAGGTCACCAAGTGACACAGCTGAGATTAGAAACCGGGTCCTCTGCTTCCCAGGCCCGAGTTCTTTCCTATGGGCCACACTGCTCCTTTTACCTCTCTCCCCTTCTCTATGCATTTTGCAAAAATAATCATCTTGTTAAAAGTGATAGGTAAACTTAAGGTCATCTACTGTGAGCTGGCAGCTAAAAGCTCTGTTATCATGTAATCGAAAAAATGAAAAACCAGCAGTGGACTCTCTGGTATCAGTGTTTGAGTCTGAGGAAAACTAGGTGCCTGTAGTTTTGCGTGGCGGTGCCTACAGGTTGACTGAACATCGTCTCAGGCTTGCCAAGCTGGTCGCAAAACTGCCGACGTCTGCCACTTACCTCTTGTGTGATTTGGGCGAGTCACTTTACTAGGGCCTCAGTTACCTGTTCTCGAAAATGGGGATTACATTCTCTTCTCTCTGACCTTAGACTGTGAGCCCCAGGTAGGACAGAGACTCTGTCCAACCTGATTATCTTGCATCTACCCCAGCGCTTAGCACAGTCATGCTACATAGTAAGCATTTAGCTAGTCCCACTGAAACAAGTACCATCGAGACTGTCTTAGCTCATAGTAATAACGATGATAATTGTACTTGTTAAGCACTTACTATGTGCCAAGCACTGTTCTAAGTGCTGGGGTAGATGCAAGTTAAGCAGGTTGGACATAGTCCGTGACCCACATGGGGCTCATGCTCTTAAGTCCCATTTTACAGATGGGGTAATTGAGGCCTAGTGAAGTGACTTGCCCAAGGTCACACAAGAGACATGTGGCGGATCCAGGATTAGAACTCAGGTCCTTCTAACTCCCAGGCCTGTGTTCTATCCA
The DNA here is from genome assembly GCF_004115215.2 of Ornithorhynchus anatinus. NCBI lineage: Eukaryota > Metazoa > Chordata > Mammalia > Monotremata > Ornithorhynchidae > Ornithorhynchus > Ornithorhynchus anatinus. The sequence goes on from NC_041737.1 coordinate 3,646,065, forward strand.
CTAAGCCCCACTGCTTAAGCAAAAAGTGTGGGACCCTGGTGCAGAGATGCAAAATGTGCAGAGTTTGGATTTATGCATCCTGACAGCTAACCAGGACTTTGGTGAATCCTCAAGTAATAGATGCTTCCTGTTCAGTGTTCCTTTTTGCTTGTTTCTCTCTATTATTCAGTGTGAATATCAGGTTTGTGTTGTTACCTGGCGGAACTCAGGTTTTGTTGTCCCTTAATACCGTGCTGTCACATTGACTGATGGGATTCGTCCCTTCTCCCATCGCTTGCCTTGTGGTTCTGAGGAATGACGTTCTTCATTATCGGGTTAGAGTTTTGATTTAAAAAGGGCTTCCAGGGTTGAAAGCAGCTTTTCATTTCTCCTGTTCCCTTCATTCACTCTGCTTGCCTCTTTAATTCATCCCTTCCATCACTCTCACTGTTCCTCATTCTTAACCGTCTAATAACAAAATTGGGCCTTAGCGTGGGTGGGCGAAGCAGTTCTATGTTCCTGGATCCCCACTGGGAAGAGACTGAGTGAATCAGGATGAAATAGTGATGTTTGTGTGGATTTCATTTTACTAAAATCTTGGGAAAGTACGGCAGAGACATTCCCTGTCCACAAGGAGCTTATGATCAAAAAAACTGACACCAGTGTGCGTATCCCTGATGTGTATGTGTCTTGATTTTCAGCACTAGCTGTTGTATACACCAAGTGCTTTGGTGGATTAAGAGCAAATTGTTGTCAGGAATTACCATTCCATGCCCGGGTAAATCTCTGGGCTAATTCCATCCATTATTACAATGTTGTCGTGCACTTATGGGATGTGGATTTACATTTGGCCCTCATTGAGATTCAGAACTCACACTCATAGTGATATTTAACCTAAATATTCACTCAATCACATTCGGTGCTTACTGTGTATGGAGCACTACACTAAGCACTTAGGAGAGTAGCATACAACAATGAACCTTGCCCACAGAGAGTTTACAGTCTAACAGGGGAGTTTACAGGGAAGCCATGAGAAGCAGCGTGGCTCAGTGGAAAGAGTACGGGCTTTGGAGTCAGCGATCATGGGTTCAAATCCCGGCTCTGCCACCTGTCAGCTGTGTGACTTTGGGCAAGTCACTTAACTTCTCTGTGCCTCAGTTACCTCATCTGTAAAATGGGGATTAAGACTGTGAGCCCAACGTGGGACAACCTGATTCCCTTGTGTCTACCCCAGCGCTTAGAACAGTGCTCTGCACATAATAAGCGCTTAACAAATACCAACATTACTATTACATTTGTGACTTGACATGCAGTAGTAATGAGACCACGTCAGTATTGCCATCCAATGAAGTTTAAACATTAATCTCATTGACAAAAGAATTCCAGAACTTTATTAATTTCACACCATGTTATTCATTAGAAGGTAAGAGCTTGCAGATCATTTTCATTCCAAAATATGGGATCCAAATTAAATGAAGTCCAAAGGAATCCCAGCATTTGTCTCGTGTTTTTCATTCCTCATTCACTATTTCCAAATGTACACGGACATCCAGACCAGCCAGGAGAACCTCAGAAGAGACGTGGTTGTCCTGCCGATGCATCATGATAAAAATCTGATTGGTCACAGCTCCCCGATACAAGGCAGATGGATTATCTGACTGGGAAGAAAAATACCCCATTATGATTTTCTCCTCTGATGTAGGACTTTCCCAGAAGTACAGTGTAACTGGTATCATATGGGTCAGGAAAAGCCTCTTTTCCCTAGGGAAAGAAAGAATGCAAGCCCATTTTTACATTTTTCTCCTAGATGGGATTTAGAATCATCCTGCAAGAATTGATAGAAAGAGTGAAAAATTATTGGGGTTCCTGATGCATTTTTTAACCAATTTTTAATATAACAGAATCCGTCCCCTCGTCCTTGATTAGAGTCATGTCATCACTTTGGACATCCTCTCAACTGCAAGCCTGTTGTGGGCAGGGAATGTGTCTGTTAATTCTGTTGTATTGTACTCTCCCAAGTGCATAGTACAGTGCTCTGCACATAGTGAGTGCTTAATAAATACCAGTGATTGACATAATGAGGTGGCAAACTGGCAACAGGCAAAACAGTACAAATCTGCCTGAATGCCTGGCCATTTCTAGCCTTTTTTTGCAGCCTCTGTGCTTTCTAAAGAGCTTAGTACGGTCCTATTCACACAGCAGGTACTCATCAAATGCCACAGATTACATGATTGATTAGTCTCCCTGCCTTGGGGTTCCAAAACTTAACAGATTTTCATGCATGGAGAGAGAGACCCAGGGCCTCTGAAATCAGCCAGGGGAGTCAATCAATCAGTAATATTTATGATCACCTTCTTATGTACTAAGTGCTGGGCAGAGTACATATCAATCATATTTGTTGAGCACTTGGTATATGCAGATCATTATACTAAGCACTTGGGAGAGTATGAAATAGAGTTGGAAGATTTATTCCCTGCCCACAGAGATGAATTAGAAGACTCATTCATTCATTCACATTTATTGAGCGCTTACTTCGTGCAGGGCACTGTATTAAGCACGTGGAAAGTACAGTTCGGCAACAAATAGAGACAATCCCTATGCATCCTTGCCCTCAAGAAGCTAACAACCATGGGAGAAGGGGAGAGAGAGACATAAAATGATTCTAGACAGGGAGGGTAGAGAATGGAAATATCGTTACATAGATTAGCAAATGCTTAAATATTAGAGTATGTGAGTATTTGTACATACATGCTAGATCCCCAGACTCCTTCAAAGTGAGGGTGAGTGACCTGAATTAAAAATGTTTTTGGTTCTAAAAAGTTTGGTAGCTGCTTTCAAAGGCTTTGAATTTTTTTTGGACCATATTTGTTAAGCACTGTACTGAGCACTGGGGTAGATACAAGTTAGGTTGTTCACAGTCCATGTCCCATGTGGGGCTCGCGGTATTAATTCCCATTTTACATATGAAGCTACTGAGCCCAGAGAATTGAAGTGACTTGCCCAATGTCACACAGCAGACAAGTGGCAAAGCTGGGATTAGAAAACAGGTCCTATGGCTCCTAGGCCTTTGGTCTATCCATAAGGCCACACTGCTTCTCTAGGTGATAGGGAAATGTGATAACCTGCAGGGAGAATGATCAGGACCTAGGAAAAGAACACCATTACTAGTGATGAATTTGTTAGAATGATCTCAGCTCTACCATACCTTAACCTGAAATAACATTTTGAGTAAGGGTAATGTCCATTAAGACACCGTTATTGTGTTTCTAGTTCCTTACGGTGTGATTAGATAAAAGTACATTATATTGTGCTTCTTTTTTACCTCATGATCACGAGAAGCACATATTTAGAGAGAACTTTTTTTCCTCTTTCCACTAATGCCTCATTCCTATTTTCTCACTTGCCTCCCTAATTAAGTTGTGTGGAACTTTCATGCAAATGTACTTCCTGGATATGGAGCACTATACCAAATCCTTGGGAAAGTATAATACAATGGAGTTGTTAGAAATGTTCCTCCTATGCACGAGGAGAAGATAGACATTGTGACTCAGCAGTGGTCATTTCCTTGAATTCATTATGGACAGAGAACCTGTCTGCTAATTCTGTTGCATTGTAATCTCAGTGGAAAGAGCCCAGGCTTGGGAGTCAGAGGTCATGGGTTCGAATCCCAGCTCTGCCACTTGTCAGCTGTGAGACTGTGGGCAAGTCCCTTAACTTCTCTGTGCCTCAGTTAACTCATCTGTAAAATGGAGATTAAGACTGTAAGCCTCATGTGGGACAACCTGATTACCCTGTATCTACCCCAACACTTAGAACAGTGCTCTGCACAGAGTAAGCGCTTAACAAATACCAACATTAATTACTCTCCCAAGTGTTTAGTACAGTGCTCTGCACATAGTAAGTCAATACCACTGATCGATATGGAAATTTTTTTCTATTATTTTCAACCAATTTTCAATAGGATAGATTTTACTCTAGGGAAAAATGAGCAGGTAAAACATTGAAACATCAGAGATTTTCACACATGCTCTCTCAGGCTGTCACGGAGTAACAATAGTCTGTCACATTAATATAAGCCTTATTAAAATATTTTTGTCAGAACCCCCTAGCTTTCATCGTTTTCATTAGTGTGAGAAGCGGGGTTTTAAAAAAAACTATAGTGATTCAGAACAGAGTGGCAATAAAACTTAAAAGTAATAACAGTTTAGATAGTTATGAATTGACAGGATATAGTTTGGATTTGCTTTACACGTTTATTTTAAGGGATACGCCTGTAGGTAATCTAATTTAGGGAAGGTATGGAGTGATCATCCCAGAAAATGTAGGTCTTTATCAGAAGCAAAACATTCATAGAGTCTGGCTGTGTTATTTCCCTTGTAGGTAGCCTATTCATGCCTCACCCCATGTCCAGGTTGAATCATTCCGTTGTGACGTGGCAAGAGCGGGTTTTAACATAAAGGGATTCTGATATCTGTGGAATGTAATAGTCTAATGGCACACGGACTCCTTTAGGAAGTGGAGACGTTCTTTGGAGTAATAACCTACATAAATTCTACCTTAAGAAACAAATAACTAATTTTTCAGCAAGAACAGTATAAAAAACAATCAGTGAATGAATCGGTGATATTTGTTCTCATAAAGCCGGCACCTACTCTGTGAATGCGGTTGTCTGGAGATCTCCCTGTCTCCAGCTATTGGATAGTGGATATTTCCCTATTTTGAAAACTTGAAATTCAGATTGTATGTTTACATATTATCATGCTTCTTCCTAGAGAAATGCTTTTGGTTGGGCAGGATTAATTTAGATAACAACCGCGGTCAAGAAACCACACAGAAGCATAGAACAATCAGAGTCGGTGGCTGTATTCTAAGACATACTTTGAAGGTTTGCACGGGACTGGATTTACCTGGGAAGAGCAAGGTTTAGAGCCCAGGCTTCCTGACTCTCAGTGCTGTGATTTTTTCACTAGGCCACACTGCTTCCCTAGCTCAATCCCCTCATCCATCTGAAATTTATGCCTTACCCTGCTCTAATTCCAAAGCAGTGTTCTCAGTGCATTCAAAGCAACCTCATAGATCATTATCTCCACAGGACTTGGAAAAAAGTTGGGAGATTACATCTGTGCATGACTGCATGCAAATTTGTGATTTACCTACTATAATGTTCTTATCGTGCCTGGGTTATAGAGAATCATCCTTCTCAAGAGCTCAATGAAAAGCCATTCCTTTCAAATTTGCATGATGCTATTTCGACTCTATCTAATCTATCTCTTTTCCATATCAGAAAACAGAGGAAATTCATGAACATCCATCTAGTCCTTGTCTACAAAGTAGGCTGAAAGGAAAGGGATATAATTCAGATTTCCTGGTTCCTAATATGGTATTTTATCCTCCCTAATACAGTAATATGTTATATAGAGGACACATTTTAAAATGCAAATCTCTCTCCTCTGTCCACTTTTAAAAATATAAGTGTATACAGTTTGGAGCTTTGTGTACAATATATTTAGCCTTATTTCCAGTAAGATATTATAGAGTGACATCTATCTGTAGCTCTGTGCAAGGAAAGCATTGATTCCTTGAGATCTCTTCAAACATTGGCGGCGGTTCCGTTTATCTCCGTTTAGAGACAGTCGACTTTTCAGTAGCCTATTCAAGGATGATGATTTCTACATCAAAACAGATTAATGGAAGTCGACATCCCCTTGTCCATCTATACCCAGGCTGAAGAGATAATAAGTTTAAAATTGCTCAATGGTATCGCACTTTTGGATGGTATAAATGATGAGTGTGTAATGGAATTATGTGGAATTGAGACAGATGGTCCTAGCTTTTGATAAATGCACATAAATTCCTAATCAGATAATAATGTCATCATCTAGAAGATCAGTTGAGCTATAATCACTTTGGAAAATACATCATTTCATTGTTTGGAATTGAAGAATCTCAGTAAAAATAAATTGGGCTTCAACTAGAGTATTGCCTTATGAAAAACAAAATTAAAAATGGAAAAAATTCGGACATCTTCTATTGCTTTAGTTCAATTTTTTTTTTAAAATACTGCACACACTATTTGAATTAAGGTTTTTACAATTATTTTGTTTTGAACAACTATTTCTATAGCTTGATGTTCTCTTTCAGAAAATAAGCTAAATTCAATTCAACACCTGTATTCAAAATTGCTTTTTCTTCCTCAAAATTCTTATGATCATGGCTCTTGAATGATATAATTTTCATATTTTGGAGAGTGATTTTGCATCTCTTTAAGAACAAAGCACTATGATGAATTAGTCCTTGTCCTGACTATGCTAGTGTTCATTAAACATTTCTTTCTTTAAAAAAAAAAAAACCAAAGGAAAAAACCACCCGGAAATAACTTACTAAGAAAGTGTGTGGCACAAATGGCCTTTTGAAGTAGTGCAAGTGGCCAAATCAAATAATTTGGAGACAAAAATAATTACCAAGTCAAATACATGTCCAGTTTCTGCATTTTACAGGAAAATGAGAGGGCAGTAGTTTCCTAGGAGGGGAAATTAGGTTGTGATTATAGGATATTATTTAGAATAGCAGTGAATAATCTAATATGCCTTTTTACCTAAAAACATGCCTCTTCAGGTAACTAGTTCATTTACATATGCCTCATACACACTTGAATAAAATACGGTTTGATGGCATTTTTCAGTAAATCAATCCAATAAAATCACATTCCCCCTTTTCTGGATGAAGACTGGAAAAGGCCTGGGTCATTTTCTCTGGGTCACATTGAGTCTTTGACTTGTAGAATCTTTGTGAACCCTTTCTGCTGCTCAACCAGATTCTTTTAGAAGTTTTGCCCCATTCCGCTCAATTCAGCTCAGTAGGGCTATGAGATAGAGAACTTGGATTAGCAACAATTCTGGTTTGTCTCCTCCTTTAGCTTCCATTTCTAGAGAGGACCAAACCTGACAGTTGTCCATCATAAAGATCTCTCTTCCAAGGCAGCCCTAAACTCCAACATTGAGTCTCATTCAATTTTACCCATTTGACCCCATTGTGAATCACCTCCTCTTCCTTAGCTCTTAGGTTCTCACATGATACTTTAAAAATCTGCCTCACAATACGGGCCAGTGACTAATGGTTTGGGGAATACTGGTAAATGAACCCATTTGTATTTCCTTTTCCAATAGAGGAGCAGTGTGGTCTAGTAGAAAGAACATGAGCTTGAGAGTCAGAGAACCTGAGTTCTAATCCAAACCCATGACATCTCCACTCTCTGACCTTGGGCAAGTCATTTAACTTCTCTGTGCCTCAGTTACCTCATCTGTAAAGTGGGGAGCAAGACGGAGGGCACCATGTGGGACAGGAATGGTGTACAGACTGATTAGCTTGTATCTGTCCCACTGTTTGCTTCGGCGCCCGGCACATAATGAGGACTCAAAAATACCACTGAAAAACAAACTGCTCAGTAGTATTTATTGAATGCTTACTTCACGTAGAGGCATGAAGCACTGGAAGCTACAACGATTGAGCCCTGGAAATTTGGTCACTGGTAAGGATAGAACATTGAGATTTGACTGTGTTCTTGTTGTGGGCTGGGAACATGTCTACCGATTCTGTTGTATTCTCCCAAGTGTGTAGTACACTTTTCCCCACACAATACACATTCAATAAATACCACTGAACGATGGATTTGAGGATTTGTAAGAATCAACGATTGCTGTTCCACATGGTGCAGATTTGTCTAGAGCAGGAGTCGAATGGGAGGAAATAATCAGGTGTCTTTCAACTCTACAATATCGTGATCCATTTCCATCCATTTTATATGGGTCAGGAGGCTCTGTAGGAGAAAAGCATTTCAAATTTCAGTTATTTAAACACAACTTGCAAATTGGACTTTAATCAGAACGGTTCCCTTCAATCTTTATCTCTAACTCAGTGAAGATGGAATTGTATTATCGGATCTCAGAGACCCTTTGACTGCAGTAAAACATGATACTTGTCTCCCAAGTAGAACATTTTTCTGCACACTGCCACATTTATGATGGCTTATTAATCAACGTGGTCTCAGAGAAAACTAGGTTTTACCGCCGTTGTGGGCACAAATCGCCCCAACAATCGTCCTTTTGTCTCTTTTGGAGTTAACATTGAGCCTAAGGGAATATGGATAAAGATAAAGCGATTATTTTAACAGGTTTTATACTTTTATGGGGCTCTTCCATTATTCTATTCAACGCCAGAGTGGAATAGACAGAGAGATCAGTATTTGGGGAAATAAAAATTTATTTGACATATGAATCTCAAGAATAGGATTGTTACCGTGTCAGAGCGTTTGTCAGGGGTAAATCATTTATCCACAAGGCAGACTAAAGTGGGGGTTTTCCGTGCGGTGCCGCTTCCCTGAGGGGCTGTTTCCTTCCATGAGGGGCTGAAATGTGGCGGGGGTTGGTGAGGGGGTGGGGGAAAATCACCCTGTGGATCTCATAGTGTGGCAGTGTCATTGTTCCCCTGTTCTCAGGGTGATCTCATGTTCTTGGTTTCTGGATCTCTTTAGATGGTAAGCTCATTGTGGGCAGAGAATGTGTCTGTTTATTGTTGTATGGGCCTCTCCCGTGCACTTAGTACAGTGCTCTGCACAAAGTACGCACTCAGTAAATACGATTGACTGGAAGCCCTTCTTCAGCTTTGGGCAACCCTGTACTCCCTCTGCCTCACCTTGGATTTCTCCCATCCCATATCCCCAAGAGTAACCTCACAGTGACCATTGGTGACATGATTTCAATCATCGTTTTGCAGGTCTTTAACCCTCCTTGCATCTTCAGTTTAAAGGAAAATCATCACTGGAAATTCCAAAAGTGAAAGCAAGTGTATATTGGTCCTGGCGAAATGACTAATGTTTGTACTTCTTAAATCTGTTCATTCCTGGAAATATTCAGAATTTTTTGTTTTTTTCATTAATGATAAGATTACCTTGTTTCTACCTGAGTGCTTAGAACAGTGCTTTGCCACATAATAAGCTCTAACAAGCACCATCATCATTATTATCATTATTAGTAATAATCATATTTATTGAGCTCTTACTGTGTGCAGAGCACTGTACTAAGCAATTGGAAGAGTACAGTATCATGATAAACAGACACATTCGCTGCCCACATTGAGCTTTCAGTGTAGAGGGAAGGTAGACATTAATATGAATAGATAAATTTACAGATATGTACATAAGTGCTGTGGGATTGGGTGAGGGGATGAATAAAGGGAGCAAGTGAGGATGACACAGAAGGGAGTGGGAGAAGAGGAAAAGGAGGCTTAGTTGGGGAAGTCCTCTTGGAGGAGACGTGCCTTCAATATTGCTTTCAAGGTGGGGAGGGTAGTTGTTGATTAGGCATGAGGAGCGGGCATTCCAGGCCAGGGGGCAGGACATGGGTGAGAGGTCGGCGGTGAGATAGATGAGACTGAGGTACAGCGAGAAAGTTGGCCTTAGAGAAGCAAAGTGTGCGAGCTGGGTTGGAGTAAGAGTACATAGCACATGTAAACTATGCGTGGCAGGGATCCTGTCTACCAACTCTATTATATTGTATATTCCCAAGTGTTTAGCACAGAGCTCTGCACACGGATAGTGCTCAAAAGCACCATTTCTCACTTGCTTGATTGACTGATTGATGTCACATGCATCCAGACATCCTATATGTCTGGAGAAGCAGCGTGGCTCAGTGGAAAGAGCCCGGGCTTGGGAGTCAGAGGTCGTGGGTTTGAATCCCTCATCTGCCACTTGTCAGCTGTGTGACTGTGGGCAAATCACTTCACTTCTCTGTGCCTCAGTTACCTCCTCTGTAAAATGGGGATGAAGACTGTGAGCCTCACGTGGGACAACCTGATTACCCCGAATCTACCCCAGCACTTAGAACAGTGCTCTGCACATAGTAAGCACTTAACAAATACCAACATTATATCATTATTATGTGACAGTAGCCATTCTAGCTTTCTGGGAAATGTAGTCTCTATAGTTCAGGCTCCCTAATCTCTAGACTATGAGATCTTTTTGTATAGAGGATGTGCCTGCCAACTCTACTGTATTGTGTTCTCCTAAGTACTGGATATGCTGCTCAGCACATAGTAAGTGCTCTTTTGTGTCACAGTTTCCTCAACTGTAGCATGGGGAATCAGTATTTTGACTGTGAGCCTGTATAAGACAGGAACTGTGTCCAACCTGATGAATTTGAATCTACCCCAGAGCTCTGAACAGTGCATACCATCAAAAAGGTGCTCAGTAAGTACCACCGATTGATTTTCCATCAGAACTCCTTCCCTTACCTCCCAATGGGAGGCTGGACCTCAGCTTCTGGCTTTGTAACTGCATTTCTGGGAGACATTAATCATGTCAGGGAACTACTTCTGAATCTTAGTTACCAGTTGTAAAATGGATAAACGAGATCCCTTAAACAAAGGGTTTTTAGCAGGGCTTAACACTTGTAAATGTCTTCAAAATTCCTGACTAGATGTTTTCTTGGGTGATAATGTCATTTCATTATTTCTTCGATTATAAACCCCATAACACCCTATTAATCTTCCGATGTCAGTGGAAACAAGCATTGAACTTTTCAAGTCTAACTAATCCTATTAAAGGAGCTTTAGGAATACCGTTGCTAGATGGAAAACGCAGCTGATACTTGGGACCGTGTTTCCTGAATCTCTGGAGTGTCTAATATCTCCAGTCATTTAGGAAGCTACAATTACGATGAGAGAACTCACAGATGAAAATGAATCACAATAACAGCTGAGAAGTTGACCTTTCACAGTCCTCTATCTCCTCCCTTCCTCAGTCAGGGGCTAGCACAGTGCTTGCCATTTTATCTCCAGCAAGCCAGAAGATGTATTTGGAAGTGTTTGTTTCCATCGCTCTGCAAGGAAAATCCATTTTTCCTCAACTGGCTGATCTCCGGGTTCTGATTGAGGAAGCGCCCTTTCAATTATAAATACTGTTTGCCAATCTATACTTCGAAATTGATGATCAGATGGATAATCTGCATTCGTCATTTGGATTGCCACCCAGAAATATGCATCGCGGATGATACCGTTAAGGAAATGGGCCTGGCATATTGACATTTTCCAGCCAAAATAAAAATAAAGTCATTGACTGGCAGTCTATCATGGATACGTTTATGACACCAGGGGGAAGCCTAAACTGATGAAGCGAGATTGGCTGTTTTGATCTGTCAATAACTGAAAAATATCTTCTTTGCCCAAGACCCTGTAATATAATTGCAGTGACAAAGAAGCTAGAATCAGGAGGAGAGACAATAAAATGCTGGTGCAACAATTCAGGGAGACAGTTGGAATTACAAAGAAGCTATCCTTTCTGAAAACTAGATTAGCCCCAAGCAAAATGCTTTCATCAGTCCCTGATTGCTAGACCCTCATTTCTGTGTGTCTGTTCAGAAAGCTTTAGAATTTGTAAACTCAGATAAAGGAGAATGCCAAGTTTCAAAGAGGTAAGCAAACATCAATTCTCGAAAACCCTCTCTGGGGATTATATCATTCTGTTTAATAACTTCCAAATTTAGGGCTTTGAAGAGTAACTGGAATAGGAGACCAAAGTAGCCACTGATGTTTCTACAAGATGCCTTGACATTTACCTACATGCGAAGGACCTAATTATTTCAGAGATGTGCCATCCTGTATTGGTATGAAGTAGTGTATAATAGCTCTCCGTACCGTTCATTGAACCTTTAAAATTAGCTAAGCAAAATGGGTTTTTTTAAACAGTTTTCCCTTTTGATGCATATCCTGAGTAATTCTTTGCCCCGCTTTATTAAATTGCAAATCTAACTTGAAACTCTACTGTTACTTAACCTTCAAATGATGAACAGTATTGTGGTTTCCAGTTCTGTCTGGGAAATGACCTCTTTGTTTATTTGGCTAAGTCCATTCATTCATTCATTTAATCATATTTATTGAGCACTTACTGTTTGCAAGGCAGTGCTCTAAGTGCTTCAGAACATAAAAATCAACAGACATTCCCTGCCCTCAGTGAGTCAGTCGACTGATGGAATTGATGGAATGGCTATTGCAGAGCTCTGTACTAAACAGTGGAATTATTAGGTGTAATCCTGGCCTTCAAGGTTCTCGCAGTCTAGCGTGTTTTTGTACTCTCTGGTTTCTGCCTGTTGGGTTCCCGCAGAGCACAGGGAGTGTGGCAAATTGCAGTGTGTACACAAAGGGGGGTTTTACTTGCCCATCACATCAATGGCCAGAGGGACTGCAGCACAGTGTCAACGACAAATGCCTTACAGTCAGTCGTCACCCAGCCCACAGTTGCCTTGGTAACCACCGCTGTGACCAAAACACTGGTTTGCCAAAGGAAATTAAAAGTTCCTGCAAAATAATGGAAACCCAGTTGTGACTCAGTCCCTTTCTTCCACTGTTCCTATTGAGACATTGGCGTGGCCTGAGGGAAAGGGAATAGGTCTGAGAGTCAGAGGACCTGAGTTCTAATCCTGGCTCTGCCACTTATCAGCTAGGACCTTAAGCAAGCACTTAATTTATCTGTGCCTCAGTTACCTCATCTGGAAAATGGGGATTAAAAAACCTGTTCTCCCTCCCTCTTAGACTGAGAGCCCCGTGTGGGACAGGGAATGTCTCCGACCTGATTATCATGAATCTACCCCAGCTCTTAGTACTGTGTTTGGCACCTAATAACCCTTTGACAAATACCACACATCATTATTCTTTTTTTAAAGGCTTTTGATAGAAGAGTGGGCCTTTCTATTCCGCAAAACATTTGTTCGATTGCAAGCAGTGCCTCTTTCTTGAAGGGAAAGGGAATGGAACCACTAAACATTGTTCAATCTGCTCCACCTATCCAATTCTCCAGTTTATCTGCATTGGTTTTGGATCGGTGTACACTTGCAGTACGTAAATGACCTTATGTAGTTATTTTTCTGAAAGTTGTGCTTGCACAGTTCGATGGTGTAGGTTTTTGTTGTTGGTGTCTATTTGGATTATTTCATGTGTGTTCAAGACTGGGATGTTTTCCAGATTGGAAATTACTGTAACCGCTGCCAGCCACGAGCCTCTAAATACAGTAATATAAATTTCAATTTCACATGATTTTGTATCATATGCCAAACGAACCATTTCCCTGTATTTTAATCCATTTAAACCTCTCTCTCTGGACTGTCTGGATTATTGTTTATCTGGATTGTATTTCATCATTTGCAATCCAAGAAAAGGGATTTGACAAAAGCATAACCAGTGGATCGTGGACTGACCAACAGATACACAAAAACCTGTCTTGGGTCCCATGCCAGGGCTTAGTGAAAACAGTGGACCGGGATCCAGAAGACCCGGCTTCTAGTTCAAGCAAGACCTCTACCCTAGTTGTGAGCTTAACCTCTCTGTACTTCCACCTGACCTTGCTACTCTCCCACTGCGACCCAGTCCACACGCTTCACTCCTCTAACGCCACCATACCTTGATCTCCTCTATCTCATCACCAACCTCTTGCCCACATCCTGCCTATCACCTGCAACGTCCTCCTTCCTCATTTCCAAAAGAAAATCACTCTTCTCACCATCAAAGCTTTATTAAAGGCACATCACCTCCAAGAGGCTTTCCCTAAGCCCCCTTTTCCTTTTCTTCAACTTCCTTCTGCATCACCCTGACTTGCTTCCTTTATTCATCCTCACTCCCATCCCCACGACACTAAAGTACGTAACTGCAATTTATTTGTTTATATTAATGTCTTTCTCTAGACTTACGCTCACTGTGGGCCGGGAATGTGTCTGCTATATTGTTATACTGTACTCTCCCAAGTGCTTCGAACAGTGTTCTGCAAACAGTAAAAGCTCAATAAATACGATTGACAGGTCAAGTTAGATTGTGAGCTGTATGTTGGCCTGTGACTGTGACCAAGCTCAATCAATCAGTCAGTGAGATTCATTGAGCACTTGCTGTATGCAGAGCTGTATGTATTAAGCACTTGTGGGAGTATAATACAAAAGAGTTGATAGGCACATACTCTGCCCACAGGAGGTTATGGTTTACAGAGACAGGTTACAGGCACATTAAAGTAAATTACAGATATGTACAAAAGTGGTGGGAATGAGGGTGGGGTGAATATCAAGGATTTAGAGATCAAGGTGCATGTCTCAGAGAGTGGGTAGAGGAAATGAGAGCTCAGTTGGGGAAGGTCTCTTGGGGATGTGATTTTAATAAGGCTTTGAAGGTGGTGGGGGTGATTGATATGAAGGGGGGGAGAGCTTTTTAATGGTATTGGTTAAAATCCCCTCTTGGGGGTCGCACCTGGAGAGTTTCCAGTTCTCTACCAGTCTTGGCTATGGGAGGGAAAGGGAATTTATGCAGAGGGAATTATGGCTGCAAAGTGTGCGGCCTGGATTAGTAGGAAATCATCTAGATAAGATGGGGTGAGGTGATTGAGTGCTTTTTACAGCTGATGGTAGGGAGTTTTTGTTTGATGTTGAAATAGATGGACAACCACTCGAAGTTCTTGAGGAGTGGGGAGACCTGAACTGAACTTTCTGTAGAAAAATATAATCTGTAGAGGAGAGTGAGTAAAGGACAGAGAGGGGAGAGACAGGAGACGTCAGATAATCAAGGCAGGATCAGATAAGCACTTAGTTATAATACATTACACACAGTAAATGCTCAGTAAACACAGTTGAATGAATAAATAAGTGGTTGGATCAGCATAACAGCAGATTGGATGGAAAGGGAAGTGTGGATTTCAACCGTTTGAGAAGGTAACACCAACGAGATTTGGTGACAGAACAGTAAATATGATTGGATGGATGAAATTGTGGCCTTTTAGTTAGAGAAGCTGCATGGGCAGGTGGAAAGAGTAAAGCCCTGGGAGTTATGGGACGTAATGCCAGCTCCCTCACTTGCCTGGTCTGTGATTTTAAGGAAATCCCTTTGCTTTTCTATGTCCTCATTTCATCATCTGTAATATGGGGATCAAATACCCGCTCCCCCTTTCCCTTAGACTGTGAGCCCTATGTGATACAGAGATGTTTCCGAGTTCATTATCTTGAATATCCCCTTGCGGTTAGCCCAGTGTTTGGCACATGACACAGGCTTAATAAATACATCACTCGTTATTATTAGGTTTCTGCACAATGGCTTCTCTCCATGAGCTTAGGGTTGAAAAGAAAAGAAACAACTTGATTTCTGTCCTTTCCACTTCCTGGGACTCTCTCCTTCAAATCCAAAACACTCTTCAAAACACTTCAGAGATCACATTTTCTCCAGGTGTCCTTACCCGCTTTCTCCATCAAGCAGTCAGTGTTATTTATTGAGCACTTACTGTGTGGTAGAGACATTCCCTGCTCAAATGAGTTTACAATCTACGGGGGCAGGCAGGCATTTATGTAAATAAATAAATTACGGATATGTACGTAAGTGCTGAGAGTGGGTTAAATACCAAGTGCTCAAAGGCTACAGGTCCAACTGTTTAGGCGTTTGATTTCTAATCTCCCTCATTAATATTCCCCCTCTTGCTACTTCAGCACTTCTGCATTACTTAAATTCTTATGTAATCTCAAGCTTCCATAGCTCTCGGGGACATCACCACCCTCAACTGCTTAAGCGAAGTCACGTAACTTTCCCTTTTCTTTCATCCACTTTCCCTTTTCTTTCATCCTCTTTGTTCCTCCTGTCTGGACATTATTTTAGTCCCTGTTAGGTTGTAAGCCCTGTGAAGGCAAGGATCCTACTTATTCTATTGTACTTTCCCAAGGACATTAGGTAAGAAAGAAATGAGCCATGGAAACAGTAGTAATAATTTTATAATAGTAATAATACTATGGTGTACATTAGGATTTACTATGAGCTCATCACTGAGGTAGATACAAAGTCATCAGATTTCACACGGCCCTCATCTCGCATGAGGTTCAAGCTCTCACTTGTCCCAATTTTACAGATGGGAAATCTGAGGCCCTGAGTTGTTAATTGCTTCGCACAGCAGGGGCAATGCCAAATTGGGAAATAAAAGCGGGGCTTCTGACTCAATCGGTGGTATTTACCAAGCGCTTACCGAGTGCAGAGCACTGTATCGAACGCTTGGGAAAATACGAAGTAGAATACATTAGAGTTAGTAGACGCGATCCCAGTCTGCAAGGAGCTCACAGTCTACAGGGGGAGACAGACATAAATTAAATTATAGGTAGGGGAAAGAGTAGAGTATGAGGATATTTTGTGAAGTGCTGGAGAGAGTATCAAAGTGCTTAAGAGGTACAGAGACAAGCGCACAGTTGAGGTAAGGGGAGGGTAGAGAGAGAAAATAAAGGTTTCTACCTGTTACCTGTCTCCAGCACTGATACCTTTATTAGGACAATAATCCTTTGTCTATTTGCATCTGCTTTCTTAATTTTCAAGAGGCAACTGCAGTCCAAAGGACAGCCGGTGCTTGGGTTTTCCTTATGTTCTCTCTGCAATACTCCGACTGACAGGCAGATGAATGGAATTCAGCTTCCTAACTGCAAAATGCTCACTTATTCCTTCTAACTCTCTAATGGGCAGCACCTTTATATCCTTCATGTAAAAACAGCACTTCGCATGGAGAAAAGGTAATGATTAACCAAAATGTGGAAATGATGCTTATTATGCCTTCATTTCCACCCAGTGCTCTTGATGTCCAGCCCGTTCTACAACAAACATCTAGAGCAGAGATTCCGTCATGCCCAGCGGCTTCTTTAGGTCTCAGACGGCATTCTGTATCCTGAAACGTAACACAGAAGGAAGCACTTTGATTCATTTCCTCAATACACATTCCAAATAATCCAAAACAAATCCGTCTGCATTTCTTTTTCTTAGCCACTGAATAAAACTAGTATATCCTCCACCTCCTTTGTATTTATAGAAATAAGAATACGAAGGGCTAAACGTTTGACAGTGCAAGCGGTCGAGAAGATGTGATAGGGTGAATAGTAATAGTAGCAATCGAGTGCTTTCTGACTGCAATGCATTAGATAAATAGAGCTTTAGAATCGAACGAGAAAATTGCAGAATTCTCATATCCTACAGACAATCACTCTCCCCACCTTCAGAGGCTTATTGAAGGCGCAACTCACCCATGAGGCCTTCCCTCGTTTCTTGGATTTGGATTGGCTCATATTCCCGTCCCCACTTAGTCTCAGTCCCACATTCATTCATTCACTTCTATTTATTGAGGGCTTACTAGTGCAGAGCACTGTACTAAGCGCTTGGTATGTACGATTTGGCAACAGAGACAATCCCTGCCCATCAGTGGGCTTCCAGTCTAAACAGGGGAGACACACAACAAAACAAGTAGCTTGGCATCAAATTCAACAAGATAAATAGAATCATAGATATATACACATCATTAACAAAATAAATAGAATAATAAATAATATATACAAATATCCACCCATGCTGTGGGGAGAGGAAGGGGGAAGAGCAGAGGGAGGGAGTAGGGGGAATGGGGAGGGGAGGAAGAGCAGAAGGAAAGGAAGGGCTCAGTCTGGGAAGGCCTCCTATACCACTTATGTACCTATCTGAAATTTATTTATTTATTTCAATATCTGTCTCCTGCTTTAGAATGCAAGCTCAATGTACTCAGGAAACAATCTACCAACTTAGAACGTACTCTCCCAAGCGCTTAGTACATAGTTCTGCATACAGCACAGCACTCAATAAATGCATTGATCGGTTGATTGCTTAATAAGAATACACCTTATGGCAGAGCTGACTATAGACCACTGTTGACCTGGAAGAGAAAAAATAAATATCCTGAGAACTTGCATTTGAAGTCCCGGCTAGATTTGGAGTGAAACTTGAAACCCTTTAGAACATGGAGGCTTGCAAGCATAGGCCACAAACGGAATCTGTCTGGAAGCTTTAGCCAAGAAACACAAAGTGATCTATTGCCTTAATCATTCACAATCATATTCTCATATAGCATTCTATGTTACACGAGAGGGTCCTAAACATGAGAAGCAATGTGACTCAGTGGAAAGAATCCAGGCTTGGGAGTCAGAGGTCACGGGTTCTAATCCCAGCTCCGCTGCTTGTCAGTTGTGTGACCTTGGGCAAGTCACTTCACTTCTCTGTGCCTCAGTTACCCCATCTGTAAAATGGGGATGAATATATGTTGGTATTTTTTAAGTGCTTACTATGTGCAGAGCACTGTTCTAAGCGCTGGGGTAGATACAGGGGAATAAGTTTGTCCCACGTGAGGCTCACAGTCTTCATCCTCATTTTACAGGTGAGGGAACTGAGGCACAGAGAAGTGAAGTGACTTGCCCACAGTCACACAGCTGACAAGGGGCCGATGGGGATTCGAACCCATGACCTCTGACTCCCAAGCCCGGGCTCTTTCCACTGAGCCACAGACTGTGAGCCCTAAGTGGGACAACCTGATTTCCTTGTATCTACCCCAGCACAAAACAGTGTTTGCACATAGTAAGCACTTAACAAATACCAACATTATTATTATTATTATTTTTATATTTATTTCTACCCCTAGTGATTGAGAATCTGAAGGGGAGAGGTCATTTGGCAGTGCTTCCTACAGCCTTAGGAACTCACACTGATTTCAGAGAGAACTTTTAGGATATATGGGATAAGAAAAGGAGTCCTTTAACAATAACAATAACGATAACTGTGGTATCTGTTAAGCGCTTACTAAGTGCCAGGCACTGTACTAAGCACTGGTGAAGATAAAAGCTAATCAGATTGGACACAGTCCCTGTCTCACATAGGGCTCACAGTTTTAATCCCCATTTTACAGGCGAAGAGCAGAGGCCCAGAGAAGTGAAGTAACATGCTCAAGGTAACGCAGCAGGCTAGTGGCTGAGACAGGTTTAGGACCCAGGGCCTTCCATCTCCCAGGCCCGTGCCCTATCCACTAGACCATAATGCTTCTTTAATTGAATTAGCTGAATCGAACGGTAGGTTAGTTGAGGACCAACTCAGAGAGAACTGATCGAGTGGACAGATCACAGGGTACTAACATGAGAATAATGAACTTTATGATAATTCAATCCTCTCGTCTCTAAGCTTGTTGTGAGAAGTGAATGCATCTATCACCTCCGTGATATCGTACTCTCCCAGTTAGTACGGTGCTCTGTGTGCAGTAAGCCTGCAATAAATATGATCGATCCATATGAAGCGGGAAGTATTTGTATATTCAATTCTTTATTCCTCTATTCTGAAATGATACTACTATTTCCTGTTTTATCCTGGTTCTTCCTCCTGCTCCCACTATTTTGTACGTGATCTTTGTCATTCTCTGCTATTAGCTTGTGAGTTCCATGAGGGCGGTGGTCGAGTGTCTTGCTTCCATTGCTCTGTTGAAATTGTTTATCATGCAGTGCGTCCTAGGCCCTCCGTAAATAGTGCAGATTGGATCATTGAACCCAAGTGAAGTCTACAGACTTGTCCTAGACCTTAGCTCTTTGAAGGCAGGGATCGTGTCTATCAGTTGGATTATACTGTACTCTCCCAAGCACTTCAGCCCCTCTGCACATGGTAAGTTCTCAATAAATATCAATGATCAGTTGATTAAAGGAGAAAATATGCTATTTTCCTGGTGGGAAATAATGCCAATTCTGTTAACCCTTCTGAGGGAATGGGGTGGGGGTGGGATGACTCCTCAAAGGGAATCCTAGAACGATGAAGCCTGCCTCACTCTTCATTTCATAAACAGGAAATGAGGCTACAGTGAGTAAAAGAGGTTTATTTAATATTTCATAGCATTTCATTTCAGTCAAGGGGCTCAGCTGGTCCTTGCCCTGGGGGAGTCTACAGCTCAGTCGAGGGGAGCTCGCTCTTGAACAGGAGTATTCTTTTTTTGATAATCTTGAAAAATCCCTATTATCTGTAATAGAGGTGCTAGACATGTTCCTCGATCTCCCCTGTTTCACTTTGCCCACATCCTCCCTCTAGCCTGAAATCCCCTTCCCTTTCATATCCCATAGACCACCATTCTCCCCATCTTTAAAGCTGTTTTAAAATCATACTTACTCTAGGAGACCTTCCCTGAATACCCCAATATCCTCTTATCTACTTGGCCTCCCATCTGAATCTCCCCTGCACTTGGATCTGAACCCCTTAATAATAATAATAATAATGATGATGGTATTTGTTAAACACTTACTATTTGCCAAGCACTTACTAATTCTAAGTGCTGGGGTAGATACAAGGTAATCAGGTTGCCCCACCTGGGGCTCACAGACTCAATCCCCATTTTACAGATGAGGTCACTGAGGCACAGAGAAGTTAAGTGGCTTGCCCAAAGTCACACAGCTAAGTCGTGAATCCAGGATTGGAACCCGCGACCTCTGACTCCCAAACCCGGGCTCTTTCCACTAAGCCCAGCTGCTTCTCTAAGCACTTTGATATTCACCCCACCCCACAGCACTTATGTTCATGTCCTTGTACTCTGCTATTTTCTCTATGTCTAATTTATTTTAATAGTTGGATCCCCTCTACATGGTAAGCTCACAGCTGACAGGGATTGGGCCTACCAGATCTGTTGAATTGCACTTTCCTGAGGATTTAGTACGGTGCTTTGCACCCAGAAAGTGCTAAAAAAAAGACCCTTGATTAATTGACCGATCGAATATCCAGAAAAGTTATTCCCTTATCTTTGTGATAATAATAATAATAATTATGATGGTATTTGTTAAGCGCTTACTATGTGCCAGGCACTGTTCAAAGCTCTGGGGTAGATACAAGCTAATTAGGTTGGATTTGGTCCCTGTCAAGCTGAAAACTAGTGTTTATGAATAATATTCCCAAATGGTATTTCTAATTCAATAGACAATTTAGGAAGGAGTCATCCCTGTCAAACATTGTCCGCGTTCAAAAGCAGTTGAGAAATCACAGATACGCCCCACACACGGCTCTTTTTAAAATTTCAACTGAACTCAATCTGACAAAAAATAACCCGTGGCGATTGGCAAGCTATTCATTGAGAGATGTAAATGATTACTGCCCTATAAAAAACACATAAAGGAGGTGCCTTATAGGATATTAGATTAGCTTATGTTGAACCAAACCATCGCTATGGGCCATTCTGGGTCAGATTTAGCAAGACAAAATGAATATTTTGTTTAATGCACTATGATGTGTTCGGTTTTTGCATCAAAAAGGGGCAGATGTGAAATGGTAGCTTTATTGCTATTATTATGACTAGCATTTGTTCAGCACTTACAATATGCAGGGCACTGGATGAAGCGTTGGGTGATTATGTAGCGTTGGATGCAGACACACTTATTCACACTTTAATGGGGTGGGCAGACACATAGAGAACAATGAAACGAAAAAATTAAACGGGAACTGCAGCCTGAAGCACCCCCTTGAAGAGGGACAGTTTTCAGACCCACTCCCTAAGAACGACATTCCGAAAAGTGCCAGAGTTTAGGACAGTGCTTGACCCATAGTAAGCTCTTACCAATTACCATCATCATCACTCCCCAAACCAGATTTCTGAAGTTAGAAGGGGGCAGCAATTCAGTACAGCACCACATTCACCACCTATATTCCTCCTCTTTCTCTTTCCTCCTCTTTGCTCTGCAATCCCTCCATCTCTTCCCTCCTTCCTCTTTCTTCCTTTCCCTTTCTACCTCTCATGCTATCCTTTTCTTTCCCCCTTCCTTCCATCTCTGAATCAAATATATTCTCCCTATTTGTCTCTCTCACTCTTGGTTCCTGTTTACCCCTTCCCCCAACACACACACATCTATTTCTATCTCCCTCTCCTCTCCTATGTCTCCTTCTTTCGCTCTCTTCCATCCTCCCCCTATCACACCCTCCTCCCATCTTGGGCCCCGGGCGGGGCCTGGTCACTGTGCTCTGACACCACCAAGTCATGAGCTTTCCATTGGGAGAGGTCTGAGCAAGGATCCCCTTTCCTGCCTCTCATTCAGCCCAGCAGTAATCATAGGTTTTAAAAATTCAAATGGAATAAGCCTTTTTAAAAATCTCATATTCTTCAAGAAAATTAAAATGAACAGCAAGATGTTTAAGAAAATATTTGGCATTGAAAAACTTTGTTTTTTTCGAATGGAAATACCAATCACTTCCTGTTTTGGGGTTTTCTTTTTTTGCAGTTTACCCTCAAGTTTCTGTCAGACTTCTCCTTAACCTATGTGTAAATCTTATGGGGGAAACATCATCTTGGCCAAAAACCACTACTATTTAGAGAAGCAGCGTGGTTCAGTGGAAAGAGCCTGGGCTTGGGAGTAAGAGGTTATGGGTTCGAATCTAGGCTCTGCCACTAGTCAGCTGTGTGACTGGGGGCAAATCACTTAACTTCTCTGAGCCTCAGTTCCCTCATCTGTAAAATGGGAATTAAGACTGTGAGCCCTACGTGGGACAACCTGATTACCCTGTATCTACCTCAGTGCTTAGAACAGTGCTCTGCACATAGTAAGCGCTTAACAAATGCCAACATTATTATTATTATTATTATTATTACTATGCCTGCTCCCTTCTATCAGCCTATTCCCCTTACAGAACATCCATGGGCACTGTGCTGTGGTTAATTGGCTATAAGAGGGTTTTATTGTAAAATTTTGGGATCTACCAATAATAATAATAATCCTGATAGGTAAGTGCTTATCATGTGCCAGACACTTTCTTAAGCCCCCCAGGTGGATACAAGCAAACCGGTTGGACAGAATCCCTGTCTCTCATGGGGCTTACAGTCTTCATCCCTATTTTACGCACTAGGTAACTGAGGCCCAGAGAAGTGAAGTGACTTGCCCCAAGGTCATACAGCAGTCAGGTGACAGAGTCAGGATTAGAATCCAAGTTCTGCTGACTCCCAGGCCAAGTCTCTAGCCACTGGGCCATGCTGCTTCTCTGTGCCACCAGGCCCAATTACTTAATCTCTTCTTGCACTCACCGCCCCTGCAGGAACACATCTGACAGGAATGATAGTTTGGGGTGCCATGGTGCAAATCCCTTACATTATAATCAATTCCTTCATGCTGCTCTTTGACCCAGGCCTCTTTGAGAATGAAGAGAGGCTGGTCCATCAACTAGGAGAGATGGTGCCACCCACGCCGCCGTCTCCACCCTTTTTTATTTTTCTCTTAAGGACTTACTACGTGCTGGGCACTGTACTCAACGCTGGGGTGGTTACAAGCAAATTGGGTCGGACACAGTCCCTGTCCCACCTGGAGCTCACGGTCTCAATCCTCATTTTCCAGATGAGGGAACTTGGGCCCCGAGAAGTGAAATGACTCACCCAAGGTCACACAGCAGACAATCAGCAGTGCCACAAGTGAGATCCCCACGGTACAGGTATTATGTCCAATTCTCACCTATGTAGTCTTCTCCAGTGCTTTGATCGGTGTTCTGCACACGGCTTAATAAATACCAGCGTGGCTCTGTGGAAAGAACCCGGGCTTGGGAGTCAGAGGTCATGGGTTCTAATTCCAGCTCCGCCTCTTGTCAGCTGGGTGACTTTGGGCAAGTCGCTTAACTTCTCTGGGCCTCAGTTATCTCATCTGTTAAATGGGGATTAAGACTGTGAGCCCCATGTAGGACAACCTGATTACCTTGTATCCCCCCCAGCGCTTAGAACAGTGCACTTAGTAAGCGCTTAATAAATGCTGTCGCTATCATCATTATTATTATTCTTACGACCACTGCTATTATCCCTCTACCATCTTCACCACCATCATCACTCATATCAAGACGGAACTAATAAATCGAGATGCAAAGAATGTGGTGACGAGGTGTTGAGAACGAAGGTAGAGAGAATTGTATTTTTCAGGAGCCCAGAGCAAATGGCTGTCACTGCCAGAATAGAACTAAGTTGTGCTTAAAGAACTGAATTCCATTTCAGGACTTTTCCATGGATTCTGTGGCTAACTGTGTGAATTTTACATGGGAACTCTCTGCTCCCAAGAGTCAAGGTGCATATACATAATTCAAATAGTTAACAAATGTAAAAAAAAAAAATTGAGTTTTAACAGAATTAAATGCCATAATTAAAGTCTCAACATGATTTTCATTATGTCGCTTCATGGATTTCTAGCTTCTCTTTGGTAGGAACTTGTAAATTAATTTCAGGCTTTTTGCAGATTTGATAATTGCTTTCACTGCTCAAAATTAACCCCTAAGATGGATAGTTAAGATGAAACGGTAGTCTTCCAGGTTCCTTTATCCTCTTCATCCTCCCGCTTATTCTGGGGATTCATTTTTCTATAACACTTTGCTAGTTTGGGGGATATAGTCATTTAAAAATGATGGACACAAAAGCTGGTACCATGCTCTAAATAGATCTGTTTATACAATGTGTGTGCTTCTTTTTATACAATGCCTGAATCTGTGTGGGTGAGTGTACCTGTGAATTTGTTTGCAGAGTTTGGACACGGTGAGTCCTGCAAGGTGTTGACATCGATGCAAGGTTTTATAAGAATGAAGCCCCTGAATTTTACGAGTGTGTGTGTGTTTGTGTGTAATATTAAACACTTACTGTGTGCAGAAAACCTCTCTCTTCAACTGTCTTTACTCATTGCTCTAGGGAGGTTAAGAGAGTTAGGGGCCCAGTGTGGCTTAGTGGAAGGAACTCGGGCTTGAGAGTCAGAAGATGTGAATTCTAATCCCATCTCCTACACTCATCTGCTGTGTGACCTTGGGCAAGCCAATGAATTTCTCTGTGTTTCAGTTTCCTCATCTGTAAAACGGGGATTAAACTGTGAGCCCCATGTGGGACAACTTGATTACCCTGCATTTACCCCAGGGCTTAGAATAGTGCTTGGCATGTAGTAAGAGTTCAACAGATAGCAAAATTTCTATTATCATTATTATTATGATTCACACCTAAATTTTCTGGTGCCTACACTGAGTACCATGGGTTAGTGGATAGAGCATGGGCCTGGGAGACCGAAGGTCACGGGTTCTAATCCCAGCTCGTCTCATCTCATTTTACCTCATCTGTAAAATGGGGATTGAGACTGTGAGCCCCAAGTGGGACAGGAATTGTGCCCAACCATTTTGCTCATATCCACTCTAGTGCTTAGTACTGGTAGATAATAAGCCCTTAACAAATAGCAAAATCATTATTATTGTTGTTGTTACCAATAATATAGATATTTCCTTTAAATATACACCAATTAATAAAAACATAGTATGGACAAATAATTTGAGGTTACCTCTTTTGTTAGTTTGTCGTTTTTAAAAATGGCAACCTAAGTAGCTCACCATCCAACGACGCACCGGTAGATGAGAAAATTGATGAGACGAATGTAGGTTTTCATTACATTTAACACATATTCCTCATTTTTAAAGTGAGTAAACCATAGCACTGTGAAATGAGCATAGCATTGGAATTCTTTCTTTATTGTTCAAGTAAATACAAGTACCAAATCCTACTGACTTCATCATAAGTGATATTTACCGGGCACTTATTGAGTGTGAAAGACTGCTTGGAAGTCCTTGCATTAGCCCGAAAGAAACAACAAACACGTTTCCTGTTCTCAAGGAGTTTACCACTAGCAGGTCAGTGAGTCAGATGGAGTTAGCATTTTGGAGATGGGATGAGTCCCGTTGATTTCTTCAATCTTCTGTCTGGTTTTCTTGGGCATTCAAGGGGTCTTTGCGACCTTTGCTCTACCTTCCTGGTGCTCAGTAGTTCTGCCAGTTCTGTTACTAGGGTTAGGATGGTGGAGTGTCATCGGTGGTTCACGGGCTTTCTGGGAATGGGAAAAGCCATTCGGAGAGTAGCTTGATCAATTTTAATTCCACAAGTGGAGCCATGGAGTCATCGTATTGCTCCCAAACGAGCCAACCTGTGCTCCTTGTTGGTGATTTCTAGCAATTAAGAAGATGTAAGCCCATCAGTGGGCAGGGACTGTCTCTATCTGTTGCCCATTTGTACATTCCAAGCGCTTAGTACAGTGCACTGCACATAGTAAGCGCTCACTAAATACTATTGAATGAACCTATGGACTTGTATCTGTCCCCCGTAAACACTAGACAGCTGACGCACAACAATTATATACATTTCCCTAGACCCTGCCATTTCCTCTACCTGTAGTTATTTCATTGTCTGTTGCCCGCTAGACTTTAAGCTCCCTGTGGAGAGAAATGGGTCTACCAACTCTCCTGCATTGTACTCTTCCAAGCATTAAGTACAGTGCTCTTCTGCTCACCGTGTTTGCTCCATATGTACCACTGAATGATCGATTATGGGCAGAGATTTTGTCCACTCTCTTGTACTCTCGCAAGCATTTAGTACAGTGTTCTGCACGCATAAGCACTTAATAAATGCCATTGATCAGTGCAATACTCTGCACACGGTAAGCATTAATTGATTGACAGATATTTGTTTAGTTGCCAGCATTTTCACTGGTGCTTTCCCTTTTGAATTTCACTGTTTGGAAGAGTGAGGTCATCATGATCTCAACGCACAAGGAACCTCTTTGATATCATCCTCTGCTTTGGGATATTTTTGCCATGATACTCTGTTGGCAACTGATGAATACAGTATGTGTATTTGAAAGGATCGGTGACCCTAAATCAATATTGCTTAGAAATTCTTCCTGAAATTATCCTTATTCTAATGGCATGAGGTTATAGGGACCTATGCGCGATAGTGAGGAAAAGCAAGGTTTCGCAAGTTACTTTTAAAAAGAGAGATGCTTAAAAAAGCGAAAATCACATTACCTTAATAGCCTGTGTTAAATTGACAAGCACACTGCAGCTAAGTGACAGTGTCAATTACTCTTGGAAAGATACCATTATAGAAATATAAATATTAATTAACTCACCTCCTTTTAACAAGTTGGGAAAATCCCTAATTTTAGCTTCGATTTGCCATGGAGACTGGATAATAGAATAATGAAGTTAACAAGGGACCTTTCAGGATTATCCAAAAATCCAGTCTCTACTGCCTGCATGCAGGGGAATATTCAAATCGTCTTGGAAAAGACAGCTTCAGCAGAAATATTTCCAGGACCAAGGCTCTGCACTATTTCACAGCGATTCAGTGTAGTGTTTATCTGACTAAAGGCAGTAGTTATCATAGGAGGATTAATATTTACTGAGCAGCTATTGGATGCAGCATACTACACTAAGTCTTTGGGAAATACCTAACAAAGAAGTGACATGCTACACCTAAAATTCTGTACATTCTCTTTGGGAAGGGAGAGATATTCCCATTTGCAAATAGAGTACTCAAAATAAATGATCGAATGTTCAATTGAATCGATCTGCATGCCCATATGGCGAACATAGATACAAATAGGTACGTAAGTGCTGAAGTTTGCTGGTGGGATTATGTGAAGTGGATGCTGGGATTTAACCAGGGAAGCCTTCTTGGAGGAGGTGGGGCTTTTAGGAAGACTTTGAATACGTGTTGAGGGCTGGGCTGCATGGATCTGGGGAGGATTTTCAGTTCAGGGAAACAGCATGAGCTATGTCGTAATGTAAACACGCTACTTTAATTGCATTCTCAGGGTGAAGGAGAAGCAGCATGGCCTAGAAGATAGAGCATGGGCCTGGGAGTCAAAAAGGGCTGGGTTCTAATCCCGGCTGCACCACTTGCCTGCTGTGTGACCTTGGGCAAGTTACTTCATTTCTCTGTCCCTCAGTTACCTCATCTGTAAAATGGGGATTCAGATGGTGAGCCCAATATGAGCTCTTTGTGTGCAGCCAACATGTTTGGTAGTTCTGTTGTATGTTTTGCAGGTGCTTAGTCCAGTGTATTGCATTCAGTGGGCTCTCAATAAATTCCATCCATGCTCCTACTTCTAGTGATAAATCTCTCGGCAATTCTGAACCAGGATGATGGGCTCTTGGCTAGCGTATGATTCACCTTCACAGTTCAGCATTGGATTTGAGATCCTGGAGGAATTTTAGAGAGACCAACTAGGGTAAGGAAAATGTTTAAAGAGGAAAGTTTTTATGGTACTTGTTAATCAAGTGTATTTATTGAGTGCTTACTATGTAAAGAGCACTCTACTAAGTGCTTGGGAGAGTACGACATCAATATAACATGCACATTCCCTGCCCACACAGGTTTTACAGTCTACTGGGGGTACAGACGTTAATATAAGTAAATAAATTACGGGTCTCTATATACACCGTAGCAACGATAACGGAAGAACCATTAGACAGGTTGTGGATTATGGCAGAGGATGAGCTGTTCTGGAGAACGTATCCATGGAGTCGCTGTGAATTGGAAATGACTCGATGGCACTTAATAATAATAATTTATCCACGTGCATATCTACATATCCAATACTACTCCCTTTCTCTAATTCTCTCCATAGCCTGGAACTCCCTCCGTATACGCCAGACCACCTCTCCCTCCACCTTCCAAGCACTACTAAAGTCGCATCTCCTCCACGTGAGTTTCCCCAGTTAAGCTCTCTTTTCTCTGACTCACTCTCCCTTCCTTGCCATCTATGCATTGGGATCTGTGACTTTTGCACATTTGATATTTGCGTCTCCCCCCGCCCCAACCCAGCAGCACTTATGTACATATCTTTAAATCATATATTATAAATTACTTATTCATATTAATGTCTTATCTCGCCCTCCAGACCGTAAACTTGTTATGGGCAGGGAACATGTCTGCTAATTCTGTTGTAATGTATTCTCCCCAGTGTTTAGTTGGGTATTCTGCACATAAATCTTAATAATTACAATTGACTGATTCTGACACCATCTCATGCATTATATGGGTGGGCTCATGATTTTGGAAGAAGAGCTACTGATTCTGCTCTGCTGTTGCCTTCTAGCCTAAATGGGTATGGAAAATAATGTTGATGTTAAGTGCTTACTATGTGCAGAGCACTGTTCTAAGCACTGGGGGAGATACAGGGTGATCAGGTTGTCCCACATGAGGCTCACAGCCTTAATCCCCATTTTACAGATGAGGTAACTGAGGAACAGAGAGGTTAAGTGACTTGCCCAAGGTTACACAGCTGACAAATGGGGGAGCCGGGATTCAAACCCATGACCTCTGACTCCCAAGCCCGTGCTCTTTCCACTGAGCCACACTGAAAATGTGGGGCTCTGATGGAACTGAGTATTTCTGAGTCAATTTTGAACCTTAGAAAAGCAGCAGTGCTAATTATTATTTTTGAACTAGAAGGATTTTCTGACCGTAAATAGAATCGTAAATTTGCAATCATAATTCATGTTGATTTTGCATAATACCGTGGGCTCGCTCCATTTTAAATCATGAAAAGCAATGACAAAAGAAAAATCTGGTAAAAAATAGGATACATCTTTGTCAATGGATTGGTAGATTCAATCATTTCTTCTGCAGCCTGAAAATTCTGATTCACTCTCCAGTCAGGTTAGATAAACTGAGACAGTCCTGGATTTCTTTAGACTGTATTGGAGCAATATGAGCCAAATAGACAATGTCCTGGAATTAGACTACTTCTGGATAAACTGATCAGTTTACCTGTCATTGAGTCCTGCTGCTCTTGTACACTTTAATAATAATAATAATGTTGGTATTTGTTAAGCGCTTACTATGTGCCGAGCACTGTTCTAAGCGCTGGGGTAGACACAGGGGAATCAGGTTGTCCCACGTGGGGCTCACAGTCTTAATCCCCATTTTACAGATGAGGTAACTGAGGCACCGAGAAGTTAAGTGACTTGCCCAAAGTCACACAGCTGACAAGTGGTAGAGCCGGGGTCACTTTCCATTTGGGCTCAAGGGTGCTCAGTAATTTCTCAGTTTAGAGGCCACAGAATCTAAGATTTACTTTATTACCCAAAATTAGGGAGACTTTAACCTTGTGCTATGCTTCCTTCTGTTTCATCCCTCTAATTAATTGCTTTATTGGTAGATATGAGGATATCACCAATTTTTATGGTATCTGAGTGCTTACTATGTGTCAATTGTTCTAAGTGCTGGGATAGGTACAAATTAATTAGGTTAGAGTCAGTCTCTGTCCTGCATGGGGTTCACAGTCAAAGGAGGAGGGAGAACTGAGGAATTAGAATTCAGGTTCTCTGATTCCTAGCTCCTTGCTCTTTCCATTAATAATAATCATACTTCGAGAATCCATCGGTAGTAGTGATGGATAAAATCTGATAAGTGGATCACCGTATTTATTGAGCACTTTTTTATGATAAGCACTTGTTAAGCACTTGCTATGTGCCAGGCACTGTACTAAGTGCTGGAGTAGATAGGTTATCAGTCCCAAATAAGGCAGTCCCTGTACCACATGGGGCTTACGGTCTTAATCCCCATTTTACAAATGAAGTCACTGTGGCACAGAAAAATGAAGTGCCTTGCCCAAGATCACACAGCTGACAAGTGGTGGAGTCGGATTTAGAACCCAGGTCTTTCTGAATTCCGGGCCCACGCTCTATATACTAGGTCACACTGCTTCTCTGCTTACTATGTGCAGAAGACTGTACTAAGCACTTGAGGTAGGAGAATACAGTGAAATTTGTAGACATGATCCCTGCCCTCAGTGAGTTTCCAATGTAACGTTACTGTGAAGGTTTGAGTGGTGACAGCTGCATTTGAGTCTTTCCAGATGGAGCTTGGGCTCCACCATATTACTTTAAATCAGGATCTCTAGGCTTCCTATCACATGATAGGGAGTCGCTTTGGATTAAGGAACCAGGATCCATGAGAAAACTACTGACTTTTTAATAATAACTATGTTTTTTGTTAAGGATATACTATGTGCCAAGCACTGTTCTAAACTCTGGCGTAGATACAAGGTTATCCAGTCCTATTGGTTGGAGGGAGTAGAATTTACTCCCCATTTTACAGATGAGGAAACTGAGGCCCAGAGAATGAAGTGACTTACCCAAGATCATGCAGCAGACAGGGGGCGGAGGTGGGCTTAGAACCCAGGTTCCTCTGACTCCCAAGCTTGTTTCTTAAGGTAACAGTGTTTTACAGAATACTGAGCACCCCTTGTAGCCATTTCAGCTTTGCACGCCCAGCACCACTTGAAACTAAACTCTTCTGGCTTTGACGAAGCACCTTTAAGTGTGAATTCCTTGAATCTCCCTCCAATGGTCTTCCATTTGTTTTCCAGTTTTCCTAGAATTATTTTTGCTTTTACTTTCCTCTTCCTTGCTAGGTCCAACAAAAAACAAAAAAGAAACAATTAGTCACAGAGAGGAGTGAGCAAAAATAAATTTGTTGCCATAAGATGTTTCCCCGTGCAAAATTATCAGTAGGTGTAAAAGGGATCCAGATGAATTATTAGATGAGAAGAATGTAATGGCGGACTAGAGTAAGTATCGGGTAGCAGTAGATTGTGATCAATTTTGAGCCTTTTGAGAGACAGGGTGCATGTATAATTCCCACCCATGCGGTCTTTTCCAATACTTTGTGAAGCGTTCTGTGCGCAGTTAGCACTTAATTGTACTATGACTTCTATTATTATGATAGGGATGTAGATGCAACATCCATCGACATTTTGATATGGGTACAAAATAATAACCATTCCGGTATTTTGATTAATGGATTTATGGAGCATTTACTCTGTGCAGGGCACTGTACTAAGCCCATAGAAGAGTACAACACGAGCGGAGTTGGTAGTCAAAGTCCCTTCCTATAAGGAGCAGTGTGGCCAAGTAGAAGAGTGTGGAGCTAGGAGTCACAGGACCTGCGTTCTGAACACAACCCTGCCACTTGCCTGCTGGGTGATCTTGGGTGAGTCACTTAACTTTTAGGTACCTCAGTTCCCTTATCTGTAAAATGGGGATTCAATACCTGTTGTCCCTCCTATTTAGACTGTGAGCTCCAGGGATTTTGTCTGATCTGATTAACCTTGATCTACCCCAATACTTAGAATGCTGCTTGACACAGAGTAGCCACTCAACAAGTGTAGGATTTACCATAAAAGTATCTTACAGTCCAATGGAGTAGACAGATATTAAAATAGAGCTACCTGTAGTGTGTGGGTTGTTGGCTTAACCCCTATGTTCTCCTCTCACTTGAGCACCCTGGAAAGATTCAGTTAACTGGAATAAATGAGAAGGGAAGTATAAACGTTGAACCTTATGAAGTTTCAATAAAAAGTTTGAGCTCAAAAAGGTTGTTAGTAAGAGGAGGGAAGTGGTTGTAATAGAGGAAGTGACTTGAGCAAGAAAACCTGGGGGAAGGAAAGAAACGTAGCTGAACAGTTCCACGTTGGACTTGACTGAATTCAGAACCCCTACAGTTAGAATAGTCAATAAACATGACATAGGATTTTTATAGCTCACCAGCTCCATCCATTTTTATATGGCACTAACTTAGATACAAATCACTTGTGAAAAAAACGCCTTTCCTATGACTTGATTTATATCCCTAACCTTCTTTATTTCTCCCTTTCTTGTTTGTCATCTTGCCTTTCCTTCTTTCTCAACTTTACCTTTTACATCTCACCTTTTAAATGTGTTTTATAATAAAAAAGGGCACTCACTAGGTGAACATTATTCTTTTATTCTTTTCATCATCATCATTATCACCATTAGAAGCATTTATGGAGTTAGTTCATATTTAAGTACTAGACAGTTAATTTAAGCTAGTTGTTTGGGGACTTCTTCATCAGTACAGCCGTATGAAAACATTGTTTGGAAGAAGCCACGTGGTCTGGCGAAAAGAATGCAAGCCTGGAAATCTGAGGATGGCTCTGCTGCAGGCCAGCTGTCTAAATTTGGATAGGTCATTTAACTTTTCTAGTCTCGGTTTTCTCATCTATAAAATGGGCATAGATTACCTGATCTACCTCCTCTTTGGACTCTGACCCCCATAGGAGACAGGGACTGTGTCTGACCTGATGATCTTGAATCTACCCCAGCATGTAAAGTGCTTGGTCAATTACAAGTGCTTAAGAAATACCATCATCATCAGCCTCATCCTCATAACAAAGAGTAGCCAGCATGATTATGATGAGAAAAGCAGCATTTTTCTATGGTATTTGTTAAGCACTTTACTCTGTGCCTGGCACTCTACTAAGCACTGGGGTAGATTCAAGATAATCATTTGGACCCAGTGCCTGTCCCACATAGGGCTCACAATCTTAATCCCTATTTGGACCTGAGATAACTGAGGCACAGAGGAGTGAACTGACTTGACCAAAGTCACCCAGCAGATGAGTGGCTGAGCTTGGAGCCCAGGTCCTCTGACTCCCAGGCCATGCTCTTTCCAGGAGATCACACTGCTTCAGTATTCTGCTGCTTTTACCCACAAAATATCTAGAATCTGCCTCTGTCTCTCCATCCAAACTCCTGTCATACTGTTCCAAGCACGTATAATATCCCACGTTGACTACTGCATCAGTTTCTCTGCTGACTCCCTGCCTGCTGTCTCAACCCACTGTGAGGCCTAGATCATTTATCTACAAAAACATTCTATGGATGTCACCCCACTCCTCAAAAGCCTCCTATGGTTGCCCATCCATCTCTGCATCGAACAGATACTTCTTACCATATGCTTGAGGGCAATAAATCACCTCTCCTTCAACCTCACCTCGCTAATCTCCTGCTACCACCTAGCCCACACAAGCCAACCTGCTGACAGCACCTCAATCTCGTTTACCTCACCAGCGACCTTTGCTGATGTCCTCCTTCCAGCCTGGTACTTTCTCCCAGTTCAAATCTGACAGATCACCTCTCTCCCTATCTCCAAGCTCTATTAAATTCATATCCCCTCCAAGAAGCCTTCCTCGCCTAATCTCTCCTTTTCCACATTTTAATAAATTATTTTATTATTTTATTGACCCTCTCTTTTAAGTCACTTGACTTGAGTCTGTCCTCCTGAAGCTCTTTGATACTCACCCCAGCCCCATCTCCACAGCACTTAATTCACACATATTTATAGTCTGCTGATTGTACTATCTCTAATTTATACTTATACTTGTCTGCCCCACAAGACGCTATGCTTCTTGAGGATAGAAAATGTGTTTGCAAACTCTATCGTACAGTGCACTTAGTACAAAGCTCTGTATGCAATAAGTTCTCGATAAATACTGATTGACTGATTAGAGAAGTAAAGTCACTTAGTGGAAAAACATGAATTCTGGTCCTAGGATTGTCCCTGCACTGACCTGCTGTGTGACCTTGGGCAAATCAGCGTGGCTCAGTGGAAAGAGCACGGGCTTTGGAGTCAGGGCTCATGAGTTCGAATCCCAGCTCTGCCACTTGTCGGCTGTGTGACTGTGGGCAAGTCACTTAACTTCTCGGTGCCTCAGTTCCCTCATCTGTAAAATGGGGATTAAGACTGTGAGCCCCACGTGGGACAACCTGATTCCCCTGTGTCTACCCCAGCGCTTAGAACAGTGCTCGGCACATAGTAAGCGCTTAATAAATACCAACATTATTAAATCATTGAACTTCTTGTGCCTCACTTTTCTCATCTGTAAAATGAGGATTAAATAGCTGTTCTCTCTCCCGCTAGACTTATGAGTCCCGTGTGAGAAGGAGATTGGGCCTAATCTGATTATCCAATATCTGCTCCAATTCTTGGTGCAGTGCTTGGCATATAGTAAGCACTTGGAAAATACCAAAATTAATTTTTTATCATTGTGATCATTATTATTTGCACAGCAGGGGAGGCTGGCATTTCTGTCTCACCGTTGATGGGTCTTCTTCACTAGGTTGGAGAATTCATTTCTATAGCTGTTTTAGAGTCATAAGAATTTGAAAAATTAAACTTCCTGCATAAAAAGTACAAGGTCATGTAAACAAAATCACTTCCATTTTAGACTGTTTTTGAATCTTATACCACAAAGCTGTACAGGTGAACAGTTAGGAAAAAAAAAAAGCTACTGTCATTTCTTGTAAATATTATTTATGGAGTACGACATATTCCAGGACCCTATACTGTCTAGATACTACAAGGTTAAGCAAGGGCGGTTTCGATTCAGATTTAACGTATTTTTGTCCATTTTATTTTGACACCTTGTCCCATTTTAGCATTTTAATATAGTTTGCACGGGTAAAAATTCAGCAGAGAAAGAATTGGGGTGGCAAGTGATTTTCTGCTTCACTTCTGATATTTTCTATTAACTTCATTTAAAAAAAAAAATGACCCCAGTCTTCCAAAATGAGATCGATCCAGATCAGACAACACAAGCAGACATGGAAAATGTTTCTCTTTGTCACTAATTGCAGTTCAATTTCTAGGAGTTAGTAGACCACCTGGCTTGGTCAGAGGAGTTCATGCAAGCGTCTGCTCTGTCAGTCACACCACCTGACGGTGTAGTGAATGGAGTGAGTTCTGCAAATTATTAAGCATTTGGCTGGGTCTTCTCGTCTTATTAAATTATATGTGCATCGGTGGAGAAATTAAATGGAAGTGACAGGTAAACAGAATGAAAACAAAATGCTTGCCCCGTTTCAACAAAGGAATGGGAGAGAGTAAGAAAGTGCATGGGACTGAAAATGTCCTCTGCTGGGTTTTCTTTTGCATAGGAATCGGGAACTCCATCCCCGATGACCCCATTCCTTTTGCACCCCCACCATTGCTAGCTATCTGGCTGTCTGCCAGAATTGTAAATGTGATAGCAGAGCTCTAGGCCCTGGGCCAGGGTTAGAGCTTGTCCGCCTTGATGGGCATCTGGCAAGATTGCCAGGGTGCGATTCCGTTAGGGATTCCGGCATGGTGCCCAGTCAACATGTTAAAAATCCTTCCTCTTCTCCCCGGCCTCATGCATGCTGCTCTTCCTTACCGAAGGGAGCATACTCACGCTCTCAGTAGGGATTAGAAAAATTTGCTTTAGAGCTGTTGCATTCGTCTTCCGGTCCCTTCCGAGAGGCTGAAGAGACATGGGTATGCTACCCTCTTCTAGACAGTAAGCTCATTGGGGGCAGGGAATGTGTCTACTTATTGTTATATCATACTTTCCCAAGTGCTTATTACAGTTCTCAGTTAAAGCGATTGACTGACTGGCTAACCAAAAACGGGCTTCTCTTCCGAGTTATAACCCAAGGCATAAGGATGATGGGTGCCTACAATCAAAATACCGGAGAGGTCCATGCCAAAATAGAGACACTTCAGATAAAAGGAGACAAATGTCCCCCTTCCGACCCTCCCTCCCTACTTTTTCCCAGCTTCCCGTTTGGATCCTGGTTGGTCCAAATGGGAGAAGATCAGGATTAATCATTATTGGGAGTGGTTTGGAGTTCACTTTCTGGATATGGATCCAATCCCAACCCACTCTCCAAGTGCATTCTAGTCAAAGCTGCTACATTTCCAGTTCAGAAACAGCTCAGCCATTGCCCAGGGGCTCTGCACGAGGTAAACGCTCAATAAATACAGTTGTTTGTTTGATCAACCCTGAGATATATGTCCTTTCAACTGCAGCAACAGGAAAACACTCCTCTCCCCACAGTTCTGTCTTTCTCTCAGCAAAGTACTCACATGCAAATCATTAGGAATACCACTGATTTATTTCTGGGATGAATCCCAGCTCTTCAAGCCAAGCAGCAGGTTAGATCAGACAATATACCAGGTCAGAGCTATTTGACCATGTAGATGGGAGACATGTTTTCCATTTTCTTTTTGCTTGGATGAAAAATGGCAGAGAGAAAGAGAGAGACAGAGAGAGACAGAGAGAGATATGGAGCAAGGTAGCTTTCTGTCTACTTCAATTTGTTTTTCCTTTTCATACCTATATTATGTCCTGTAGACTTTTATCTTCATGGTTTTCAACTTTGCTCTTCAGAGTCACCTGCCTCTGCCCTCCAGGATTTTACTGATCATTCCCCTCCAGAATTCCTGTTAGGGCAAGGTTGGGTGAGCTCATTGTGGGCAGGGGATGTGTCTCCCACTGTGTCTCTGTACAGTGTTTTGCACATTATAAGCACTCAATAAATATGATTGAATGAATGAATAGTAATTCTAAGAGTCTTGGAGGAGGATTTGAGTTAAGGGCACATTACATTTAGAACTAGCCATGCCAAAGTGTGGATTCAAGTCTGGAAAAGACATGCTCCCTCAGTTCAAAGTAGTCCAGTCATGACTGAGATGAAATACTTGGAGAATGAAGTGAAAGTGATAATGAATTCACCAATATCTAAATGCAAACACATATGAGCACTTTTACAATAATTACTGATAGCCAATAGTTTTTCTAAGATGGTTTCTTTTACTTCTGTCAGGGAAGTTGGTGAGAATGCATCTTCCACAGTTTAGGAGAACTTGGGATATCAGCACTGAAGGCCATTTAATTTTCCTAAATTGAGACTTGGCCACCAGGAGCAGTTTGGGGCAGCTTTTTAATTCTTAGCAAGAACATTCCCAACTCCTGACCTGCCAAATCTCATGCTACCCAACGGTTGCTGTCAAACGCCTCACTGCACCCAGGTCAGCACAGAAGTGAGATATTTAACAATGTCCCAGCATTCCTTCTGGTGAAAAAGAAAAAAGATAAAAAGGGAAAAAGAACCTTCTTCATTTGCTTAAAGTCAGGTGGTTAAATAGGAAACCTCATGAGCATTTAATTCATTAAAATGAATGATTTCCTTCTTTGGCAAAGGAAGTTATGGAGTGCTTGTCAGGGTTAATAAAAGCTATTTATATTATATTGCCTCCTCACCTTTCTTCAACTTGTCTTCTTCCCTCCAGGTAGCAGAAACATTTAGGATTCAAAAAGTAATAGTTCTTTTCTGGGGATACTGGGTAGGGAAGCAGCATGGTCTAGTGGGTAGAGCATAGGACTGGTGTCAGGAGGAGCAGGGGTTCTAATCCCAGCTCCACCACTCATCTGCTGTGTGATTTTGGGCCAGTCACTTAACTTCTCTGTGCCTCAATTGCCTCAAATGTAAAATGAGGATGAAGACTGTGAGTCCTATGAAGGACAGGGACTGTGTCCAATCTGATTACCTTGTATCTATCCCTCAGGCTCAGTATAGTGCCTGTCACATAATAAATGCTTAACAAATACCACATTTATTATTATTCACCCAAATGTTTTGTTCAGATAACTTTTGCATTTATGTGAAATCAGTGAAAGAGAAAAGAAAAAGAGGAACCATAATTGTTGAATGGGAATGTGCCATGATTTAAGTGGCTTCTATTTTGTTAAATTACCAGAAAAAAAAAGGAAGACAAGTCTGAAATCTTTAGCTTTAAAACGAGAATGTTTGCTGGAACTGGACTCCAGCAATTCAGAATTTCATTGATTGAGAATATTCGAACCATGAATAGGGAAACCTTTGCATCTTATAACAAAAAGAATGAGAAATTAGTCTTCTCCAAAATGCATGGTGGCTTATATTGAAACCATATCAAAACCCTAACTGGCCTTCACAAGGTCTGGAAAATATAACTCTGAACTTAACACAGAAAAACTATCCATACTTTAGTTTGTTGATTTGAAGTTATTTAGCCCCAGAAGTGAGTAGTGAACTTAAATGTTGCTCTGTTTCAACTCACTGTCCTCAAGGTAGTGTCCTTTGGAATGGATGTAGTTAAAAATCTAAAGCACTGCCAGACAGCTGCCATCCTGGGTAAGGACTGTTACGGGAATCATGGAACAAAACAGATTCAGCTTCCAGACATTTATTTTCCATGGACACTTAGACATCTGTCCTAGCTTTAAACTCAAGCACCTCTCCTTTTACTGTCCCTAACTGCAAGTTGTAGAACCAGACTTCACCATAATGAAATGAATCAGTCATTGGCATTTACCACAGTAAGGGCGAAATAAAGACGATTGAATGAATGAATGAACTGAACCCTTACTGTGTGCAGAACACTCTCCCAACCATTTAGTATAGTGCTCTGCACACAGTAAACACTCAATAAATACCATTGGTTGATGGATGGCATAATACCACGCAACTGGTAGACATGTTCCCTGCTCACACGGGGCTTGCAGTCTAGAGGGAGAGACAGGCACTGATATGTAAGGCCATAGTAAGAGAACTTTCTTTTCACTCAACATGAAAAAGGAACACTTCCAAAGAAAATGGCCAAATGTTGAGAGCATCACCTTTGCCGTGCCCAAGCAAAACATCAATATTGATGATTTGCCAAGGAAAGTTGGAGAAGGAGGAATCTAGTGACTATTCAACGTTATGCATTCTTTAATGGCATTTGTTGTGCTTTATGTGCCAGGCAATCTACTGAAATCTGGGGTAGATACAAGGTAATCAGGTTGGACACAGTCCATGTCTCACATGGGGCTCACACTCTTAATCCCCATTTCACAGATGAGGGATCCAAAATCCAGAGAGTTTGTGTGATTTACCAAAGG
The DNA here is from genome assembly GCF_004115215.2 of Ornithorhynchus anatinus. Classification (NCBI taxonomy): domain Eukaryota; kingdom Metazoa; phylum Chordata; class Mammalia; order Monotremata; family Ornithorhynchidae; genus Ornithorhynchus; species Ornithorhynchus anatinus. Next base: position 3,685,193 of record NC_041737.1, read on the forward strand.
TCACCCAGCAGACAAACGGTGGAGCTGGGAATAGAACCCAGGACCCAGGCAGTGTGCTCTATCCACTCGGCCATGCTGGCTTCCATCTTGCACCACTCTAGTTTAGAAGATGAGGGGGCCACAAAAGCAATGTATGGAGAAGAAAGTGTGTTCCCAAGGGTAATGTAGTGTTAAATGATGCAGGAAGGTTTGGAAAACTTCTGAATCCCTAATTTATTACAGAAGAATGAAAACCTTTTAAGTGGCACAGCAGGACCTTACTTTCCCCGACTGAGCATTTTCTGCATGTGCAGAGGCTTGCAATTACATAGTTTAAGGTTTAATAAGATTGTCTGCATGTATCGAGTGGTATTCGGACATGTTAATGACTATGATTCTAGGAAGAATTTTATTTCGGCATAACCTGATTAATTGCTAATTGTTTTCACAGAGAAAAGGACCTAATCATGTTTAATCAGAGTTACTTTCATATGGATTCTATTTCAGGAGTTTTTCAAATATCTTTTTGTGAGAGAAGTGTAAGTTAGTTTTTCTATGTTTTCAGCCCAATTTCACTCTTATTCCACATGACAATAGTTAGATTTCATTAGCTATTTCACTAATGACTAAGATTGCCCCACTCTTGTTAGTCCATTAAGAACAGAAAGGACATCCTTGTTTATCCATTTTTTAGGAAACTCAACCTTTTTGATCTATGAGAATGCTAGGTAGGATCTTGCTGGTAATAGAGAGATAAATGAGATTTCTCCATAATTGCTGAAATCTGATTTTATATAATAGTATAATAGTATTTGTTAAGCACTTACTACATTCCAGACACTCTTCTGAGCACTGAGGTAGATACAAGCTAATCAGGTTGGACACACTCCATGTACAATGGAGGCTTAAAGAAGTTAACTGATAATAGTATTTATTTAGCATTTACTATGTGCAGAGCACTGTACTGAGCACTTGGGAGAGTACAAAAAAGACCTCAAGCAGGTGTCTTCTATTTGAAGATCTCAGCAGCTTCGTAGTTGGGTCCAGATGGGTCTTTTTTCCATTTTTTTAAGTCTCTGACACCTGTGGCATAGAATTAATTCAAACACAGCCTCCAGCCCAGCAGGAAAGAAATAATAGAGTTCATGACAGGGGGCAGTTCAACAACAGTGATTCTACAGTACTCTGCTTCTCAAATAAGTTGTGTCTAATAATCTTTTTCACTAATTTAATCTTTGTCTTCAACCTCAGACATCTTTATCAAATGTTACTATTACTCCTCATTTCTTCCAGCTCTGGCCTTTTTCTAATAATAATAATACTAGCGGTATTTGTTAAGTGTGGTTCATGCCTACTAATTTCATGTTGTAAAAATAATGATTATGGTATTTGTTACATGCACTGCACTCTCTCCCTAGCTCTCAGTATAGTGCCCGAGTACATGGTAGATGCTCAATATATGCTATCGATTGATTACTTTTGGGTGGAAATTTAAATTCTTGGTTTAAAAGTAATGGTTGATGCTCAGCATCATAGTTCTCATCATTTTGAACTAAATATGGAGACATCAAGAACTTTCAAATCATTGACCCAGCATGCTTCCACAAACCAGCAGCCCACAAGTGGTGTCCCTAATTTGCAAAAAGTATTTCATTCACCATAAAGTCCATAATGGTGCTCAAAGCTAAATGAGTGTGTCTTAGCCCACATAAGCTTAAATTTTTTTTTAATGGTCATGTTAAGCACTTACTATGTCCAAGCACTGTTCTAAGCACTGGGGGAGAAGCAAGCTAATACGGTTGCACACAGTCCCTGTCCCACTTGGGGCTCACAGTCTTAATCCCCATTTTACAGATGAGGGAACTGAGGGACAGAGGAGTTAAGCGTCTTGTCCAAGGTCAACAGCAGGCAAATGGATTAGATGTGATTAGAACCTAGGTCCTTCTGACTCTCAGGCTTGTGCTCCATCCACTAGGCAATACTGCATCCCAATGTCTCCTACATTTCTAGAATGTATACTACTTATAGGCAGCAAATGTGTCTGCCAAGCACACGGGAGAGTGCTCACTAGACAGAAACTGTATTCTCTCTGTGTGTCTCCTGTTAGAGAGTAAGTTCACTGTGGAAAGGTAAAGTGTCCTGCCTATGTTGTCCTTTGCCACACTGAGTTGAGAACATGACATACAGTAGTCATACCTAAGGGTCGGTAGTAGATAGCAGAACATTAACCGTCCGTTTCCCATCGGAGCCTCACACTCTGATAAGTTGTGAGAACATTCTGATGTGTGCATACTTATATTTTCAGGAGTATTTCAAATAGCTTAACCTATGCAGACCACAGGAAAGAGTTGTTTCAGGAATATACCACAGAGTCTTTCATAAAGTAATTTTATTAAGCCGATTATTTTTAAATTGCATATAAACAGTGGATACGAATGAATATCATGGTGTTTTTTTGAAACAGAGAATGTACTTTATCTAGGAAAACATATTTGCATATTTTGTTTCACATAGTTTCTATTGCTTTCATGAGGAATGGAAAGGAAATGACTTTGTGTGATACGTCATCGATCATTGCTTTTTTTCTTGTCAGATAATTTACTGTTTTCCATTTCTACGTGGTGCAATGTCTGCTATATACCAAGGCATAGATTGGAAATTCTTAGAAAGACCTATCTGTGAATTGCTGGCCATTCTAAAGAAAATAACTTTCTCAGCTTTCCTAAGCAGTCTTTCAAGCATATCGACGTAACCTAGACTGTAGACTATTAGATTATTTTAGGGAGGGCTAAGAGATCTGATCTCTGTTGTATTGTGCTCTCCCAAGGGCATAGCACAGTGCTCCACATAAAAAGACCTCAATAAATACCGTAGATTCATTGATTAATAATGATGTCAATTTGGGCTAGAGGATAACTTTGATATGCATCTATACACTTATAACATTTATTAATATGATGGTTATTATTTATCATGTACAATGCCCTTTAGATTCCAAATGATACTCTTCAGTAGTTTGATGATTTCCTTTTTCAAGGCAGAAGTAGACATATTCTTGTCATCACAGGCTCATTTTTAGCATTTTAAACTGTAAAAAAATAAATTATCTACAATGGGAAATGTATATTTACCATATGGGTTAATACTCTTTTAAATCCCTCATGACTAATTTTTAACAAACAGAACCTATTGTAAATTTCTGTTTATAGATGAGGGTGAAATCTTGATAGGTCAAAATTTGGGGTTCCATTACCCTAATCACTAGAGTTTTTAAATTTTTTTTTAAGGTGTATTTAAAATACTTTGTGTAGAACACATTCAAATGTTTGTGTGAGCTCAGATTTAATATTCTGTATTTGTTTATTCTGTATGTCAGTTTTTAATATATCTTTCTGTTGAGGGGGTAGTAGAATATCATTTTTAGAAGGGTCAGAATTGGATATTGGTGAAGTCAAGAGTGCTTGTCATTCTGATGGGGTAGCCACGATGAAGAAGCAAGACCAAAGGACATTAAGAATACTCTGACTGGTCTGTCAGTCAGGAGTTGTTATAGTATCTTATTACTACTATCATTAGTTGTGGTATTTGTTAAGCACCTACTTTATTCCAAGCACTGTATTCATCTCCTGCGATAGAAGATAGATTAGACTCAGTCCTTGTGTCACATGGGGCTCACTACTCAGCTGTTAGTTTGCAAAATGGCTAATTTTATTACAAAAATAAATAAATAAAACTTCCCCATCAGTGCTTTAATTCAAGATGATGTCGCCTGAGTATATTTACGCATCTCATTGCGAACAAATGGTTTTGAGTGTCTTTTGTAGTAAGGATTTGAATGTGGCTGAATGTTGCTTTCCCAGCAGAATACGATTTCAGACGGTGGTTTTATTTGAAGAATTATCAAGAGAAATTATTATAGGACGAGACTGACTCTCTGTTGTTTTTACCAGCTGTGCAAGTTTGGAAAATTCACTTAATGCACAAAGTTGCTGACAAGCAAGTAAACTCTGAAAGTATCATCCGTTCCTTATTTCTTTTAAGCTCTGAATAACTTAGGCATTCGAATGTTGTATACATGACTCAAGGCATATTTAAAATGAATAAAAAAAACCATACCATTTATGTCTTCAATTTCCTTTCCATAAACCTCTCCTTCCAATCCTTGTGTTTTTTCCTTATGTCTTTAAACAGGTATAGACAATTCCATGAAGGTTCCCTTCCATTTTAAATCCTCAATTCAATATGAATGAATGAATGAACCCATTCCTCTGACTTGAACTTGATAGAATCAGAAAGGTTTTCTGGTCCATTCAGTTCCCTTGTATTCCTCTCTATTCTTTCATTCAAGTATTTTCTCTTTTTGCTCCCCCCACACTCTAAGAATAGAACATAGCTCCTTGATGCTCAAGATAATATTCTCTACATAACACCTCAAGCTGCTAGTTTTGCATAGGATTTGCTTTCTCCCACATTATATGATATATTCACAATTTTATAATGAATTGCAATAGAAAAACAGCATGGCTTAGTAGATAGAGCATGGACCTGGGAGTCAGAAGAACTCAGGCTCTAATCCTGGCTCCTACATTTGCGGTGTGGCCTTGGGTGAGTCACTTAACTTCTCTGTACTTCGGGTTCCTCAGCATAAAACGGGCTTTATGTGGGATTCGGACTGTGTACGATCAGATTAGCTTGTATCTACCCCAGTGCTTAATTCAGTGGCTGGGACATAATAAGCATTTGGAAATTACTATAAAAAATAGTGCCACTTTTCTTATAGGTTATGTGACTCTCCTGAAGCAAGAGCAGATTGACTAAGATAAGCAAAGCAAATTTTCAAGTTCTGCAAAATCTATCAAATCACAGAGTCAAGTTTGGCAATCCCCAATAGAAATAGGGGTTTTCTGTATTTAAAAAGCACCACTGTAGGTAAAATCCACCCTTAAATGCGTGTGCAGCTAAAAAGGACACTGGGATGGACAATTTCAGCCACACTGAGCACACAGAAGGGCTGTCCTTTGTGGTGAATTTGTGTCCTATTTCCTGTTGCTAGAATCTGGCACTGCTTTCTTTTTGCCTCTTTATCTTTCCATGCAGAACTTTTGCTCAGAGAGAGCTACTTCCTTCTTGATAGCAGTGCACCACGCAGATTTCTCCTCAGCAAGCCACTCTCCGATTACAGCTGGGATGTATATGACTGCCTGAGGCTTTGTTTTATTGTGTGCTTGAAATGTTTCCTCTGCCCTCCTTGTTTTCAGTTCTCCATTTCAGCTCTCTGAGCTGCTGTTTACATAGCCTGCTGTCTCTCATTCTCCTCACCCGTGCCACCCAAGGTAACCACGTTAAGGCAATCGGACCTTGGATGATTCTACACAGACTAAATTCCCGGGCCTCCTGGTTTGCGATCTTGTCTTGCCGTTTGATATTGAGTCTGGCCCGTCCGTGTCGAAGGCAGCTGAGAGGTCAAGAAGGATTAGGATGGAGTAGAGGCTGTTCGATTTGACAAGAGAAAGATCATTTGTGACCTTTGAAGGGGCGGTTTCTGTGGAGCGAAAGGGATGGAAAACAGATTAGAGGAGATCAAGGAAAGAATTGGAACAGAGGAACTGAAGATATCTCCGATGACCTTTTGAGGGCTCAAACTCTTGGGAATGATGTAACAAGATAACTCACCTATTTTGTCACAGAAAACCCCAAAACAGATACCTTCAACCCCTGAATGATGAAAATTCAATAGTATTTCTTAAACACTTACTATGTGCAGAGCACTGTACTAAGCGCTTGGAATGTACAATTCGGCAACCGATAGAGACAATCCCTGCCTATAGATGGGCTTAAAGTCTTAGACGGGCTTACAGTTTAAATAGATTCAGATCATCAATTGAAAAAGTTTCCATTATTCTGGTGAATAAGCTTGCACAGGATACTTTTTAAAATAATAGTAATATTGGTATTCGTTAAGTGCTTACTATGTGCCAAGTTCTGTTCTAAGCGCTGGGGTAAATACAAGATGATCATGTTGTTCCAGGTTGTCTCACAGTCTTAATCCCCATTTTACAGCTGAGGTAACTGAGGCACAGAAAAATGAAGTGACTTGCACAAAGTCACACAGCTGACAAGTGGCGGAGGCGGGGCTAGAACCCATGACCTCAAACTCCTAGGCCCATGCTCTTTCCACTAAGCTACACTGCAGTGAACGTCATTGTAGAAGAGAGAGGCATGGGTGCATGACTGAGCAATTTATTCATTTGTAAAATGTAGAAATTATACTCTTAAAATGAATTAGGGATTCTTTTTCCGTTCAAAGTATCATTATTGTTCAACATATTGCAAGATCATAGTTCTTGAGAGTCAAAATTTTAAGATTTGCATAGAAGAAAAAAGTCTCTAAATTGGGATTTCAATTACTCAAGAGAGCACATATTATCTCATACTAAAAAGGTCCCTCTCCACGAAATCGATCAAAATGCCCAATTTGGTCAAGTGGCCAATCTGAAATTCTTAGGAGGATGTGCACAATTTTCACAATGCCGCTGGGAACTCTCAACTACTTCTGAGCTTCCTAGACAATTATGAATAGTGTTTTGCCTTATACCTCTGGGATGTGCTAAGCTTCTACTTGGTCAGGATTTTCTATCGGGATCATCAAAATGGTGACAAACACTCCAGAACCTCCTCAGTAAACTACATACATCTTCTGCTCCGAGTACCTGGGGAGAAAGTAGAACTATTGTGTGTATTTGTGCAAAATTGAAGTTAATATTCCTTGTACATAATCCCTGAAGAAATCCCTCCGGTTAAATTGGGTCAAGCCAGGGGTCACAGGACAGAAGTTGATTCCCAGAGATTCTGGAGGGTAGCAGTGGTGAAAAGTAGCCAGTCAATTTTCCCACAAACAACCTTTTTACCCCTGCTCTTAAACTTTTGTGGAATTAATCCATCAATCAGTTGATGTTTATTGAGCGCTTACAGTGCATCGTATTGTGTGGTACTAAGTATTTGGGAGAGTACCAAATAACAGTGTGGAAGTAACATGGCCTAGTAGATAGAGCATGAACCTGGGAGTCAGAAGGACTTGGGTTCTAACCCCAGCTCCGCCACTGGTCTGCTGTGTGATCTTGGGAAAGCCACTTCCCTGTGCCTCAGTTACCTCTTCTGAAAAATGGGGATTTAGACTGTGAGCCTCATGTGGGACAGGGACTACGTCCAACCTGATTAACTAGTATTAGTAAGGTGCCTGGCACGTAGTAAGCACCTAACAGATAGCATAAAAAAGAACAAAAAAAACCCGTTAATAGCCACATTCCCTGCCCGTGACAAGCTTGACGTCTGAAAGGGGAGACAGATATAGATATTAATGAATTATGGATGTGAGGGAGGGGTGAATAAAGCTTACTATGGGCAGAGCACTCTACGAAGCACTTGGGAGAGTGTACACTCTAAGTCCCCTCTAGACTGCAAACTCACTGTGGGCACAGAAGGTGCCTGCTTATTATCTTGTGCTTTCCCAAGTGCTTGGCACAGTGCACTGCACACGGTAAGTGCTCGATAAATCCAATTGAATGAATGAATGAATAAATAGGAGAGGGCAATGCAGTAGAGTGGGTAGATATAATCCCTGGCCCAAAGGAGCTACCATTCTAGATGATGAGACAGACTTTAAAATAAATTACAAATAGGGGAAGGTGCTGAATAACCTTGTTGCACACTTTGTCCCATTAGGGACACAACTGTCAGGAACAAGAAAGTAACACTATGCACCAAGCTCTGTTCTAAGCACTGGGGTAGAAATAAGGTGATCAGGTTGTTCCACACGGGACTCACAGTCTTAATCACCATTTTTCAGAGGGGGTAAGTGAGGCACAGAGAAGTTATGTGACTTGCCCAGCATCACACAGTTGACAGGTGGCAGAGTTGGAATTAGAACTCAAGATCCTGGTTCCCAAGCCGTGCTCTTTCCACTAAGCTACGCTGCTTCTGAATGACTCTAAGGGAACCACCAGTACTGTAATCAAATCCTTTGCCATAGGTTCTTGATCCTCAAATCTTCACTACCGGACAGTGTCTCAACCACTGTTTTCAACCAAGGACTCTATTATTACTGCCAACAGATGGATAACTCTAGGCTTCTCACTGGATCAAAAAACCCCTTGAGGCCAGGGATCCTACCTACTAACTCTACTGTACTCTATCGCACTTTCCCAAACACTGTATTCTGCATGGAGTAAGTGTTCAGCAAATAGTACTGTTGATTTATTAATGGTTCAGGAAGCAAATAATTAATGTTGGTATTTGTTAAGCACTTACTATATGCCGAGCACTGTTCTAAGCACTGGGGTAGACACAGGGGAATCAGGTTGTCCCACGTGGGGCTCACAGTCTTCATCCCCATTTTACAGATGAGGTAACTGAGGCACCGAGAAGTGAAGTGACTTGCCCAAAGTCACACAGCTGACAAGTGGCAGAGCCGGGATTCGAACCCATGAGCTCTGACTCCAAAGCCCGTGCTCTTTCCACTGAGCCACGCAAATAGGAGTGAGGAGAAAAGACCAGGGTAAAGCGGGGATATCATCTCTCTCCTATCGCCAGAGCAGGAATATCTTTTTTCGAGGGATCTCACTTCTGAAACAGCTGCCCCTTGCTAATGGAACAGCGGATTGGATCTACTAGGGGGAGTGGGTTGCCCGCAGAATCTCTCACCCTAACTCAGCTCCATCGTCTCCCTGGAGATTTGCCATTGAATTTTTCTCTCACTTTTGGGCCTCCTTTTGTTACACTGCAAACTCCTTGTTGCTGGAGATCGGATCCTGATTTTCCACCCACCCTATCATCTCCTTAGCATCAGGGAAATTGTCGGATTACAGTGGTGTAGATGATAGGAAGTAAAGACAGAGATAAGACAAGTAGGTGGAGGAGTTCTAGGATGGAAAAGTAGACATAAAACAGACTTGTCGATAAGTAGGTGAGACAGGTAGTTGAAGCATCTGACACTGGATTGATCTTTTTCATCTGTGGATCATTTATTTTTTATTCCTTTTCTTCTTTCATTTCTCAAGGGAATACCGATTTTCTCCCTGTTTAGAAAATAATTTTCTAAACACTATAATTCATGGATAAATCTCAGAAGTATCAGGGATTCAGCTTGACAGGTACCCTAAATTTGGAGTGCTCAACCAGGAGATCTGGTCAGCTAATAAAGCCAGGATCAAGGTTTTGTCATCCTCTCACACATTAGATTGAAGACTTGCTGAAGCAGATAAAAATAGAGAAGAGAATGTCTAACCGGGGTACATATCCAGGTAATTTTTTATTCAGTCTAAATTCATCCTCCCAAATAATATGATGTTTGAAAGCCGATAATAGTGTGAGGAATCCATTTCCAACACTCCTTTTCAGTTTTCTTTTTGGCTGTAAAACATGTTATCAAACAAAGCCTCTAGGTCTTACAACAAAAAAGAGGAGACCATGCAAATCATGGTTTAGTTCTGAATAACACGTTCAGTTATCTTTCAAGGTTACAGAAGACAGAATTTACTGTTCCAGGACACGTGTTCTTCCAATTTCTCCCCTTAGCTTAGGATGGAGCCCAAGCCTTTAACATTGGAGTGGGGATATTATTATTAGTATTATTACTATCATCGCTATTTTCCTACTAAAACTCATTCTGCACACTTTGCTCCTCTAATGTTAACTTACTCATTGTCCCTTAATCTTGCCTATCTCACCGCCAACCCCTCGCCCACATCCTGCCTCTGGTCTGGAACTCCCTTCCTCTTCATAACCTACAGACAATCACTCTGCCCACCTTTAGAGCCTTATGGAAGGCACATCTCCTCAGAGGGGCCTTCCCAACTGAATCTCAATTTCCTCATTTTCCACTCCCTTCTGTATCAGCCTGATTTGTTCTCTTATTCACCCCCTGTCCCAGTCCCACAGCACTTATGGGCATATTCATAATTTATTTATATTAATGTCGGTGTCCCCCTCTAGACTGTAAGCTCGTTATGGGCAGTGAATGTGTCTGTAATATTGTTATATTGTACTCTCCCAAGTGCTCAGTACAATGCTCCGCACACAGTAAGTGCTTGATAAATATGATGACTTGATCGATTTATTGATTGATTATCATTTTTATCAGTGCTACTATTGGATAATTATTCAAAAATTATGTAGTTTCCAGGACTCTGCGTTGCAGGGGGACAGGGTGTCATGTCATTGAGGTCAGCTGGGAATCAGTGTATCCATCAATCAATTATATTTACTTCAGCTCTTTCTGTATGTAAACTGTGAACCCCACATCGGGCAGGGACTGTGTCCAACCTAGTTTGCCTGTATCCAGCACCTAGTACAGTGTCTGGCACATAATAAGCAGTTAACAAATACTATTATCATTATTATTACTCTCCCAAGCACTCTACAGTGCTCTGCACACAATGAACACCCAGTAAATAACCACTGATGATGATGACACCTCTAGTCTTCACATTTCATCTGGTCTCCCAAGTCATATTTTCTTCCAGCAAAGAATAATTCTATCCGAATGCTTTTCTGGCACCTCAATATGGCCCAAATTGAATTCTTCATCTTTTCTCCTTAGTGCTTTATTCTCCTTAACTTTTTCATCCCTGTCAATAACAGCTATGAACATTAAGTTTCTCTTTGACCCTTCTCTTTTATATACTATCGAGGAATGATTTTCTGCTGTGAATCAGAGCAGAGAAGCTAGCTTACAGTTTGTGTTAGGGGCAGGGAATCAGCGGCCAGTATCCGAACAGAGTTTCTCCATTTCATCTAAAGCATCACAGAATCTAGGTCAGGTAGAAGGGCAGATATTTTAGCTGGATGTAGTCTATTCTACCGTGCCACATTCTCTGCTACTTTTGTATAGAACAGAGCAGGTGGCTATTAATTTGTGATTGGGGAGCGTAAGGAGAGGTGAGGCAGGAAGGGAACCATCATTTCAGCGATTGGATGAATGTTCACAGAAGGCTAAGGGGTCTTTAGCTACATTGGTCTGACGTGTCTCCAGATTCTGTGTATTCTGGTTCACAGCCAAGGGGTTGCCTCTGTACACAAGAATTGAAGATGGGGAAAAAAATGCAAGAAGAGGAGTTTGGGTGCTTTAGGATGACTTTGAAGACACCGGAGATAACAAGAGCACTTAGTATGGTGTTTTCCAAGTAGTAGACTCTCATTCAATAATGTTGATACTGATACTAAGCAGTCTAACAGCATGTTCATGTGGAATTCTGTTATTTATACTCTTAATCAACAATCCCCCTTGGCTGTAAGCTACTTGTGAGCAGGGAACATTTTTAGAAAATGTGTGGTATTGTCCTTTCCCAGGCACTTAATGCAGTAATCTGTACCCAGTAAGCACTTGATAAATACCATTGATTGATTGATTGATTAATCAAGACAATGAGATTTTGCCTGAAAGCAGCCATGTCTGGTGGGGAAGAGCCCAGAGATAGGGAAAATGTATAGTAAAATCGTCATTGTTTATAGAGTGCTCTGCCCATAGTTAGTGCTCAATAAATACCTTTGATTAATTGATTTACCTGTGAATTTGAATTATGTGAAACTGGTTATTCATTCAATGAATTGTCCTAGTTCAAATGAAAGATTGATTTATAAGTCACTGGCAACCAACAATAATGAAGACTGCTTTTGAATTTGTTTAACTTACTGTTAACTCCAGAGTAATGAAAGAGAATAATTGCCGTTATTTAAAAGAAAATAGCCATGGGCAAAATATGACCTATTTTGTAAAACAAATTAGTGATAATAAAGCAAAAACACAGCATGACACTAATCCAGTTTCTTCCATTCTTTTTCCTGGGTAATGAAAGTCTTGACCCTTTTTTTTTTTACTTTTTTTTCTTTGGAAGGCAGCACGGAGGGTGAAGAGCAAAGATAATTATAGTGATTTACATATTAAGAATATTCAATATTGATATCAATACATTTTCCATTCAGAAGGTCTGTTTTTATCATGCCATTTTAGTAAGAAAACTAAACAGGAAAAGCTTTTTGTTTAAAAATCTTCATTAAATAGTGGAGAATATGGAAAAATAATATTATTTCTCAGTTGATCATGAGGGATAAAAGTAAATGAATAACTCCTGTGTCACTAGACTTTATTCGTCTGTTGATCCACTTATTACCAGGGACAATCGTTGTCGCTCTCAAATCATAAAAATGCATTTTCTTTTAAATCCCAATGCAGGTTACGTTCTAATTAGACAACATCTAGACGGAAGACTGAAAGCTCGTGCCTAGACTTTAAGCTTATTGTGGGCAGGGAAAGTGTCTGTTATACTCTCCCAAGCGTTTAGTTCAGTGGTCTGCATAAGTAAGCGCTCTATAAATATGATTGATCTATAATTGAACTAGTTGTGGTTCTCATTACAAGCTTCTTATGTGCAAAGCACTTAAGTATAAATACAAATCAATCATATTTGTTGAGTGCTTACTGTGGGCAGAGTACTCTACTAAGTGCTTGGGAGAGTTCAATATTACAGGGTTGATAAACACATTCCTAACTTTAGAAATCCCTCAATCGTGGTACAGTGCTGTGCACACAGTAAGCACTCAATAAATACGACTGAATGAATGAGTAAATGAATTCCCTGCCCACAGTGAGCTTAGAGTCTACAGGATCAGTCACAGTCTTGGTCACACACAGGGCTCACAATCTAACATTGGGGAAAGCAAGTATTTTATCCCCATTCTATAGATGAGGAACCTGAGGCTCAGAGAGGTTGAGGGACTTGCTTAAAGTCACACAGAAAGATCTCGAGCAGAGCCAGGATTAGAATTCAGCTCACCTGCATCTCAGTCCCGTGTTCTTTCCACTGGCTGATGTTGTCTCATGCTTCCAGCCTTAGGAAAATTGATTTGTGGCATGACAGATTTAAAAGTGATTGAACTAATCCCAGGCTTAGTATTTTCTTTTGTTTTGCTTTTTTTTAAAATCGACCTCGAGGTGGCTGTAGCATAGCTGGAGCAGTATCAAGAGTGCAAATATAATCTAGAGTGTTTGGGAGACACTAATAATATTGCCTACTTCCTGCAATCTGGAAAAATAGAATTTTTCAAGCAGCAGATACAAGGAAGCAGACTCTTCATTTAAGAGTAAGGATTTTCATCAGGGATGCCAGCTGCATGAGGTTATATGAGCCCTGGCCCTCGTGTGACTCAGACTGTGGAGCTGAACCCCTTCATCCGGGGCCTCTCCAGATAGTCTGTCCCTTTGCCAAGCTGGAGGAAGAAGGCCAAGAATGCCTATTACCTACTAGATCTTATAATCAATCAATCAATCAATCAGTGGTATTTACTGAGAGTTTACTTTGTGCAGAAAGCTACACTAAGCGGTGAAGCAGCGTGACTCAGTGGAAAGAGCCTGGGCTTGGGAGCCAGAGGTCTTGGGTTCTAATCCTCACTCTGCTGCTTGTCAGCTGTGTGACCTTGGGCAAGTCACTTAACTTCCTCTGTGCCTCAGTGACCTCATCTGTAAAATGGAGATGAAGACTGTGAGCCCTACGTGGGACAACCTGATTATGTATTTACCCCAGCACTTAGAACACTGCTTGGCACATAGTAAGAACTTAACAAATACCAACATTATGATTACTATCATTATTAAGCACTTAGGAGGGTACAGTGCAACAGAGTCGATAGACACTTATCCTGCCAGCATCAGCCAATAATATTTTTGAATACCTACTGCGTAGCTCTGTTGAGGATCTGTTGTGTGAGGAGCACTGTTCTAAACATTTGGGAGATGGCAATGAGATTAGTATTTGACCACTGGCATATTTTCGAAAGTGCAACGGGAGGTCATTGTTGGGTAAGGATTGTCTCTATTTGTTGCCGAATTGTACTTTCCAAGACTTTAGTACACTGGTTTGCACATAGTAAGTGCTCAATAAATACGATTGAATGAATTAATAACCAAATCCATGAACAGGCAGTAGGGGACATATAAGCATGGAAGACAGAAGTTAATCAGGGAAGACCTTCATTGATGTAACTTGAGAACAGCTCTGCTAAATTTGAAGAGGGACGAAGTTCCAGAGAGGGAAGAGGGCATGAGCTAGAGGATGGCTCGTAATAGACAAGAACAAAAAAAAATGTGGGTATGTTAGCTTGAAAATAATGGAGAGTGTGAGCTGGGATGTAGTGGAAGAAGAGAGTGGACCCAGAAACATTTAGTGGGGGTGTGGAGCAGAAGAGTAGAATTCAGTAGCATAATCTGCTGCCCACATTTATAGCTGGGAAAGGTCTTTATCACCTGTGAAAAATGGAGTGAAAAGAGGCCAAAGCAGAGAGTGGAGGAACAAGGAGAAAAATGGAGGGGTTGCAAAATAATGATAATGTTGGTATTTGTTAAGCACTTACTATGTGCAGAGCACTATTCTAAGCGCTGGGGTACATACAGGGTAATCAGGTTGTCCCACATGAGGCTCACCATCTTCATCCCAATTTTACATATGAGGTAACTGAGGCACAGAGAAGTTGTGACTTGCCTACAGTCACACAGCTGACAAGTGGCAGAGCCGGGTTTTGAACCCATGAACTCTGAGTCCCTAGCCCGTGTTCCTTCCACTGAGCCACGCTGCAAAATGATGAGGAGGGGGAAAAAGAATGAAAAGGAATGAAGGATGGACGAGCAGAGGGGGAATAGCAAAATGGAGGCTGAAAGCAGAAGGGAAAGAAAAAAATTACTACTTCTCCCTCAACCTACTCCCCATCTGTTTCTCGATGTTCTTTCCCAGCTCTTTGAGTTCAGTTATCCATGGAATTAATTGACCAAGTCATGGTATTTTCTTACTGTGTGAGGACAATAATAAGTGGTGGGAGAGCACCAAACAGCTCAATTGGTAGGCATGATCCCTGCCCACAAGCGGCTTACAGACTAGAAGGGGAGACAGACATTAAATTTATTTCCAGGTAATGCTCAGCACCGTTGTTGAATGTGATACTTCCACTGATGATAATTGTTCATTCAATCGTATTTATTGAGCGCTTTCTGTGTGCAGACCACTGTACTGTTTGGAATTTATAATTCGGCAACAGATAGGGACAATCCTTGCCTCAAAACGGGATTGTCTTGTCCACTTCTAGATGGCCTTGAAATGATTCCTAGTTTACTACATCCATAGTTATATGTGCTGCAAATGAGCTGATCCTTTTTACATATTTTTTTTTAAAGTTTTTTTATGGTATTTGTTAAACACATGCTATCTGCCAGGTACTGTACTAAGCAGAGGAGTAGAGAGAAGCTAATCGGGTTGGACACAGTCTATCCCACATAGGGCTCCCAGTCTTAATTTCCTTTTTACAGATGAGGTCACTGAGTCACAGAGAAGTGAAGTGACTTCCTCAAGATCACCCAGCAGGTGTGGATGCATCAGGATTAGAACTCAGGACCATGCTGTATCCACAAGGCCATACTACTTTAATGCCCTGCTCTCATGACTGCAAATTTAGCAGTTGTCCTCTCAGCATCTAGGGTCCTTGATCTTCTTGAGGAAATATTTCCTGATTGTATGTCATCCGAGGGGGTACAATTGATACCTACCAAGTAGACGTCTGCTGTGTTGTTTGACGCAGTGTATTACTACTTCTCTTTCCGTGGCTCATCCCCTTAAAATGATTTCCCCGTACCTGCATTTTTTTTTGAATGTGCTGTTTCCTGAAGCTTGGATTGTCTCATGCTCTCATTTTCCTACCTTAATTAAAACATTTGTAATTTTATTTTATTTGAATATTGAATTTAGAAATGTATTAAATCCTTGCACAAGGGTGAGGGCAGTCTCTCTAGTCGATAAATGATAGCAGGCAGGTGAACATATAACTTGGAAAATATGGAAAGAAATGCAAGTGCCATTATTTGAATAGCCCCTCTGAGACTACCACATCTGACAATTGCCTGGAGAGCTGGAACGGGAGGATTAGGGAGGACAAGGAGAGAGCACACTCTCGGGAAAAGAAAAATTAGGAGGGCAGAGGAAGCATTTTAAAGTCAATGCAAAACAAAACCTTAGACAACACTCCATTCCAGCTGACCAGCATAGGACACTGAGATTGAAAAAGGGAGGGTTCTCTTTAAGGAAAAGCTTCTGAATAAAATTATAATAATTCATGACCCTGGTTTTTGTTCAACATTTATTATGTGCCAGGCATTGTACTAAGCGCAGGGATGGATGTAAGCAAATCAAATTGGTTGGACACGGTCCCTTTCCCACATGGGGGTCACAGACTTAATCCCCATTTTACCGATGAGGTAACTGAAGCAGAGAGAAGTTAATCGACTTGTCCACAGTCTCACAGCAGATAAGTGGTGGAACTGGGATTAGACCCCAGGTCTGTCTGACTTCCAGGTCCGTGCTCTATCCCATAGGCCATTCTGCATCTCTCATGCTGAAGGAATGAGCATCAAGGAGACAGAAGAGAAGTGGGCACTTGGATTCTAATCCCACCTCTATCACTTGCCTGTTTTGTGACTCAGGGAGAGTTAGAAACTATGCCTCAATTTCCTCATCTGCAAAATGGGGCTTCAATACCTGTTTTTCCTCCCATTTAAACTGTGAGGCCAATGGGGGATAGTGACAGATTTAAAATAGAAGAAACAGTACAGTAAGATCTCCTTTGTCCCTTACTAGTTTATTGACTTTTCTGAATGAAGTATATGCGTTCACTTGGGTGGGTAATCACACCAGTGTGTCTGCATATCTGCATATTTATAAATATGTCAATGGGTCTTTCGGTTTGCATGAATGTATAAAGTACTGAGGAAAAACCTTGAAAACATTTCCTATAGGGGAAGGCTGCCAACTTGAAATTCAGCCATAGAATTAAATCTGTAAATACTACTTCATGGTTTTTATAGGTCAAGCTGCAAAGTGATTCCTCAGTGCCTAGGAAATAAGAGAGGAGGGAAAAGAAAACAGTGAAAATGCTTAAAGTTCCCTGTAGGATTTGAGATGTAGTAGTGATAATAATAATAGTAATAATTTTGGTATTTGTTAAGTGCTTACTATGTACCAGGTATAGAAGATAATCACTACCCACATGGAACTCACAGCCTAAGTAGGAGGAGAATGGGTACTGAATCTCCATTCTGTAGATGACGGAATGGCAGCACGGAGAAGTTAAGTGACTTGCCCAAGGATACATAGCAGGCACGTGGCTGAGATGGGATTAGAACTCAGGTCCTCTGACTTCCAGGCCTGGGCTTTCTCCATTAAAAATAAATAAAGGATAGCATTTCTTAAGCGCTTACAATGTGCAAACCACTCTTCTAAGTGCTGGAGAGGATACAAGGTGATCGGGTTGTCCCACATGGGGCTCACAGTCTCAATCCCCATCTTACAGATGAGGTAACTGAGGCAAAGAGAAGCTAAGTGACTTGCCCAAAGTCACCCAGCTGACAAGGCCTTAGGCTACGCTGCTTCTCTGTGAAATGACCACACGTGCTATGCTACGTTTCATTCAACCCAGCCAGGGAAACGCTACCTTATCTACTTGTGGATAAGACACAGCATCAAGCATCAAAACGAACAGGGCCAAACTCACCTCTTGTCTTTATTATGTTTTGAAATCGACTAGCTTTTTGAACCCCTGAGAAGCAGTGGGTTGGACATGACTGACTTTTTCTAAAATGAAGAATGATCTGTCTCTCGAATTCCTGACATTTTAAAGACAGCTCTCGCAAACGCTTAACAGCAACATCAAATGCTTTTCATCCCAAAGGTTTGAAAGCTTGACCAGCAGACAGAATAATGATTATCCATGTTACAAACCTATTATACTTCTAATGTGGTGCCGGGAAATTTTTGGCATGCCTCTGTGGTTTCTAGGTAATTCCTCATATCGTTTCTTTATTTGTCAGAACTCCTGCTGTGTCAGAGAGACAGAGGTTTGGATTTTCTCAGAAGTCGATAAGACCTTGAATCATAATGCGGTGAGAAGAAGGAGTTTTCTGATTTTACTTTCTTTATTGACAGAGAAGATTTCTTCTCTTTTCCATCACTCAGAAAATTAGTTTGTCTTGATCCAGATCTTCTAAAGATAAACTAATTTTGGTTTAAATGATAAGCTAATGCCTTAGGTTTGACCTTTGCTCTAAGTTTTCTTCATTCTATTAGCTTTCATGACTCCCAGCAGAGGGTAGTATTCTCTAGAAAAATATAATAATGATTATTATTATTGTATTTTTAAGCAGTTACTCCGTGCCAAGCACTGTACTAAGCACTGGAGTAAATTCAAATAATCTTGTTGGACACAATCTCTGCACTATTCCTGTTCCCTGGCTGCTGAAACAGCAGCAGCCTCCTCTACATTCACTCCCTTTTTATCCCTTGTCCTTTCCTTTACCCTCAAAATAATTTTTCTGAGAAGAATGATAATATTATTAATGATGATATTTGTTAGGTGCCGAGGATTGCGGAAGGTTATTGGATTAGGCACAGTCCTTGACCCTCACAGGGCTCACAGTCCATCTTATTCCTTTTTTATAGTGGGGAAACTGAGTCCCACAGGGGCCATCTGCCCAAACTCACACAAGCTGGGTAAAGCTAGGACTAGAACTCATTTCCCTGACTACCAGGGCTAAGCTTTTTCTACTAGGCAATGAAAATGGAAAGAGTAGCCTTTATCAGAAACTTTGTCAGAAAGTTTGGCTTCAAAATTCAGTGATTGGATGTGGAATAGCAAACATCAAGATTTTGAATTAGCAGTGTTGAAGTAAAAGTCTCCATTTGTATTCCAATTCTTGCTTTCCCATAGCCTTATTTCATTTAAAACTAAGTCTGATTTCTTCCCTAACCCCAGGACCCAGAAACAAGTGACAGAACTAGAAATGGAACTCATCAATAAATTTTAAAATAGCCTAGTTATAAGTATTACTCTTCTTCTAACAGAGACTCACATCTTAGACATTTTAGCCCCTTGAGACTAGTGAATATGACTATATTGTACTCTCCCAAGTGCTTAGTACAGTGCTCTGCACACATTAAGAGCTCAATAAATACCACAGATATATTGATTGAGTCTTTGTGTTTAATTTTCCCAAGTGTTTAGTTCAATGCTTTGTACCTGATGGGTGTTTAATAAATACTTTTTTTTATATGTTACTGAGACTGGGACCATCATAATCACCCACTCCTTGAGTTGAAATGAGCTGCTATATGGAATTCTAAAGCTAAGGCATCCATTCATGAAAATAATTCTGTATTTTTTCATTGAAAAGCAATGACAAATGAACTAATTTGGGGATATGTAGGTTTAAAAACACAGGAGACTTTTTGCGGCAAGGCATACTTACTGTCACTTCGATGGGAATACCGTGAAGGAAAAGGTTGAACCTCCTGATGCATTAAACGCTGTATGAGGAAACTTTGATTCAGTAGATTGGTTGTCTAGTTCGCTGGGAGATATTAGTTCAGAAGGTGATGCAATTATCTTTATAGATGATACATGTCATTCACTAGTCCATGCACGTGAATTAGTAGGTAATATAGCTCACCCCATGGGCGACATATCTAATTCAACAGTTGACATCCTTAATTCAGTGAACGATATATCTTGTTGGGAAGGTAATCAAATTTTGAGTAGGTTATTCATTTATTTATCTGCTATCAGATTCAGAATTTTCCCTCAGCCCGTATCCCTACCTCTTTATAATTATGCAATTTACTATTTGGGACTATTTAGTTTTCTCTAGACAGTAATGTCTTAATTTGGCGCTCTCTCATAAAAGATCTGATTGAATTACTTGTCTTCTAATTTCTCATTTCTTGTCTTTCCTGCATTTTTTACTCTCTCCACCTCTAGCCTCTAAACTCCACTGTACTGTACTATCCCAAGGGCCAAGTATAGTGTTCTGCAAACAGTAAGTTCTCAATAAATACCATCGATTGTTTCAAAAGGAAAACTTTTACCCCCACAAAATATTCCTAAATGTACATCACTGGGAATAATATGGATAAACGTGGTATTTTTAAGCACTTATTTTATGTCAAGGACGATAGGGAGCACTGGAATGGGTACAAGATAGTCTGGTTGGACACAGTTCCTGTTGCTCATCAAGCTCAGAATTTAAGTAGGTGGGAGAACAGGCATCAAATTCCTTTTTTACAGGTAGGAAACTGAGGCAGAGGGTGGATTAGGTGGGGGCAGGTGTTACCGTGGAATTCTTTCCCTTATGGGGTTCCCTGTCAGTCAGTTGACCAGGGCTGACCTTAGGTTAAGTGGCAAGACCACTCATTTTCACTTGACTTTCCCTGAGGAGAGGAAGCATTGATATGTTTCTATAGAACGGTGTTTGTTGTTTTCCAGTGTTTTGTTTGGTTTTGTTGAAAATCCTTACAGGAGGCTATATTGTACAAGGTGTAACTCTACAAAGCTAAATAATGAATACAATAGATTCAGACATCCCGTAGCCAGTTAACTGTGATGCTGTTGGGCCACTTCCGAGGTGTTAATCCGGTTATTCTAGTGCTTAAAAAAATGAATGAGAACGAGCTCGGTTCCCTGGACTTGGGATCCGGTGGGCCTTTTTCACTTCCAATTTCTAGCACTTGGGCATGAACAGCTCCATGAGGCCACAACCTCTGAGCGTGGTCATCGGTCATCTGTTCATAGCCTAAGTGGAAGTAAAGCAGTAGACTTGACACCTAATGTAGAGCATGCTAATCCAGATTCCTGAAGCAGCATGGCCTAGTGGAGTGAGAAGGATCTTGGTTCTAATCCTGACTCTGCCACTTGTCTGCTCGTTGACCTTGAGCAAGTCACTTCAATTCTCTGCACCTCAGTTAACTCACCTGTAAAAGGGGGATTCAGACTCTCAGCCCTAAGTGGGACAGGGACCCCGTGTTCAACCTGATTATCTTGTATCTACCCCATTGCTTAGTACAGTGCCGGGAGCATAGTAAGGGCTTGAGAAACACCACAGTAATAATTATTGTTGTTATCATTAGTATCCTCATCATCATTTGGGGTTTTTTTATTGAGCTGTGTCACTACAAATGTGCCCAGTCCAAAGGACAGGTGAATTATCCTTTGCAAAGAACTGAATTTTAATTTTAACCAGGCATAAAGTTTACAGCTGTGTGCATTTGCAGAAAATGCACTGTTTGGAGCTCAGCCATTTTGAGAAGTGTGTATATAGCTAATGTCTCTGTTGACTCCTTGAGGTCATTATGGCAATGCTGATGCCAGAATCAGAGACAGCTCCCGAAAATAATAACCCTCTGAGGATCCAGGGCTACCTCACTCTTCTGCGAATGAATGATATGCACTGGTTTGGTTCTGCATCCAAATATCTACAATAAATATTTTTCTTGCAGCCTGTCAAATTCTCACACTTTGTTGGCTAAGATACCATAAATATGAGGCAAAACAGAGGCACAGTGGAGGCAGAACGTCCCTATGAAAAATACACGCTAGGTCAAGAACATTTCATATCATGCAAAAGAGTACTTGAAAATGGTCGAGAACTTGGGAGATTTTGCGATGTTCTGTCTTGAGCCAGATTGTACTGACTGTAAGAACAATATACCCACATAGCATTATGTGGTTGTATTTTCTTTAAAATTAATTTTTCTTATTTTTTTCTAATATGTAGTTTTGCATTAGCCAGTTTTGTGAATGAGGAAATCTGTTAATGAAAAGCAGTGTGGTGTAGTGGAAAGAGCGTGGGCTTCAAATCGATCAGTCGGTGATATTTACTGAGTGCTTGCTGTGTGCAGGGGACTCTCCAAAGCACTTGGGAAAGTACAATATGATAGAGTTGATATACGTGATCTTTGCCCACGAGGAGCTTGTAGTCTAAAGGGGAGACAGACAATATAATACATTAGGGATAGGGAATAGTAGTTCATTAATTCAATCGTATTTATTGAGTTCTTACTGTGTGCAAAGCATTTTACTAAGTACTTGGGAGAATACAGTATCACAATAAACAGACACAGTCCCTGCCCACAACTAGACGGGGAGACAACTAGACGGGGAGACAGATATTACTAGAAATAAATTACAGATTAGTGGAGTAATAAGGTATCTAGCAGAGAATTAAGGGAAGATGGGAGCTCAGTAATTACTATTTCTACTATTGAACATTTTTAAAGCAATAGTAAGGACTTCGTTATTGAAAGCAACCCAAAAGAAGTAAAGCAAAATTAGCCTGAGACTCGATCTAAAGCCGAATCATACCCGCCCGCACACATTTTTACCCTTCTAAAATATAAACTACCACTTCTGATCAGCTGTAGGCTTCTTCACGTGTAATTTAGAAACACCCTCCCCCCTCCCCCAGCATTTCATTTGAAATGTATTCATAAAGCTTTTACTGTATGCCAAACATTTGATTAGATCCAAGATAATCAGATTGAGGAGCAATGTGGCTTAGGGGGAAGGGCACAGGATTGGGTGTGAAGAACTTGAGTTCCAATCCAGACTCTGCTACTTGCCTGCTGTGTGACCTCGGGCAGTCACTTTTAATTTCTCTGTGCCTCAATTACCTTATCTGTCAAAGGGGATTCAATAGCCATTCTTGCTCCTAGATAGGGAGCCCCGTGTGGGACACGGACTGTGTCTGACCTGATTAGCTTCCCCAGAGCTAAAAAAAGAGCTTGGCAAATAGCACTTGGTGAATACCGTGATTAGACTGTAAGCCCGTCATAGGGCAGGGATTGGCTCTATCTGTTGCCAAATTGTACATTCTAAGCACTAAGTACAGTGCTCCGCACATAGTAAGTACTCAGTAAATACTATTAAATGAATGAATACTGCAATTATTATTGAGTTCTTATTATATGCAGAACACTATATTCAGTGCTTGGGAAAGTACAATATAACAAAGTTGGTAGACACATTCCCTGCTCTCAACGAGCTTAATACATGATGCAGTCCCTGTCTCACACAAAGAGGAAGAGAGAACAGATATTTCATAATAATAAGAGCAATATGGTATTTTTTAAGCTCTGGAGTGGGTACAAGCAAATAGTGTTGAACACAGTCCCTGTCCAACACGGGGCTCCCAATCTCAATCCCCATTTTACAGATGAGGGAACTGAGGCCCAGGGGTGTGAAGTGACATGCCCCAGGTCACACAGCAGAAAAGCGGTGGAGCCTGAATTAGAACACATGAACTGCTGACTCCCAGGCCCGAGCTCTAGCCCCTACACCATGCTGCTTTCCAATTTTATCAATTACCATTTTCCAATTTTATCCCTATTTGACAAACGAGGAAACCAAGACACAGAAAACGTAAGTAACATGCCTAAATTCATCCAGCAGACGAAATGGGGGAGCTGGGATTAGAACCCATGTCCTGACTCACAGGTGCCATCCCAGACCTGTTCCATTAGGCTGCTCTGCCTTCCCAAACTTAAACTCCAAAGAAATATTGGAACTTCTTTGTGCTAGAGAGATAACTGATTCCTTGTGATTATCAATCATGAAATCGTTTTGCAGTAATTATTTAAATTGTTAGTCTCAGAAACTAAAGCTACTTTGTGAACCTAACCACCCAAGAGTGTGGATTTGCAAATGAGTTTCTGAATAAGACAGGGAGAAGATGACTTTGGACCAACATAATATAATTTTACCTCCTCGCAAAATGCTCTTTTCTTATGCAGCCGATATTCACATTTATCCATCTTGAAGCAATAGTTATGGACTATTTCATTATATTGGTCTCAGATTGGTCTCAAAAAAATGAGATCAAATGCTTGCCAGTGGGAAGACTATTACAACCTTACTAATACTGTGATAAGAACAGGGGCCTGGGAATCAGAAGGCCTGTGTTCCGATCCTGGTTCTACCACGTATCTGCTGTGTGTCCTTGGACAAGTAACTTAACTTCTCTGTGCCTCAGTTACTTCATCTGTAATACAGGATTAAAACTGTGAGCCTCCTAAGTGACAGGGCCTGTGTCCAACCCGATTTGCTCGTATCCACTCCAGGACTTAGAACACTGCCTGGCAAATTGTAAGTGCTTAACCAAAGCCACAATTATCATTATTATTATTATTATTATTACAGCTGTTTAGCCACCTTGAGACAGGGAAAAATTTGGTGCCCTCCTCCCATTCAGTGTGATATCGTTATGTTTGCACTGCATTTTATTCTCCAGGCTATGAGCCCATTGTTGGGCAGGGATTGTCTCTGTTGCCCAATTGTAAATTCCAAGTGTTCAGTACAGTGCTCTGCACATAGTAAATGCTCAATAAATACAATTAAATGAATGAATTAATTTCATTATGAGGTAATATAGAAGTCTACCAGTTCTGTCCTGACCATTAGTGGATAGACATTGCAGAAGGGAGAAGGAGTAGGGTTTTAATAAGGCTTTGAAGGTGGGGAGGCTAGCGATCTGTTGTTTTGGAAAGGGGAGGGAGTTCCAGATCAGGGGAAGATGTGGGAGGGAGGACAACATATTTTTTCACGTATTCCCTGGACAGTCCCAGAATGACCAACATATGATGTAGTCCTCCATTCATTCAATCAAATTTATTGAGCACTTACTGTGTGCAGGAGACTGTACTAAGTGCTTGGGAAGTACAATTTGGCAACAAATAGAGACAATCTCTATCCAAAAAGTAAGGAACTTCTCTACCGATACATATTTTACTCTCCCAAGTGCTTAGTTCAGTGCTCTGCACCCAATAAGTTAACAATAAGTGCGATTGATTAATAATGTTATAATGTTGGTATTTGTTAAGCGCTTACTATGTGCCGAGCACTGTTCTAAGCACTGGGGGAGATACAGGGTAATCAGGTTGTCCCACGTGAGGCTCACAGTTAATCCCCATTTTACAGATGAGGTAACTGAGGCACAGAGAAGTTAAGTGACCTGCCCACAGTCACACAGCTGACAAGTGGCAGAGCTGGGATTCGAACTCATGACCTCTGACTCCGAAGCCCAGGCTCTTTCCACTGAGCCACGCTGCTTCTCTTGATTGATTGAAATATGATGGATGTAGAAACATGCTTCTTGGGTTGGGGAAGGCAAGATTTCTGTGGCTTAGTCTCACTTGGGTTGTCAAATGGGAACATAGCTCAAGAGTGTAACTCATGCATAAAAATTGAGAAGAGGTGGAGGTAGTCAGTCAATCAATCACAATGAAGGCCAGCAGGAAGATAGACCAAGCGCTTCATAGAGCATAACAGAGAAAGGAGACCCGATCCATGCCCTAAAAGAGTTGGCAGCCTCTTAGGGGAGACAGGCAAAAAATAATTTGCAGAATGAAGAGGTGAATGCAAAAACAGATATGAAGATGAGTAAGTGCTTAAGTAGTGGGGTATTTATGCTAATTTGTACAGAACTACCACAGGATGCACAAGAAGCAGCCTGACCTCATGGAAAAAACACAGGCCTGGGAATCAGAGGATGTGACATTTAATCCTGGTCCCGGCACTTGAATTCTGTGTGACCTTGGGAAATTCCCTTAGCTTCTCCGTGCCTCAGTTCCCTCATCTGCAAAATGGCAATTAAGACTATGAGCCCCTTTGGGAGACATGGACTGTGTCCCTTCTGATTACCTCATATCTACTCCAGTGCTTAATAAAATGCCTGGCTCATATTAAGCATTTAACAGTGGCCATTGGGGGAAAAATAAAAAATGTGGGATTTCTGTAGGAGTGCCGAGATGATTGAAAGGGAATTTCTACTGGGGAGAAGAAAAATGCATCAGGAAGGCATCCTGGAGTAGAATTCGATGTGTGAGATTTATGCTTTTTTCATCTCTATGTGGTTTTATTGATGCCTACATGGAAGACCCAAAAATAAAAACCTACGCTAGCAACAAAAAGCAAGCACCCAAAGAAGAGTAGCCTGCTCAAGTTGGAATGGAAAGACTTGGGAAGGGTCAAGTGAAAATGCAGAAAAAAGGGAAAAGGTAGTAGAGGAGAAATTAACATGGGGAGTTGATAAAACAGAAAGAAGGATGTTACAAATTTAAAAAAATCACTTTTATGGGTATTCATATTAAAACATTGACAGAAATGATTTTTTTTTTCGTATTTACACTCCAAAACCAAAGTAAGGTAATTATACCGAAGGAAAACAGCTCCAATCATGAATAATAACTCCACTGAATTTATATATGAAACATGGTCCCATTATTTAAGTAAGAAAATAGAGGTGTTAAATGAGTTAAAGGGTGGAAAAAATAATCAGTTAGGACAGCAAGAACTTAGGGAGAAGGATATATGTATAAATATGTACATTCAAATATACATTTATATATATGTGTGTGTGTGTGTATAATATATTCATGCACATTTAAGTAGTTGTTAAATGTTTACTATGTGCCAAGCACTCTACTAAGCTCTGGGGTAGATACAAGTTAATCAAGCTGGGCATAGTCCCTGTCCCACATGGAGCTCACAGTCTAAGTAGGAGGGAGATGGTTGCAACTAAAATAAAAATCAGCCCAAACTTCTCCCAGAAACCTGAAATCCTCAAGTCTGTTCAGCTCACAAAAACTAGAAATACTTCCCAAAGTACATTTCACGGCTCTCCAGTTTCTTATTTCATGCAGAAATTTAGAAATGCCTGGAGGCCATTTTCATGGTATTTCAACCCAATTGGAATGTTGGACGATGGGTAATCTCACAAGAAAGACTACTCTTGTGAGATTTTCAGGCCTATTTCCTGACCACAGGAGTTCAGATCAGCTCTGGATAAGCTTCAAAAGTCTAGAGGTTTATACACACCTTTGGAGGTTCACCCATCAGAGGTTGCCACTTATCGAGCATTTACATGCAGTGTGAGGAGGGTGGCACGTTTCCGAACATCGGAGAGAGAGCCTGAAAATGCCTTGTGGAAAATGAGTCAGGTGTTGGACTCTTTGGGTGGCGCATGGAGATTGATGAATCTTCCTCTGCCTCCTCGCTGGCCTCCCCAACTCCTGTCTCTCCCCACTTAAGCCCATACTACACTCTGGGGCCTGCATCGTTTCTCTGAAAGAAAGGTTCAGTCCCTGCCTCCCCACTTCTCAAGAACCTCCGGCGATCGACCATCGGCTTCCTCATCAAACAGAAACTCCCTACCATTGGCTTTAAAACACTCATCGGCTCGCTCCCTCCTATCCTCCCCCGATTAGACGTCCCCTGATTAGACTGTAAGCCTGTCAGTGGGCAGGGACTGTCTCTAACTGTTGCCAATTTGTACATTCCAAGCGCTTAGTACAGTGATCTGCACATAGTAAGTGCTCAATAAATACTATTGAATGAACGAATGATCTACAACAGCCCAACCTGTGGACTTCACACCTCTAGCACCAACTTGCTTAACGTGCCCTGATCTTTGTCTATCTTGCCACCAACACTTTTCCCACGTCCTCTTACTGGCCTGGGACACCCTCCCCCTCGGTATATTCCAAGAGACGGCTACTCTTCCCACCTTCAAAGCCCATCTCCTCCAAGAGGCCTTCTCCCCCAGTTAAGCCCTCTCTTTCCCAACTTCCTCTCTGTTCACATAGTCTACGCAATTGGATCTGTCCCCTTTGGGCATTTGGTATACACCCCCCTCTCTATCTCACGGTATTTATGTATATATCCTTACTTTATTTATGTCTTCCCCTCTAGATGGTAGCCTCATTACATACAGGGAATGTGTCTACCAATTCTAATGCATCATACTCTAACTGTACTCTTAGTACAGTGCTTTGAACAAAGCAAGCACTCAATGAATCCCTTTGATTTTGTATTTCCATGTTTTTGAATTGATAATTTAGAGAATGAACTATATGAATCTTGGTCTGAAGGGGACAATTCTTAGATTTCTTAATAAGGTTTGGGATAGGGGGCCTTAGAAGGCCTCAGCCTACTGGAAGCATCATGGTTCACTAGTCTGCCGGGAGTTCTTCGAAATCTTCAGTGACCGTGGAATATGTGAGAATACACAGCCTCTAGACTTTAGTCTCAATACGTGACTATGCATTCTCTAGACTGTGAATTTGTTGTGGGCAGGGAATGTGTTTGCTGTTGTATTGTACTCTCCCAAGCGCTTAGTACAGTGCTTTGCACATAGTAAGAGCTGAATATTTACGATTAATAATAATGCTAACCTGCAGGCAGAATGCACTGAGATTTTCTTGAAGTCTTTGACTAGGTGCCTCACTTAAGATATATTTTAAATGAGGAATATCCTCTCATGGGTATAAAAAGTGGATGAAAAGAGGGATCAAAGGATAGAGGTAATGGCTTACTTCCTAACTGGAGTGAACTACTTTTTTTTTCCAAAATTTGTTCTGATTCCCACTGTTTGTTTTAAATGCTCCATCTTCAAGGTTCAGTGGGCTCCTTCCATTCTGGGGTTTGGGGATTTGAAAAACCATCATTCCATGTCCACCCACATGCTTCATGATTTCCTCGCCGTGACTCAGGACCCGTCTTCATTTCGAACTTTCCAGACTTGAGTTTCCAGATTGGTTCCCACAATACCTTAAAAGAGAATTTGGAAGTAGCTGGTTTGAATGGATTCTGCAATTAGATAATGTTTTTTCTGAATTCCTAATATGGAGGACAGTTTACATATCAATTTGTAGCTATTCACAGTTGAAACAGGAATGAGCCCTGGGGAACTTGTTCATATCTCCTCATACCACTCTGTGAAAACGACAACCTAAAGGTGTCAAGCCAAGCAAGGAAGCCATGGCAATCCATCTTTTCTTCCCTCATATGCCAGACTAAACTATTAAGCATTTTTTTTAACATTTGCACAAGCTTGCCAGATAATAAGCTTCTGAAGTCACACTTTGGATCTTCCCCCTGTTACATGAGTAATTAGTTCTAATAACTAAGGGAAAATGATTAACGATGTTGCAAGGAAACAAAGATAATTTATGGACAGAAAGTATGTCATTAAGACTGTGACTTGAGTTTCTGAAAATGGCCGCAAGATGATTTCCATTTGTTTCGACAGTAATATAAATGAACAAGCTGATCTTCTGAAATTTTCATTTGGGGAAAGATAACCTGTCACAGTAGTATGCACATCATCAAATCTCTTTGATCCACACTAACCATTTTTACCAGTATCACAAAGTCCTGTCAATAATAAAAATAATGATTATGGTACTTGTTTAGAGCTTACTATGTGCCAAACATTAGGGGAGATACAAGTAAATCAGACTGGACATAACCCCTCTCCCCCCCTGGGGCTCACAGGCTGAGTAGGATATAATCCCTATTTTATAGAAGAGGAAACTGAAGCACAGAGAATTTAAGTGACTTGCTTAAAGTCACACAGCAGACAAGTTGCGGAGGTGGGCTCACAACCCAGGTCTTCTGACTCCCAGCCCCTTGATCTTTCCAATATTTTCCCCATGCTGTCTTGGGGAAAGTAGATGACAACTTGGAAACTCTTACTGTAGGTTGAGAAAGAAAGCTATGGACATTTTGAGTTTATGCCAAAAAGGCATTCCTGTGTATATCTCTTTGTGGGCGGGGAATGTGTCTGTTTGTTGTTGTATTGTACTCTCCCAAGCTCTTAGTACAATGTTCTGCACATAATAAGTTCTCAATAAATACGATTGAATGAAAGAATATCTCGCCAACAATATTTTAATCATTAAATGAAAGTGATGCTTGTGTGCTCCATTTCACTCTGATATTGTCCCAGCTTAAAAGAACATGGTTTCTAGGCATCGAGACACGGCATTATACATCAGCTAAAAGAGCATTAGTATTTTCAGTCAAGAAATCCAGATTCATGTTTACGATTCTGTGAATAGTGGTCCCCGAATTTAATCTGTTTTTCTCACTTAACTCTTTTGACAAAGAAGGTCCACAGATTGTTTAAATGAAGACATTTGAGAGCTGGAATAGTATCCATTAACTTCCCATTTCTTTTTTAGAAAAATATAACATAAAGTGATGCAGATTATTTGATGGGACTGGAAATTGCCCAATGCTACCTAGTAAAAGGTGCCAAGGACTCTATGTGTGGCAACTTGAAATAACTGGAAAGAGTTTTAAACACTCATCCTCTAGAATTTAAGCTTGTGTTGTGGGTAGGGAACATGTCTACCAACTCAGTTATATTCAACTCTCCCAAGTGTTTAGTACAGTGCTCTTCACACAGTAAGTGGTTGGTAAATACTATTGATTGATAAAGTTTGATCAGTCAGTAGCATTGAGAAGCAGTGTGGCTTAGTAAAAAGAGCATAGGTCTAGGAGTCAGAGTATTCTAATCCCAACTCCTTCTTTTGCCCACTGTGTGACTTTGGCCGAGTCATTTGAATTTCCTCTGCCTCAGTTTCTTCATCTGTAAATTGGGAAAAATATACTTGTTGCCTCTCCTACTTCGACTCTGAGCCCCACAGAGAACTGGGACTGTATCTGACTTGATTAGCATTATCTTTCCCAATGTTGGCAAAGAATAAATGCTTAACAAATATTACAATTATCATTATTATCATTATTAACATTTATGGAACTCCTCCTGTGCTCTGAGCACTGTACCAAGTATTTGGGAGGGATCAGTAGAGTTAGACTGACAAGGTTCTTGCTCTCGAGGAATTTATAATCTGATGGGAGTTTACTGAATTCAGTCATAAAGACTGTGAGCTGGTCCTTTGTTCTGCCTGTCTTCACAGCTGCTAAGATTCCACTATCCCCTCTCCCACTAAAAGACCACTGGGATCCCTTGAAATATTATCCCTCCCCTCAAAGATCTTATAGTCTAGTGGGAGAGACAAGCACTATGATCATTTCTAAATAGGTGGGAGGCAGAAAGGGGATATGCAGAAGAGTCAGTGCTTAATTAATGGCATATGGACAAAGAGCTATCAGTGGCCGTGAGTACCTAATCATAAGGGAGTTGAAAGGATTTGGCTAAGCTGTGGGACAGTTATTGCTGTATTATTCACCACTTTTTAAGCAAGGATTTGCACATCATCAGAATAATGAGTAGAATAAAACCAGTAACCTCCTCCAAGCCTGGCCCCAGATATATCCACAAACCAGCAATCTGTCAGATCTCAGATCCCCAGTGATATGTAAAGATGATCTGGGCGGAAGTCATTGTTCTGCTTCAGCTTGTGCTTTGAATTCACAATTGCTCTGGCTTCCTGGAATCCAGTGGGACAGATGCCATATCTCTCCTTTTTTCTGACAACTTGTGGCAGGATGTAATCATTTTCTAGTCATCACAGACCACAGGTATGGCTTTGACCGATCACTCTAGGTTGCAGTCTAGTAGAAAGAGCACAGGAATAGGGGTTGAGGAGACATCCCCCCGGAGGTCTCCAAGCTCCAGAACCACCAGTAGCCTGCTGTGTGACCTTGAAAAATCACTTAATCTCTCTGGACCTGACTTTCCTCATCTGTAAACTGGAGATGCCTAGATTTTAAGATTCTCCAGGTCAGGTTTCATGTCTGCCAATTCTACCATACTCTCCCATATGCCTAGTATAGTGCTCTGCACTCAGTAAACACTCATTGAATACCACTGATTGACTGGGGATGAAATATCTACTCTCCCTCTTAGATTCTGAGCCCCACGTGGAACAGGAACTATACTGAAACTGATGATCTTGTATCTGCTTTGGTGCCTAACACCTAGTAAGCACTGAAAAAATGCCACTAACAGGGTAAAGTAAGTTCCTTATGGGCAGAGAACATATCTATCAATTCTGTTATACTGTACTCTCCCCAGCGGTCCTTGTTCTGGGTAAAAGAAAATGATTTGGTAGGCGAAAGCCGGAATATAATAATAATTATAATGGCATTTGTTAAGTGCTTACTAACATTCCAGGCACTATTCTAAGTGCTGGAGTAGATACAAACAAATTAGGTTGAACACGGTCCCAGACCTACTGAAGGCTTACATTCTTAATCACCATTTCACAGATGAGGTAACTGAACCACAGAGAAGTGAAGTAACTTCCCCAAAGCTACACAGTAGACAGTGGAGCCAGGATTAGAACCCATGACCTTCTTAATCCCAGGTCTGTGCTCTGCCCATTACTCAATGCTGCTTCCCACTACACCCTACTGTAAACACAGCCCAATTCCAGCCTGCCCCTAAAAATCACACCAGTTCCCTGATGCTGCTACTATAGAGATATAATTTGGGAGCAACGTTTATTTCAGAAGGACCTGGGTTCTAATTTGGCCTCTGCCACTTGCCACTTGCCACTTGTGTGACCTCAGGTAAGTCATTTCAGTTTTCTATGCTTCAGTTACCTCATCTGTAAGATGTGAGCCCCGTTTGGAACATGGCAGATCAGAGTGGGGCTGTGGGGGCTAAAAATTTGAAAGCTCCACCCTTAGTGAAGAGAGGCCTGGGAGGGCAGGGCGATATTTCTGCAGCAGGAGAGTGAGTCTGTTATTTCCCAGGAGAACTATTATCCTCTCCCCAGCGCTTAGTACGGTGCTCTGCATATAGTAAGTGCTCAATAAATGCGACTGACTGAGAAATCCTGTAGATTCAGGATTTCTAGGGGAACTTCTGTATGATGACATTGATATTATTGATTGATTGATTTCATCATGCTCCATTGCAAGAATGTGCAACATACCATGATGACCATATCTGGGTCAAGAGGGGCCAGCAACATTTTCCCTGCTTCAGAGTGAAAAATATCTGACATTGGCGCTGTTACAGAATGAATCGATAACTTTGTCAGCCCCACTGGGACATGGACTGTGTCCATCCTCAATAGCTTGCATCTATCCCAGCACTTAATACTGTGCCTGGCGTGTACAAATACCACAGAGAACTGAAACAAATGTGTGATGGCACTTGAGATGAAAAGGAGATAAAGACAAAGTCCACTTGCAGTTTGTTAATTTTCTCTGATCGGCCTTCTAGGCCATATTGTAAGTTTTGCTCTGTGTGTATGTGTGTGACTACATGTGAAGTTGTGTAAATGTGAATATGTTTGTGGGTATGTATCCTTATGAATCGATGCACCAAATTTAATTCTGAACACTACTGGAAACATTTTTTTTCCTTAGATTTTTTCCTTCATTCGTCTTTTCATTCTCCTCAGAACACGGAACGGTTGGCCTCATTGCTCTGAGGAGAACATATGCAAGCCAAGGGAACACACCAAGCAGATTATTTGATCAACCAGATGGGTGCCTGTTTCAGAGGTGAAGAAGAACCGCTTACTCTGAGGAAGCAGGTGAGTACACTAGTTTTCCTCTACTTTGGGGTCAGAAGTGAACCTGCATTTCATAGTCTCGTTCCACATTTCATTTCTGCACTTCTCAAATCCACAAAATAATTGGCATTCTCTGCTGGAGAGTGGCAGAGGATCAGCGGAGTGAGGCCGCCGTAGATCAGAGTTGAAGTGTATTGGCAGAACGATCGAGGGAATCTTACAAAGAGCCTACCCAACTGTGCCTCGTTCAAGCCTGTATTTTTAGTTCCCAGCTTCGTGAATTTTACATTGTCACTCACAATTTCTTCAGAAAGAAAAATAATAAAGACTAAGGAAACAAAAAAGAACAAGGCAGTAAAACGCAGAAGGATACCATAAAAGAAAACAAGGGAGGAAAGTGTAAAGCATGCGGTGTGGGTGAGAACATTAAGTCCGACCGTTTGCTGAGAATCAAAATTCAAAATAGAGATAAATGTATGAAAATACAATTTTGACTACCTCCCAGTGAATGCAAGTGATTATAGAACCATTTCATGTAGAAAAGAATACATTTGGGCAGAATGCATTCTTTTTCCTCAAAAAATAATATTTTCTTCCTAAATGGACCATTTTTTAAAGCTCCATTAATGAGTATTTGTTCAGAGAAATGTGCTCATGTGCTACCTATTTCATTTATTTCTTCATTATGGATGGATAATGATTTCCATTGCTGAAAATCACTGCAAATTAATGCAAACTTGAAAGACAGACATCCAGTCAGAGTGTGGCATCTTTATCAGTTTTCCAGAAAACAGATGAGAATCAAAATCTAACAAACGAACAAAACGATCCAGAAGGAAGGCTCTAACAGGTCATCTTTTCTAACCTTTTCCATTGCCAGATTTTGTTCTCTAAAGAGACATTTTAGTGTTATGCTCATTCTTCCCTTCATACACCCTGAAAGATGGGTTATCCACCCCCTCCTGTAGCAGATTCCATGGCAATACATTTCACTTCCTGGATAAAAATTTGCTTATCTATAACTACTCTTTCTCTTTCCCTTTCCCCTCCTCTAGACAAGCAGAGACACAGAGCATTCTGACTCATCTTGAGTGCCATTTTGTTCAGGTTCATCTTCATCAACGTATATATGGAGGGCTTATTACATGCATTAATAGAAATGGTATTTAATAAGCTCTGACCTTAACCAGAGCACTGTAGTAAGCGCTAGAAAAGAATCCCATTGTAGTGATTAGACACAGTCCTTGGCTCTTGCTTAACTCAGAATCTAAAAAAAAACCAAAACACTGGATTACTGTTAGGCATGGAAACACTCCATATGATCCCCAGTGGTGGGTTCTCTTTGAGGGATGGATTGGAAATCAATCAGTGAATCAATGGTACTTATTGAGGGCTTACAGTGGGCAGAATACTGTACTAAGTGCTTGTCTTGTCTTATGCAGTCGAGTCGTCTCCGACCCACAGTGACACCACAGACACACCTCTCCCAGAACGCCCCGCTCTCAATCTGCGATCATCCTGGTAGTGGATCCATAGCATTTTCTTGGTAAAAATGCGGAAGTGATTTACCCCTGCCACCTTCCGTGCAGTAAACTTGAATCTCTGCCCTCGACTCTTTCCCGTGCGGCTGCTGTCCAGCATGGGTGAGTTTTGACTTGTAGCATATGGCCTTCTACTCGCTAGCCGCTGTTCAAGCTAGGAATGGAACGGTTAGGCCTCTGTTCGACTCTCCCTCCTGAAGCCGAGACTGGTAGAGGACTGGGAACTCTCCAGGTGTGACCCTGAGAGGGGACTAAGTGCTTAAGAAAATGCGGTACAATAGAGTTGGTAGATATGTTTGCTGCCCACAAAGGGCTTCCATGAAAGGTGATAATAATTCTGCCTCCTGTTCATGCCGCCCTTTCGGACTCTTAAACACACCTTCTTGTGTGGCTCCACAGATTACACCATCTAGATGCAGAGGGCTCAGGGGCCTCCTCCAATTAAGCCTTCTTTCCACCAGCTTGCTTTCCCTTCTAGGTTGTCTCTTCACTTCATTCTGTGACCTCTGGACACTCGATTTCTCCCCAACCCCTGAGCGGTTATGTACACATCCTTAAATTATACAAGTTATTAATTCCTATTAATGTCTGTCTCCCCCTTTAGACTGTAAACTCGTTATGGGCAGAAAACGTGACTTTTAATTCTGTTGTATTGTACTCTACTAAGGGCTGAGTACAGTGCTCTGCACATAGTAAGGAGTCAATAAGTAGAGTTGATCGATTGATTGCCTGAGATGATGGTAATGATGATTATTCTGATGATATTTGTAAAGTGCTTATTGTGTGTCAAGCGCTGTTCTAATTGCTGGGGTAGCAGATGTCCGGTAAGCCTGCCATTTAAATTAGCAATGGATAAGGACTGATTTAATCAATCTAACAATCAGTAGTATTTATTGGGTGTGCAGATAATAATAATAATAATAATACTGGCATTTGTTAAGTGCTTACTATGTGCCAAGCACTGTTTTAAGCGCTGGGGAGATACAAAGTGATCAGGTTGTCCCACATGGGGCTCACAGCCTTCATCCCCATTTTACAGATGAGGTAACTGAGGCCCAGTGAAGTGATTTGCCCAAAGTCACACAGCTGACAAGTGACTGAAGCGGGATTAGAACCCATGCACAGATGTGTGTAGAGCACTGTACTGAGCAGTTGGGAGAGTAGGTAGGTTCATTCCCTGCCCATGAGCTTACAGACTAAAGGGGGAGACAGACATTAATGCAAATAAGAGATTACAAATCCTTATATAAAATGCTGTGGGGCTGAGGGTGGGGTGAATATCGAATGTGGGTGAACATCAACTGAATCTTCTTCAGAGGCAAGCTCGACAGTGGAGAGATCACGGGCCTAAGAGTCAGAAGGTCGTGGGTTCTAATCCTGTCTCTGCCACTTGTGCCTTGGTGGACCTTGGGGGAGTCACTTCACTTTGCCGTACCTCATTTACTTC